>NW_026020378.1:3700364-4078860 GCF_900185275.1 Solanum verrucosum
TGTTGCATCAACTGCAGGATCAGTTCATTCTGATCAGCAAGGGCGGGCTGGGCCACCACGACATCAGTAAGGCTAGGTTCTTCGTTGTTATCACTCATTGTTGTTTTTCCCTTTTGTGAATTTTGGCTGGGAAAGGAATCTGTAGGCCCTTTTGATCTGGTAAAATAGGGGTGATCGCCAGTGTATCAACACAGATCAGTTCTAATACCTGTAGAGAAAAACAACTCAAAGGCAAATCTGTCAGTATTAGTTATGGATGAATAATGCAAGATATCACATAGAAAGCAGATAAACACATAAAGTTGCTTTGTTGAGGACACGTTAACCCACGAGTAATGGGGACTGATTTTTTTAAACAAGCAGGAATTTGCTCGTTTTATTTTGGGGCTAGTGGCTTAGAAGGCTAAATTGCGTTGAGCTAATGTCTTCTTGCTGATCTTCTGGCATCTGTTGATCTGAACTCAATGTTTCTTTGTAGAATCAAAGAGGGGGAAAGAAAATTTGAAAAGATAGGGGCCGGGCCGTGAAAGGCTGCCTACGTATCTCCCAAGGAGAATTCAGGCCCTACGTAGTTCGAATACAAAGGAAATTTTCATTTTCATTCATTCATTTTTGGTGATTACAAGAAAGTGAAAAACAGATAAGAAAGATCCTAAAGATAGATGGTGCCTTCACCGAGGATCCTTCTCTGATTGTCGTATTAGCCACGGGGGGTAAACTCATATGCTTCGGGGCGGTTTCCTCATTCTCTTCTTTCCACCGTCCCTGAAAGGAGGTCGATAGACAATTTCCTCTTCAAGTTCCTCTTCAACAGATTCAGGTCAGTGCCTTCAGGACCACTGTTGGTGGCCTCTTGGTTGAAGAAAGGGTATTTTCCATGTAGTTTTTGAAGCATCATGGTTATATTATTGTTGAAGGCATCATGTTCCTTCCGCATAGCAACCGTCTCCTCGTTCATGACAGCATATCTTGTCATCTTAGACGCTAACTCTGCGTCCAGTGCTGCACTTTTGGCTTGCGCAGCTGTGGTGGCTAATTCTACTTCTATTCCTCTTTCTCCCATCTGTCGAATCTCTTGTTTGAGTTGACGCAGTTTCATCCTTAGACTCTCATCAGTCGTTTTCACTTCGACATTCTTGCCCTTTTCCATCTTAGCAGCAATTTCACCTCTCCTGAGATGATAGAGTAACATTTTAGGATTTGGTAGTAGAATTTTATTTTTGGCTGAGAAACTCAAGACTCATGGAATTTTGGTTGGACATTTTGGTAGTGACTAGTATTTGGCATTTTTCAGGAAATTTTTGACAAGGAGTGGGCTAAAAATGTCCTCATTTAAAGCAACCACATAAACAGTTTAAAGCATACAAGCATATATCGCGTGTCCTAAACAAGTAGGGGCCTTTTGTGCCAAGGGTAGGCCTAGCGTATTTGAAAGATGTATGTGTAGAATTGAACCATTTTGTTACCCCAAAGCAAATTTCGCATATAAAATGATGTTCAAGAAGCGAAAATAAGCAATGGAAGTAGGGAATAAACGAAAATCACAAAGGAAAGGCCCACGCAGGGGTCATTTGAAAAGAGTACCAAAACACAAGAAAGGCAAGCCCACGCAGGGGCAAATAGCAATAAGTACATATAGAAAAACCCACACAGGGGCGAAATCTGCTAAGATGTTCCCGTCGGCTCCGCCTCTGATCTGCTCCTTTTGTTCTGCGCCATGAGATGTTGAAGCCTATATTGAATCATTAGCAAGTATCTTTCGTTCCGGCGACCTTTCTCTTCTTAGTCTTCGAGGCACATTCCGCTTTTCTTATCTCCAATCCATAAGTTAAGCTCTCCCAAATCGCTTCTCAAGCTTTCTAGTTCTTGAGTTACGCTCTCGAGGGCGTACTTATCCTCTTCTTGCTTTTGGAGAAATTCCTCGTGCATTTCCTGGGCTTCTCTTCTTACCTCTCTCAGTTCTATCAAAGCTTTGGACTCTTTGTCCTCTACACTGCGGTAAATGTTCGGAACTGAGAAGGAGATACCTTGTATATTGCGCTTCAACCAAGCTTTGTAAGTTTCATCATACCCTGCATTAAATCGATCTATGGCAATAGTGTCCTTGTTCATTCGCACTGCTTTTTTCCATTCTCTCAGCATCTCTGAAGCCTCAGGCACTCTATCATCCCCGATGTCGAACACATAGATACGGTAGTATGCTTCTAGAGGTGTAGTCTGTCTTCTTCCAAACTGCCTCAGGACCCGAATGGGTGCATATGGGCGAATACCTCGAATACCTGGCAGAGGAAGCACAAGTTGTCTGTCACCCCGTATTATGGCATCTTTCGAGATGAAACGGTCGAACATCCATTGGATGTTTTCTTCTCTCAACTCAGAAAAAATTTGAGCCCATCTTTCTCTAGTTCTTCTTTTTTCCAAGTCTGCCCAAAACAACATGTCATTCAAACTCTTAAGAGCATTATGTTCATCGAGGGTATGGAGTTATTGAGTTCCATGTCTCTTCACTAAGTGACTCATTATCCACCATTGAAGAAGAAGGTTGCAACCCTGAAAGTAACGATGCCCCTCCTTGCATTTCCCCAAAGCCCGGTACATGTCGGAAATGATGACAGGTGCAATAGGATAATACTTTATTTGCCCTTGGTTCAGATGCCCGTGGAAGAGAGTGTGTACAAGCATTATTACCCGGGTATTGATACTGAGGCTCGGGCCGTGTGGAAAAACCATGGTGCCTAATAGTGCAATGGTAAATGCCAAAGGTCTGATCCCGTCCCATTCTCTGAAAGTGACCCTGAACTCTTGGTTGTAATTCACATTAAAGCTCGCATCCCCGAATCTAACATAGAGATCCATGAAAGAAACACTAGAACCCTCGGCCCAGTAGGCACAATCCTTTCTTAATCCGAGCCAGTTTACAATATCCTCGAGGGTAGGCTTGTTAGGGATCAAGATGTTTTCCCGTTTTCTCACTCTTCCTTCAAGCCCTGTACCGACTGTGTCTATTCCGTCCCGCATTTCCTCAATTGTCGGGGTGATTTCCATGGTTCCAAATCGGAACACCATTTTCTCGTTGTCCCAATAACCCGTGAGGACTTCGATCAGTTCGGGCCACCCAACCATGTTAATGAGTTCTGTTAAGGCCCCTACATATTTGTTGAGGTCCCTTTTGTGAAATGCATTGAGGTCGTTGTACCACATCTTGAGCAGAACTGGGGCTTCCACTACCATGTCGAATTTGGGGAAATCGATCCATACCTACAAAACAAAACCCGGTTAAGATTCCCTTCCCCCAAATAGGCAACAATTAGGTTTCCACACATACACCTTTCAAATGTCAAACAATATGATATGTCGTTAGGTCGTGGACCTTGGACATGATTTTGGTGATTTTACTAATGGACTTAATACGCCTTGGGTATTAAGCCGTTTTAGGCTAATGCTTAGATTTGGATTTGGTTTCGCTCTACTCTAGGTTGACTAGAATTGGTTGAGAAATGATGGTTACCCGAGTCGGACAAACAACGGGGTGAAGTATAATAAACGACGTTGGATGATCACAAGCCAACTATTCGTTTATCACTTCCAAATGATTTAACTTGTGTTTTTTCTGAAGGACAGCCGTGGTAAGTCACGTAACCGCCTTTTCCTAATGCAATCTATTTGCCGTTTGGCAGAATCGGGTGCCATGAATGCCACAATTAATATAAGATACGAAATTTAAACAAGCAAACAGTTAAACACATAGCCAAATAATTAATCTTAAGGTTAGAACCATTCAAATCCCCAGCAGAGTCGCCATTATGTTTTATTTAAAAAGATATTTTGACTGGTTTAGAGTCGCCACTTAATTTTTAAAGGGAAATTAAGAAAACCGATTTTTTCAAAAGATTAAAAACAGAAAATCTTATGAAAAATAATTAAAGGGGTTCGAGGTTCATATTAACATTTCGGGAAGGGTTTGAAAGCACCTGAAATGCCCGCTAACACACGGTTATCCGGCAATTAATAATTGGGCTAAAATAATTTTAACTTGGCTTGACTTGCAAAATTGAACTATTTTATAATTAGAACTATTTTAAAGGGAATAATGGAAAATATTTAAATATTATCTAAGTGAACTATCTCACAAAATTATTTGTTTAAGTCTTGTTAAGAGATGATTGGTTTAGTCAAATTTTTAAATTGAAATGGGCGTCTTTCGGGAGATTTGAATTTTTCGGCCTTAAAATTGACAGCAAATTAAAACATGATCAAAATGAGGAGGGAAAGAGATTGGGGCCCAAATCTGGTTTTCCTGTCCGCCTGGGCCAGTATTTGGGCCCATTTTTTGTTTTGGGCCTTTGGCCCAATCTTTCACCTGTCCTAAATTCTAGCAAGACAACAATAATCATAATAACAAGGGCTTAGGCCCAAAAGTAACAAAATACAATTTTTTTGGAATTAAGAGTGGACTTTTGGCCCAATCTTTTCAATTTCTCGATATGTTGCTTCTTTCAAGTTCGGGACCTGTTCGTCGACTTTATGGCTGACTGACTCGGAGAGAAAGGATTTAAGCCTTTATGGCTTTCTCGCAATGCAAAGGGGAGGCAATATGAGTTCATGGCAAACTCGGGCGGATTTCACATACAAAGACAAATAAAAATTATATTAGCATGAGACGAGAAAATTCTAACACATTTTCTAAAAAATGAACAACATTAAGGCGACTAACAACTCAATGCGACAAAATCATAATAAGATATTAAGGACTAATCTAATAATCTCAACGACTTGGCCCATTACTCGTTACTAACTACAATGAAAAAAAATAAAAAAATGGACAAAGTTGTTTTAATTCCCATTCACAAATACTACTAATTTCATTTATATATATATATATATATATATATATATATATATATATATATACATTAAAGTAACTAATAATTCAGCATGATAAGATCATAATAAAATATTTAAGGACTAATCTAATAAACCCAATTGACTTGGCAAACTACTCGTTACTAGCTATAATGAGGAGAATGGATAAAAGTTGTCTTAATAAACATTCATGAACACTACTAACCTTTTAAAGATCAAACTATGCAATACGTGTCACTTAAACAAAGAAACTAAGACAAAAGTATAAACTAGACATTGTAGGCACATATGGCGTATAAATTATGAGCAAGTTCCATTTTTTATTTTTTTTTAGGGCCTTTGCCAATTTTCAGCTTTATGCATATTCTCACATTGACATATATTGAATAAACTATTATGAAAGTAGACAATAAATAAAGCTACAAGCAATTGTCCTCGGAATTAAAGAATTGACCGGTCACATAATGAAAGATTAATCACCAAAAGAGGTCATGCTCCAAATAACCTTAAAGATTACACTCTAACAAAATTTGAATTCGGAAGATAAAACAAGAAAATTCAAATTTTACGCCGACTCAACTTGCAAATATAAGCATTCTTGACTCAAATTTGAAATAGCAAGAAGACCAAACTCGACTTCGGTGGCAAAAATCGAAGCGAAACTAGACTAAAAATATGAGTCGAAACAGGAAAGACGAATAGGTCAATAAGAATTAAACTAAATATGAGGCTAAAAAAAAAAAGAACCACTACAGACTAGAGGCGAAATGCAACATAACATCCAATCTTGTAATGGTAAAATCACGGCCAGATTGTAATTAAAGAGAAAGGCTCCAAATATACTGCTACAATAGACCACAAATATACATTCCAAATCATTCAAATAGGCAGCAACATAACATACTTCATTGGAATCTAGAGAGTAAGCATTTATCGATCGTAATCCAAAAGGTGTAATAGAAACTCATTTGAGGAGCAATATGCTAAGCCAACTCAAATATAAACAATACAATAGTGCACGAAACTCCTATGCTACAACATATTTAGACTAGCATGGAAGAAACAGGACAAAGTATCCTATAATGAACAGGAAAAACATCCAGACCACAACATGACCAATACAAAAAATAATGTAAATCAAAATCTTTAGGCCTAGGTGAGAGCTAGTCTACATAATCTTGAAAGTAAGCATAAGAACAATGACTTTTAGGCATATCAGACTCAAGGGAGAAACACGAAAATCACATTAACAAAGGGGAGGGTCAACGTCATGACAATACACATGAACAAGCAACAATACAAGTGAAACAACCACAAACTTGAGAAGGATACAAACAGGGGAAACAAACCAAAACGAGCATTAAGCTATCCTAGAGTCAAAACACATCATTCATTTCAAAAAATAAAATAAAAAATAAGACGAAGATTAAAGTCGTAGCTTAGACTCGAACCCATCCCATAAAAGTATCTCGAGGCCCGTAATATTCGCAACTCACGCCTGAACTTCTATTGGAAACTAAACAAAAATAAAAAAATAAAATTAGAGTTATTTACCTCTCGATGGGCAGCGAGCGGGGACGGGACGAGCAAGAGGCGATGAGCTTCCACCACCACAAATGATGACTCCAATGAACTCACGCAAACAGAAAAGAAACAAGCAAAAATTTGACCAAAACACTGGAACTATTATCTCTTTTCTTTCGAAATGTATCTTTTAGTATGTATTTGAAAATTTTCTGCTCAAACTCTCTCTGTAATTTTCACTCCAAAAATTTCACCAAAAAAAATCCCCCCCTTTACAGTGAACAAGAGGAGAATATATATGGGGGAAATTAGGGCAGAAATAGAGGGAAACCAACGAAAATTCGAGTCCAAAGCCCATCCAAAAATTTCAAAACTCAAAAACTTCTTTCACCATTTGGGGGGATACATACTTTTCTGATATTTTCTCCCCATTCCGAAAGAGGAAAGGGGAGAAACGCGTGCCTGCCGCAACTGGGACGGTCTGAGAGAGACGTTGAAGAAGACGACAAAGGACGCAGTGTACTGCCTGCGTCCCTCGCTGCTTTCCGTCTATTTCCCTTTTTTTTTTTTCCGTTTGCTGCTCCTGTGTTGATGCGTACAGCTGCTGGTCATTTGGAATTAAAAGGAGAAGGGGATGGGGCCGGGTCAGGGGTTATTGGAGAATGGGTCAGTTGGGTTGTTGGAAATTTGGAACTTGGCATGGGTTGAAGAATAAAAGGGAAGTTGGGCTTTTGTAAATAGGAATATGGGCTGCTGGAAATTATTGAATGAGGGGCCCAAAGATAAAGTCTTTTGGTGGGTTTAAAATAAGATATAGCTAAGTGAATTAATAATTTAGCCAAATCAAATTTAGTTTATACATTAGGCTAAAATCTAATTAAGATGAATTAATCTAATTAATTTAGGAACTTCTCAATCGTAACGAAACAAAATGATTAACTTAGTTATAAAATAATTGATTTGAATGCAAGCTAATTACTTCAAAATTTAAGACTATAATTCAAGCCAAAACTAAATTATCAAAATACTTATTTTAACCACGTAGAAATCTCTTGATATGATTTTCAAATATTTATAAAATACAAAGTATTATAAAAAAAATAAAAAATGACTAAACTCACTTTTAAAACTTGAACAATATTTTGGATTATTCTAAATCACTTAAAATAACTAACTTAGTTATAGAATAATTAATTTAAATACAAACTAATTAATTCAAAATTGTAATCATGATTTAAACCAAAATAATAAAACACTTGGCTAAAAGTAAAATCTTCCGATATGATTTTCAAATATTTATAAAATTTATTAGTTATATAAAATATATTTAAAAGTATTATAAAAAAAGATGACTAAACTCACTTTTAAAACTTGAACAATATTTTGGATTATTCTAAATCACTTAAAATAACTAACTTAGTTATAGAATAATTAATTTAAATACAAACTAATTAATTCAAAATTGTAATCATGATTTAAACCAAAATAATAAAACACTTAGCTAAAAGTAAAATCTTCCGATATGATTTTCAAATATTTATAAAATATATTAGTTATATAAAATATATTTAAAAGTATTATAAAAAAAAGATGACTAAACTCACTTTTAAAACTTGAACAATATTTTGGATTATTCTAAATTGCTCGAGATTAAGAAGTTCAAAATTAATTACTATCGGGGAGAGTCAAAATTGGGTGTCAACACATTATTAATTTGAACTTATTTCAACAACTAAGCAACTTTTTAACTCTAACTAGTTTTGACTTACTTCTAACAACTAAATCCACCAACTAAACCACATTATTTTAAATAATGAGTCAAACCAGTTAGGGGTTGATTAAACTTTATTTGAACTTATTTCTAACAAACACATTATTCCAAAATTAAAGTTAAGTGTCAACACTAGATGGAATACGATTTTATCTTGTAAGAAAATCAATTTTGTCATCAATAGGATCAACTAGTGTTGATACTTATGCTTAAAAAACACATTATTCATAAATTAAAGATTAGTATCAACACTAGATGGACACAAATCGATTTTGCAAGAAAATCATTTTTGTCATCAATAGGATCAACTAGTGTTGGTACTTATGCTTAACAAACACATTATTCATAAATTAAAGCTTAGTATCAACACTAGATGGACACAAAACGATCTTGCAAGAAAATCATTTTTGTCATCAATAGGATCAACTAGTGTTGGTACTTATGCTTAACAAACACATTATTCCTAAATTAAAGCTTAGTATCAACACTAGATGGACACAAATTTATCTTGCAAGAAAATCAATTTTGTCATCAATAGGATCAACTAGTGTTGGTACTTATGCTTAGCAAACACATTATTCCTAGATTAAAGGTTGGTATCAACACTAGATGAACACAAATCGATCTTGCAAGAAAATCAATTTTTCATCAATAGGATCAACTAGTGTTGGTACTTATGCTTAACAAACACATTATTCCTAAATTAAAGCTAGTATCAACACTAGATGGACACAAATCGATCTTGCAAGAAAATCAATTTTGTCATCAATAGGATCAACTAGTGTTGGTACTTATGCTTAACAAATATATGATTTTCTAAATTTAAAGTTAAGTGTCAACACTAGATGGACACAAATCAATCTTGCAAGAAAATCAATTTTGTCATCAATAGGATCAATTAGTGTTGGTACTTATGCTAAACAAACACATTATCACCTAATTTAAAGCTAAGTGTCAACACTCGATGGACACAGACAAATTATCACAAAATTAAAGCTAAGTATAAATTCTAGATGGACACAAAGACATTATGAAAAACAAGTGTACTTGAACTTTAGAAGTTTAGAAACACCAAACCTTATCTCCTACTTTGATGAAAGAAGTAGGTTTTTCTTTCTACCCTCTTACTTAGTCAGGCCATGGGGGAAAATAGGATTTATTTTAATGCTGGTTTCAAGTCTTTTGATAATACCAAATGGAATGATGAAGGCGTTGTTTGGTACGAGTGGGTGGAGAGAAGTTGAAGAATGATGAGTAGAACTACCGTGAGCAGTAAGGTGATGGAATGGATCGTTTTCCTGCTAAGAGAAGCTTCCACTGATCAGAAGAAAGTCACAAGGAGATGGTGATATACTGAAAGAAAAGAGGAGTACTTCTGCATTAGGAAACATAATGAATATGGGAGATATATGAGCATTGTAGTCATTAATGCGGGGGGTAGATCTGTTACCATTATTCCAGAACCAGTCTTGAATGCTGGATGGTACGATTTAACATTTAAGATAGAAAACTTCATTAAATGTCCTAAAAGGTTGATACCAACAAGTTCACCAAGACTTGTAAACCCCAGATACCCCTACTCAAAGGCTGTAAGGGACAACAAATGGCTATAAAAAAACCACAAGGAGACAAAAGAGACAAGCTCATCAGAAAAGCAAGAGGATGGGCTTTTGGGTAGGTGTCTTGTAGGGTATCTGGAGAAGGCCAGCAAAGAGAAACCTTCTTTGTCTGAAATCAGAAGGTGGTTATCATATGAATGGAAGAAGGCCTTCAAAGTCAATATTTACGAGCTATACGGTGACATGTTCCTTTTTGAATTTCCCAATAAATTCATGGTGGAACAAACTCTTCAAGGTCAGTGGAAATGGAGAAACCAAAGTTTTAACCTAGAATGGTGGAGCCCAGTTGTAAGCTGCATGCTAATCTCCATGGAAGTTAACAAAACTTGGATAAAAATTTAGGGATCCCCCTACATCTGTGTTCACAACAAGTATTTGAAGAAATAGGGAAACTTTGTGGTGGTTGGGTGGCAACGGAAGAGGAGACATAGTTGAAGAACCATATGAAGTGGGCAAGAATTTTGGTTGCAAACAGTGGTAGATATATACCGAAAGAGGTTTCGATTTTGCGTGGCGGAATCAGATACCATTTTCCGATATGGTTTGAAGGCAAAGCAAGATATGAAATCTTGCTGGAAAAAGTTTTGAATCTAGCCGGAGAAGAAGATAACAATTTGAAATCAGGGTATGTTATGGACCAGCAGATAATAAGGAGTAACATCTGTACTACAGTACAAAAATCCCCTTTTACTAGGGATCCTAGTACAAATAACCATGTGGGGAAGGGAAAGTTGACAGTTGTGGTGGTACCTACTGAGTCATGTGAGAATCATGTGACCTCTTTAATGAAGGAATCTATTATGGGCCTTAGGTCTAGGCCAAAACAATTAAATGAAGAGTATAATGGGCCAGATCCAGCAAGCCTATTTATTTTTAATAGCATATCCAATTGCACCCAGCACAATTCAGATTGGATTCTTCAAGATAAAGAAACATAGTTCTGCCAAAAGACAATGCAGGTAGCTCACCAGAATACTGAGAATGAGATAACAACAACAGATTCGAGTGGTATTTTAGGTGACGTGCCTGTGCTAAATATAGGAGAATCAGATGAGCAAGTTCCATTAGGGGAGGTGATGATTGGGAGGGAGGAGAAAAATGTATGCAATATTGAAGACTAGAGAACTTTGACCTTTGATGAAGAATGGGAAGTCGAAGAAGCAGAGCCACTATACATGCAACAACAACTGTTAATCACAGAAAAAAAGAAAGAAGTTTCTTCTTGGGTGAAACATAATTTGATCAAACTGGGGAAATTGTTGGGGGCTGATTTCCAAAGGTCATATAGAGAAAACTATGGAACTGTTACTACAAGTGGACAGTGCCAGACAAGCCAGACACCAAGAAGTTGTAGCTATAAGTAAGAAGAAAAGGTTCAAGGGCTCTAATGAATTGAAAAGTTTAGTAGCTTTTGATGAGAAGTTCAAAAGTGGGGGGTGTAGAGATAAGGGGAGAAACTTCCTAACTATTTCTTGATACAATTTAAACTTGTCTCATGGAATGTAAGGGGTTTGAACAGTAGGGACAAATGGAGGGTTGTCAAGAACATTATGGTTGACTAGACAGCTGACATTATTTGTCTTCAAGAAACCAAACTACAGGGGGGTCTTACTGGGTTAGTAATTCAGATTTGGGGTGGCAGATGGATCAAAATGGCATATTTGAAAGCTAGTGGGACAAGAGGAGGGATAATGATGCTTTGGGATAGTAGAATATGGAAAGGGAAAGTTCTAGAGATTGGGACATATACCCTTACCTGTATATTTGAATCAAAGGTGCATGACTTCTCATGCCATATAACAGGAGTATATGCTCCAAATTTCTATGTGGAAAAAAGACTAGTATAGGAAGAAATTGGCTCTATCAGAGGTTTAATAGAAGGTCCATGGGTAGTTTGTGGTGATTTTAATTAGGCTAGATATGTTTCGGAAAAGAGGAACTGTATTAGGAGAACAATAGGGCTGCGAGAGTTCTCTGATTTGATCGAGGATCTAAACCTAGTTGATCTTCAACTAGAAAATGCAAAGTTCACCTAGTTCAAAGGGGATAACCACCTGATAGCTTCAAGAATTGAATGGGTCTTGGTATCTTAAGAGTGGGATGATGCTTCAACAATACACTCTATAGAGAATATTATCAGACCACTCTCCAATCACACTCCAAGGTGGTTCCTGGAAGAAGAGCAATAGTTATTTTAAGTTTGAGAACTGATGGTTAGGGACTGAAGGTTTCAATGATAGAGTAAGGACATAGTGGAACTCTTTTGATTATACTGGGAGGCCTGATTACATCCTTGCATCCAAATTAAAAGCACTGAAACACAAACTGAAGGAGTGGAGCAGAAGTGAGCAAGGGAATCTAGGCCAACAGAGGAAATCTTTACTTGAAAAGTTGGCTGCTATCGAAAACATTGCTATTGATAGAGGTCTAACTGAGGATGAGGCAACAGAAAAGGCAAGGTTACTTCTGAACTTGGAGGATCTGATAAAAAATGAGGAGATCTACTGGAGGCAAAGAACAAGATCAATTTGGTTAAAGGAAGGGGATAAGAACACCAAGTTCTTCCAAAAGATAGCTAATGCACACAAGAGGTACAATAACATAGACCAACTGCTAGTCCATGGGAACATTGTCCAAGAACCAAAAAGAATCCAAGGGGAAATAGTGGAGTTCTATCAGAAGCTTTATATAGAGGAGTTGCAGTGGAGACCTGCCAACAATTTTTTAAATTGCCCAAGGTTGACAGGGGAGGAAAATGAGGATCTTGAAAGAAGCTTTGACGAGGAAGAAGTTCTAAGGTGTTTAAAGCAGTGTGCAAGTGATAAAGCACCAGGACCAGATGGCTTTACTATGGGGTTTTATATCAAATGCTGGGAAATGGTGAAAGGTGACATACTTGAGACTTTTCAACACTTCCATAAACAAGGGAGGTTTGAAAGAAGTCTGAATTCGACATTCATAGCCCTAATACCAAAGAAGAAAGGTGCAAAAGAACTGAGGGATTTTAGACCTATTAGCTTGATAGGTAGTATGTATAAGATCTTCTCAAAAGTGCTTCCTGAAAGGTTGAAAAAAGTGATGTCCAAGCTTGTCGATTCACAACAATTAGCTTTTATTAAAGGGAGGCAGTTAATGGATGTCGTCATCATAGCTATTGAAGTTGTAGATTCCAGGTTGGTCTAAAAAAACCCAGGAATTCTATGCAAATTAGACATTGAGAAAGCATATGACCATGCCAATTAGGACTTTCTTATGGGTATGCTAGAGAAGATGGGATTTGGTCACAAATGGAGACAGTGGGTTAAATTTTGCATATCTTCAGTGAACTTCTCAGTATTGGTAAATGGCTCTCCAGCAGGATTTTTTAGGTCACAAAAAGGTCTTAGGCAGGGTGATCCCCTATCACCTTTCCTTTTCATACTAGTCATGGAGGGACTCAACAATATGATCAAGAATGCATGCAATGAAGAATGGATGATAGGTTTTGAAGTTGCTAGAGCTGGAAGGGAAAGTCTAGAGATCACTCATTTACTATATGCAGATGAGACCCTAATTTTTTGTGATGCTGAGGAAGACCACCTTAAAATATTGAGACTGATTCTAGTTATTTTTTGAAGCTATGTCTGGGCTACATGTCAACTGGAGGAAAAGCTTCTTGTATCCAATAAATGAAGTACCAAACATGGAAATTTTTAAGTAAATATTGGGAGGTGAAGTGGGTGTCCTCCCAACCACATACTTGGGTATGCCTTTGGGGACAAAATCCAACTCTATGGAAATCTGGGATAGGGTGATTGAGAAGTGTGAGAAGAGGCTAGCAAGGTGGAAGTCTCAGTACCTTTCACTAGGGGGAAGACTAAGTCCGGCAACGGAACCAGGAGGTGCCGGTTCCGGTTCCAGTCCGTTACCGGTTCCGTCTCGGTTTCGGCTTGTACCGATTAGATCCGGACTTATGCTGGTCCAGGAGGGGGAACGGGATGAAAATCGAGATTTACCGGTCAGTCCCGATTCCGGTCCGGTTCGTCAATTTTTGTTTTTTTTTAATCTTAAATTTAATAAGTTTATATGGCCGTTGGAGAGCTGTTGGGCAACGGGTTTTGAGCCCCACCAACGGCTCTTTCACCCCCATAACTCCCATTTACATCTCTACCCCCCCCCCCCCCCCCCCCAAACTTTTTTTAATACCCCAACCTTCTAAAAACTACATTTTCATCCTTTTGTTTTACTATAAATACCCCAAATCTTTCATTTTTTTCACTCACAAAAATATCTTCTACTCTCTCTACTCTCTAATCTCTTATTCTCATTTAAATTACGAATTTGGTCTTTGGAAATTGGAGCTTCAAAATTCAACTTTCAATTTTCGGCTTCCGGTCATACACGTCTACTTTTTTAAGTAGACGTATGGTACATTTGTTCCCACTCACTTTTCATTTAGTTATTTATTTGTTTGTATTTAATTATTTATTTTGTGAGTAATTAGTCTCTAGTCTCTACTTATTTAGTTATTTATTTGTTTAACACTTTGCATTACATTTTCGTATTATATATAATTTACTCGCTTTTTTATATTTGAATATGAATTCCGGTAAAAACAATGTTGACAAGGGTAAAACAACCATAGTTAATTCGATCACTAATTTATGGAGCTCAAAATCCAAGAAAAATAAAAAAACCGGTAGTACTTCTCAATCTAAAACTAAAAAAACTTCTCAATTAAGAATAAATACGGATGATTATACGCATGTTGATGAAACTATTTTTAATATTGATAGTAATAGTGGATTAGATCCTTATCATGAACATTTACAGAGAAGGTTTGGTAATTTTGATGAGGAATTACCTGAAGATGATGAAAATGATGATGTTAATACTTATATTGATAGTTTTGATAATAATGTTGATGAATATGATGATGATGAAATTGAGCCACCGTCGGCTACTAGTCCCACTCCTAATCCCTCTTCCCCGGCTCCCGCTCCCTTTCGTTGTCCTGCTCCCGTTCCCCCCGTGCATCCTAGGACTAAGGTAGAACACGCTAAAAAATCAGTTGTGTGGCAATTTATGACTCAGAATGAAGATAAAACACAAGCTATTTGTAATAAATGTAAGCATAGAATTAATCATAAAACTGTAGGAAAACAGGGAGGGACGGGACATTTGAGTAATCATTTAATGTCATATTGTAAAAATGAATTTTTGCATGCTAAAGTTGTAGCCAAAGCTAAAAAAATGGCACCACCCTTCCTGAAAATGTAGGAGTAGAGGGATCTAATATGGTCCAAACACAATTAAATCCTTCTAATGTTTCTGGTTCTAGTATACAACGGTCATATAGTAGAGAAAAAGATCTTGAAGAATTAGCTAAAATGATTGTTGTTATGGGTTTACCATTTAGTTTTGCTGAAAATCTTGATTTTATTCATTATATTCAAATTGTGTATAATCCACATTTTAAAGGTTTTACTAGAAATACAATTAAAAAGGCTATCTTTGATTATCAAGCTCAACATTTTCAATATCTTCGTTGTTTATTTTATTATAATAATTGTAAAATAGTTATTACTTCTGATATGGGCCGTAGTGTAAATGGTAATGATTATTTCACTATTACTTGCGCATTGAATTGATGAAAATTGGCCTTTGCAAAAAAGAATTTTAGGTTATAAATGTTGTGAAATGCATAAAACCGGTAGTTATATAGCTCAAACAATTATAGATATTTTACAAAACTATGGAATTTGTGATAAAAATAAGTAGTGTCACATTAGATAATGCTTCTAATAATAGAACTGTTGTTGAAATACTAAAATCGTCTATTTGCCCTATTTATATTGATGGTTTTCATATTAGGTGTGCTGCACACATATATAATTTGACTGTTAGAGATGGTATATCAATGTATAATGATGGTTGCATAAAAGTTGAAATTGCATGTCATTTTATTTTTAAATGTCAAGTTAAGTCTAGACGTAGAGATTTTGAAACTCGTTGTCGTGAATTTAATCTTCTACCTAGAAAAATTCCAAAATAAGTGTGTACTAAATAGAATTCTTTATATGAAATGCTTGAAGTCTCTTATGAGTGTAGGAAACCTTTACAAATGGTTTGGAATGCTCATAATTCAAATATGACATATAGATTTGATGATAATGATTGGAATGACATAAAAGAACTTATAGAATTCTTAAAAGTTTTTTATTTAACTACAAAAAAAATATTTGCACTTTATTATCCAACTATTTGCTCTGTTTTACCTAATATTTGTGTTCTTTCTAGTAAATTTTATAAATTCAAAAATAAACCATATGCAAGATTTTAGTGACGACGGCATTGATGCAATGGAGGAACTAGCTAGTCAACCAATTCCAGAGCATGTTACTAGAGAAATGTTAAATGATTTTAAAAAAAAAGATTTCCTTGGTAGCATGAACTATTAAATTTAAATGTCTATTAGTATGAGTATAATAATTCGAGGTCTAATTCAAACAGAACACTTCCTAGAAGGTGGCTGTGTATATTAGATTTTTTAATACTCTACTAATATTTTGTAACTCAACTTGTACTATTTAATTAATATTAATAAAAGTATAGGCTATTCGCCTTAATTTTTTTATTATTGTCTTTAAATTTAACTTTTAAAGTGTGAAATTTAAACTTTTATAGTTTTAAAGTTTGAATATAAATTTTCAAACTTTTAAAGTGTGAAATTTAAATTTTTATAGATTTAAAGTTTAAATTTAAATTTTCAAACTTTTAAAATTTAAAGTGTGAAATTTAAACTTTTATAGTTTTATAGTTTTAAAGTTTGAAATTTAAATTTAAATTTTCAAACTTTTAAAGTGTGAAATTTAAACTTTTATAGTTTTAAAGTTTGAATTTAAATTTTCAAACTTTTAGTCTTTTAAAGGGTGAAATTTAAACTTTTATAGTTTTAAAGTTTGAATTTAAATTTCAAACTTTAAAACTATAAAAGTTTAAATTTCACACTTTAAATTTCCCGTTGCCAGCCATAGGGAAGACTAACTTTGATTAATTATGTGCTTGATGCACTTCCAACATATATGATGTCATTATTTCCTATCCCAGCGGGAATCATCAATAGGTTGGATAGCATCAGGAGAAAATTTTTATGGAAAGGGAACAAGGAAAGGAAAGGATATCACTTAGTCAAATGGAAAACTGTGATCACCGAAAAGAGAGTTGGGGGTCTGGGGATCAAGAACATGAAGAACCACAGTAAAGCTTTGAGGATGAAGTGGTTTTGGAAGTACTCAAATGATAATCAGAATCTGTGGGGCTCATTCATAAAGGCAAAATATGAAGAGAGTGATAGTTGGATGACAAAGGAGGTTACCACCCCTTATGGTGTTAGCTTATGGAAATCCATTAGAGAACTTTGGAATGAATTCAAACCTAATACCAAGATCAAAGTGGTAGATGGCATAAAAACTAGGTTTTGGAAGGATGATTGGCATACATAAGGAAATATGGGGACTCTCTTCCCTGACATCCACAATTTAGTTCTTCAGCAACAAAGTACTATAGCTGACTTATGGACTCCTCAAGGGTGGAGTTTTGTATTTAGAAAACACCTCAATGACTGGGAAATTCCAATAGTAACATAATTTTTTAGAAGCATTGATCAATTTAGAGGTCTGGAAATGGGGCGAGACATATTGCAGTGGTTGGGAAACACTAAAGGGATTTTTAAAGTAGATGCAGTGTACAAGAAGTTGAATCATCCAAATCTGCAGCTACTCAAGTGGCCCTAGAAACATATATGGAAAGCCAAGATCCCCTACAAGGTGTCTTGCTTTGTGTGGTTATTGGCTAAAGAAGCAGTATTGACAAAGGAGAATTTAATGAAGAGGGGAATTACACTTTGCTCTAGATGTTTTTTCTGTGGGAAAACTGCAAAACAAGTCAATCATTTGTTTATTCAATGCGAAGTCACTGGCCAGTTGTGGAATTTGTTCCTGAGACGTAAAAGCATCTCCTGGTCCATGCTTGGGAGAATTTCAGAGGCTCTATTTAGCTGGGAAGAAGCAGGGACACAAGCAAAAAACAGAAGTAACTGGAGAATTGTCCCTGCCACTATTTGGTGGACAATATGGAAAGAAAGGAACCTTAGAGTTTTTGAGAATAGGGAGAGTAGTATGCAACAAGTTAAACTGAATTGCATTTCGACTCTGTGTTTTTGGCGTAATCAAATTTACTCTAATGATACAGTCTCTATCATTGATGTCTTAGACTCATTATAGGGATAGGTTGGTATTATTAGAGTTTCCTTGTGTAAATACAGGTTTCAGTACAACCTATGTACTGTTCTGCAGAAATAGAAACAATTACCATTTTCAAAACAAAAAAAAAGCAGTATAGTCTTGTATCAACTTTTTTAGATGTTGAGCTTCCTCAGTTGCCTAGCACGAAAAGAAACAATTTATAATTTCTTTAGTGGTCATTATAGAGAGATTTCAGTCATTATTAACAGTTGACAATTAGTAAACAAGTTTGTGTTATTTTTTCTTTTTTCTTTTTCTTGATAATTCAAAATAGGTTTCTCCTAGCCATTCACTAAACTTCCTAGCCATTCTCACAAAAGCTATTCTAAGTTGGAGTTGAGCTTGGGTTATCTTTTTTGTTTCAGTGATACTCCTAAACTTTTTCAAATTTTGATTTTGGTTGGAAGTTGGAACTTTGGTTTCTAAAGTTTTTCAAATTTTGATTTTGGTTGGAAGTTGGAACTTTGGTTTTCCGATCCGTGAACTTTGGAAGTTAAAATGATATATACTAGAATTGTTAAACAATCAAGAGTTACAGAATAATTAAGTACTAACTCAAGGAGATTGTAGTTAGAATCAGTTCAGCCAATATAGAGAATTCAAACTAACAAATTTAAACCTATAAAGATATATTAAATCACATTCACAAAGAAAAAAGATAACACTTGTCTGTAACTTATTACAATCGCATTAGACATTTTAACAAGGATAGTTAAAAAAATTCTAACAGTAGCATTTTAAGTAAGCTGAAATTTGATAACACGACACTCAACACTGATTAGCAATGCGACCAAACGAGTGGAACAGTTTGAAACTAAATAAGATGCAGCTAGGAAGACCAGAATAGTAGTAACAATTTTTAGTTTTGAAATACACTTTCAACATCCACAAAGAGGAATAACACTCCAATTTTTTTGTGGATTTCAATTGTGTGCATCTGCCAAATTCATTCACAATTGACAATGAAGTCTATTTGTATTTCCCCAATCTTCTCTCTAATCTAAAGCCCAGATGCTACTGTACAGAATTACATATTAAAATTTAAAATGTGTTCTAGTTTAAACAGGAGGGCTATCCAAACCATTCGTCGTGTGCTGAAACCAACGAACAATTGAAATGGTGTAAAGGGGTTGCAGACTGAGACTAACTGTGATGAGAGTAGGCGAAGACAATTTTCCAAGTGTAGATATGGTCACTTGATGCTATCTCACTCCTTTCTACTTTGCGAGTGAGCAGACCCATCTCTTTCCCTCTCTGCAATCGCCAGAGTTAGATGAAAATGAGAGTAGACGTAGACAGTTCCATTCACATTCTACGGAGCAGCTAAGGAGAGAGAGGGGTGCGGCTGCGCCGGGTTCGTTAGTCGAAAAGGGGAGAGGAGAGGGGAACGAAGGAGGCGGCGGCTGCTCGGAGCCTGCCTCTTCGCGCGACTCGCTGGAGCTATTGGAGACGAGAGAGACCTCGTTGTGGCTGCTCTTCTTTGAGAGGAGGAAAAGAATGAACAATTTTTAAGGGTTTGGGTCTTTTAGATTGAAATAGGAAAGTGGGGAAGATTCAATCTGACCATTGATTAGATGAAGATGGACGACTAGGATTTGATCTCGAATTTTGATAGATGATTGAGATTAAATGGAAATTAGAGTCTTGAAAAAAATTGAGACAAGAATAGGCTAAATTTGAAATCAATAAGTGGCTATAATTGAAATAAGAATTTGAATTGAAGTGGCTAGAATTGAAACAGATTGAATAAGAAAGGACTAGAATTGAAATACAATCGAATATATTAGGCTACGAGTTAAATGATTTAAGAGAAGATTAAGGAGATGTTATTCAATTAATAAAATATTACACATATTAAAGAATTTTCATATAATTAAACACACCTAAATTTTAAAAACATTTAAATAAATAAGTAAAGTAATTATTTCAAGTTTAACTATCGATAAATATAATAATTTAATAATAATTTTTATAAATTATTGCATACTAAAATATATAATTTTTAGCCAAAATAGATTACAATTTTAAACCCGAAATATGTTTTGAAAATACGTTTTAATCGAATAGCACTTACGAAAGGGTTGTAGGTCGATCAAATTGGGTGTCAACAAATATCACAATATCATCACTCACCGAATGAGGTCGATATATATATATATATATATATATATATAAAATTTAATTTAACTACACATCAACAAAAGTTTAATTTTATAAATTTAATTTTATCGATCAGTTTAATTTTATAAATTTAAATTATATACCTCCTAATTATATAAATTTAATTTTATCGATCAACAGAAGTTTATCAATATCAAATTTAATAAATAAATCTCCTTGAAATGATCATCGATACTTCTTTAATTGATAATGCATTTCATATTTGAACAACTAATATATAAGACTTGATTTGTTAAACTACTCGAGGAGTATATAATCAACGTATCTCATACTCCGATGATTATCCTTTACATGTCATTGCCTAGATATGATCAATACACTTGACATCCATTCAAGATCGAACGTAATAATCTTGATAGAACTTGCTTTGTACAGTACTTTACGATGTTTTATTGTCTATTTCATAAAACGAGATAAGACATTGAAGGTTATACGTACAAATAATTAAACAATTAATTATAAATACAAAAAATAATTAATTGTTATCATGACATTTCATACTCTGATGGATTATATGTTAGCTCTTCACCTCAACATCATTACACGAGATATTAAGTTCATGATTTGACGACAGACTGATAGAATTTGTACATTACTCTAGAAATATATGTATAATTATCTCCTAATTCATATCAACGCAGTTTCATACTGTAAATATGGATTATTGATATTTTTTGTTTATTCCACGAATTCTAACTTTTTATTTATAAAAGTATATAAAATTGTTACACTTTTTAAAACAATTAATTGTAGGTGTAAAATGAAAATTTAGTATTTTGCGCAATAGCACAATTATGATTAATAGGAATATTTTAAACAAATCGACCTCCGGATGTCGCTTTTATTAAAAGTAATTAGATTTAATAAAATATACCGACCTCATGAGGTCAGTATCTCATTAAAGTTTAAGATACATAAAAAATTAATCATGTTAATTAAATAATATTGACATCGGGAGTCGGTATTTTATATTTTTTATTTTTTAACTTAGATAAAGCCGTCATCCGGAGGATGATTTATTTAAAGTTACTTGAAAATATTAATTTATTAATTTTTCTAGAAGTCACTATATAATTATTTTAATGAAAATTAATATAATTGCATACTATTTGATTTTACCGACTTCCGGAAGTCGGTATTATAATTTTTTTGTTTTTTATTTTATACAAAACCGTCCTTCGGAAGACGATTTAAATAAAATTAAATCAAATTATATCTCAATTTAATTTTTTATATTAATTGAGAAAATAATACCAACATCAAGAGGTCTGTTTTAATTGTAATAATTTTTCTGGGGAAAATTCCGACCTGCTGAGGTCGGAATTTGGTTTTTCCATTTTATTTTGCATAAAAACTGACTACTTGCTGTCGGTTTTCATATCAACGTAGTTTCATACTTTAAATATGGATTATTGATCTAACTTTTTATTTATAAAAGTATACAAAATTGTTACACTTTTTTAAACAATTAATTGTAGGTGTGAAATGAAAATGTAGTATTATGCTAGCAAAATTATGATTAATAGGAACGTTTTAAACAAACCGACCTCCTGATGTCGCTTTAATTAAAATTAATTAGATGAAATAAAAATACCGACCTCATGAGGTTGGTATTTTATATTAATTTATTCTTTAACTTATTTAAAACCATCATCCGGAGGACGATTTATTTAAAGTTAATTGAAAATATTAACTTATTAATTTTCTGGAAGTCACTATATAAATACTTTAATGAAAATTAATTTAAATACATACTATTTAATTTTACCGACTTCCGGAATTCGGTATTATAATTTTTTTTGTTTTTTATTTTACACAAAACCGTCCTCCGGAAGACAATTTAAATAAAATTAAATCAAAATATTTCTCAATTTTGTTTTTTATATTTAATTGAGATAACATAAAATATTATTATTTATTTATTTATTTAATACCGACATCAAGAGGTCGTTTTTATTGTAATTCATTTTTTTTGGGAAATATTCCGATCTCCAGAGGTTAAAATTTGGTTTTTCCGCTTTATTTTACATGAAAACCGACTACTTGACCGACTACAAGTAGTCGGTTTTCTAAAGTTTTATTGATTTTTTTATTCTTTTTAACAATACCGACCTTCGGAGGTCGGAAATTACCGACCTCCATTTGAGGTCGGTATTCACTATTTTTTTAGTAGTGGACCCAGGAGCAAGTTTATCTTTTGTAACCCCTTATGTTGCAAATAAGTTTGATGTTCTTCCTGAGAATCTTTGTGAACCCTTCTGTGTTTCTACACCTGTTGGGGAGTCTATACTAGCAGAAAGAGTCTATCGTGATTGTCCCGTTTCCATCAATCACAGGAGCACCATGGCTGATTTAGTTGAGTTAGACATGGTGGATTTCGATGTCATTCTAGGTATGGACTAGCTCCATGTCTGTTATGCATCAAAAAATTGTAGAACTCGAGTTGTCAAGTTTTAGATTTCTAATGAGCCACTCATAGAGTGGAGTAGTAGTTCAGCAATGCCTAAGGGTCGTTTCATTTCATACCTTAAGGAGAGAAAGTTAGTTTCAAAGGGTTGTATCTATCACTTAGTCCGAGTTAATGACTCTAGTGTTGAGATATCTCCCATTCAGTCAGTTCCTATAGTAAGAAAGTTTCCAGAAGTCTTTCCTGATGATCTACCCGGAGTCCCTCGTCATATCTCTATTCCGCCATATAGAATGACACCAACAGAGTTGAAAGAGCAATTGAAAGATCTCCTGGATAAGAATGTCTAACCTTGGGGCGCTCCGGTCTTGTTTATGAGAAAGAAAGATGGTTCCCTTAGGATGTGTATAGATTACCGCTAATTGAACAAGGTTACCATCAAGAACAAGTATCCTCTTCCAAGAATTGATGATTTATATGATCAACTTCAGGTTGCCACCTGTTTTCTAAGATAGACCTCATATCAGGCTACCATCAGTTGAAAGTAAGGGAATGTGATATTCCCAAGACAGCATTCAAGACCCATTATGGTCATTATGAGTTTCTGGTCATGTCGTTCGGTTTAACTAATGCATCAACAGCGTTCATGGACCTTATGAATAGAGTCTTCAAATCTTATTTAGATATGTTTTTTAACGTCTTCATTGATGACATACTAATCTATTCAAGGAATAAATAAGATCATGCTGGCCATCTCAGAGTAGTTCTTCAGACATTGAACGAAAAGGAGTTGTATGCCAAGTTCTCTAAGTGTGAGTTTTGGCTTGAGTCTGTGGCATTCTTAGGCCACATTGTGTCTGGAGAAGGAATTAAAGTAGATACTAAGAAAATTGAGGCAGTACAGAATTGGCCTAGACCCACATCTCCAACTAATATTAGGAGTTTCTTGGGGTTGGCTGGATATTATAGAAGGTGTGTCGAGAGATTTTTATTTATTTCATCTCCTTTGACCAAGTCGACTCAGAAAGCAGTGAAGTTTCAATGGTCTGAAGCTTGTGAGAAAAACTTTCAGGAATTGAAGAAGAGGTTAACTACTGCCCTAGTTTCGACCTTACCGGAAGGTACTCAAGGTTTTGTGGTGTATTGTGATGCATCTAGAGTTGGTTTGGGTTGTGTGTTAATGTAGAATGGCAAAGTCATAGCTTATGCCACCAGACAGTTGAAAGTTCACGAGAAGAACTACCCAACCCATGATCTAGAGTTGACTGCTGTAGTTTTCGCTTTGAAGATATGACGTCATTATTTGTATAGTGTTCATGTGAATGTGTTCACCGATCACAAGAGCCTTCAATATGTGTTCACTCAGAAAGAGCTTAATCTCAGACAAAGAAGGTGGTTAGAGTTACTCAAGGATTAGGACATGAGTATTCTTTATTACCCAGGTAAGGCTAATGTTGTTGTTGATGCCTTAAGCAGGTTGTCTATGGGTAGTACCGCCCATGTTGAGGAAGAAAAGAGAGAGTTAGCAAAATATGTGCACAGACTTACACGTCTGGGAGTCAGACTTATGGATTCCACAGAAGGAGGAATAGTAGTGACAAATGGGGCTGAATTATCTTTAGTGTTAGAAGTGAAAGAAAAGCAAGACCAAGATCTTTTATTGCTTGAATTAAAGGCAAGTGTTCATAAGCAAAAAGTGATGGCTTTTGAACAAGGGGGGATAGTGTTTTGAAGTATCAAAGTGGATTGTGTGATTGGGTATACTTTAAAGTTCCACCCATGAAAGGTGTTATGAGATCTAGTAAGGAGGGGAAGCTTAGTCCCCGATATATTGGATCTTATCAAATAATCTAAGAGGATTGGCAATGTAACTTATGAGTTGGAGCTACCACAAGAGTTAGCCACGATTCATCCGGTGTTTCACATACCCATGTTGAAGAAATGCATGGGTGATCCTTCATTGATCATACCAACTGAAGATATTGGGATCTATATAGCTTATCTTATGAAGAGATTCTTGTTGAGATTCTAGATTACCAAGTTCGCTAGTTGAGAACAAAAGAGGTAGCATCAGTCAAAGTTCTGTGGAGAAATTAGTTTGTAGAGGAAGCTACTTGAGAAGCTAAGGAAGATATGAAGAAAAGATATCCCCATCTCTTTGAAACCGGAGAAATTCCAAAACAAGGTACTAATACTTTTTTTAGTATTTATTTATAAGATTAGCATGTTGTAATTGCATTGCTTGTTGGGTGTTTGAGTTGAATGTTAAATGTTACACCCCTAGCCTACTAAGAGTAATCTCATTCGAAGACAAATGTTCCCAAGGGGGAGATATTGTAACATCTCGCAATTTGAAATAGCTAGGAAGAAGCTAAGAATTAGAAATAGTCATTTTTGGAAAGAATGAAAATCTAGAAATTTGTTTAAGTTAAGAAAAGTTGAGTTTTGGTCAACTTCAAAACGGACATAACTCCTAGCTCAGGAAGGTGTAATTACTTATATGGTTGGAAAGCTCTTGGAATGATCTTTCCAACGCCACCAAGTTTGCGTGATTTCGAGTTCGTATGAGTAAGTTATACCCTTTGGAATTTGGGTTGTTCAAATAAGGAAATGTCCAATCCGGATTTTTAAGGGGTATTTTAGTCTTTTCCTTGCCCTATTATTCTAATCAATTTTTAGGAGTTTAATATGGGTCAAATCAGATTTTAGTCAGTTTTAGAAATTGGAAATTTACGCTAGGGATTGGAGAAAGGAGAAAAGAGGAGAAAGAATAAGAGAGGGCAAGATTCATCAAGATCGATCCATTTAGTTGTGGTTTTCGCCAAGGATTCATTCCTACCAGGTACGTGAGATTTTCATAACGTTGGGATCGTTCTCCCACGTGCCAAACATATTTGTTTCAGCATGGATTCGTCCTAAAAGAGTTTGAAAGTTGAAGTTCTTGATATTTATTCTTGATTTTTATGTTGTTATTGAATTTGGTTGATATGGGGAAGTTTCTAAGATCGTTACGTCGTATTATAGAGTCGTTTCGAGTAAGGTTCTTAGGTACATTTGTTGGGTATCTATATAAAAAATGAATTTGAGAAAAAGAATCGAGTTTGGGCGAATTGGGGATAGAAAATGAAGAAGAAATTTCGTCGAACGAAATTTGACACTAGGGGTGCGTCGCGGAGAAGGTTCCCAAATTTGGGAATTTCTGTTTCGCATCGCGGAGCTGACGCAGAGTGTTCTGTCTAAAAAGTTGTCTTCGAAACCAAAAATTAAATATGCCTCCGCGTTGCGGACCCACCCTCATATTTTGATATTTCGGTATTTTCTCATGTTTAGCTATCTACAAATCACGATTCTTGAATCCATAATTCAATTCAAGAATCAGTTAAGAGTTAAGTCAAGATAAGTTCTTAAAGTTTTCAAAAGTCTTTCACAAATATTTTAACTTTGTTTTAAGGCTTAAGTTCAAGTTAAGCAAAGAGTAAAGATTTGAAGTTTCATTTCTTCAGAGAGGTATATGGGAACTAAGTATTCCTAAGAAGTTTGAAAATGTTTTCACATTTTGAGAAAGAAAAGGGAACATCGATTCCAAGAGAGCTTTTACGCTAAGTTTTGAGTAATTATCTCAAACCAAATAAAGAAGTTGTTTTAAAACATATGAGCTATGTATATTTTTGGCAGTAGTATTGAGCACCGATATGGGGATGCAAGTTCGTATTAACTCAAGTCTCCATAAACCATGTAGCCATCATGGGTATTAATGGGTCATACTTTTTAGATGATCACATAAGTTAAGCTAGTGGATCCATTAACTTAAATAGTTCTATATGACGGCAAAGTATAGGACAGTCTGGCAGCGTGATGGTAAGAATGTTGTATCACCACTTAGGCTCATAGTGGTGGTTGTCGGTTAGAGAATCTCCCACGGAAATCGTATTATTTTCTTATATGAGTAAAGTTGAGTTTGTTATTGCTTTATCTTTAACGAACTAAGTTGGATGCAACTGTTTTATAAGTTTTTTTTATATATTGCATGTGCTTCATTGCTTTATATTTGAGTTAAGTTATTCAGAAGTTGAGAAGAGTCAGGTAAGTGTTTCCTCTCAGAATCCTTCCAAGCCTATATTTTGTTTTAGCATTCCAACTCGCATACTCGTACATTCAATGTACTGATGTCAGTTGGCCTGCATCATACTATGATACAGATGCAGGTAACCAGGATCAGCATCCAGCGCCTCGTTGATCCAGCTTGAGCATTCGGAGTCTGTTGGTGAGCCTCGTTGCATTTCAGAGGACTCCTTTATTTGCTTTCTAGTTTTTCAGATGTTAGGATGATCGGTGGTCCTATCTCGACATCCCTCCTTGTTTTAGAGGCTTCATAGACAATTAGTAGTCGGATATCTTTACATTGTCATTTCAAATGTTAAGACTTGAGTTGCCATTTGGGCCAAGTTGAATGTTGACTTTTAAACATTTTAAGCTATTTGACTAAGTTATTTGAGTAAGTTCAGTTTTGAGACAGTTGAGTTATTTAGCATGTGAATCTCTTTCTTAACTGCTTATAGTCTTCCACTGAGTTAAGTAAGCCAGGCTAAGGGTTCGCTTGTGGCCAGCAATGGTATTCGAGTGCCGACCACGTCCAGGGTGTAGGCTCGGGGTGTGACAAAAGAGAAATTAGAAAAGGGTAGAAAATCCTCATTGTCACCTAGCCCTTACTATCGTCGTTGTTGCGAACCCTCCTTGGAAACTTGTTGGTTGTTGCCGCCGTCGTTGGCTCGTTCCTAACCCTAATTTTACTCTCTAGGTTTAGAGTAAAACTAAAAAGTAAAGATTAAGCGCCAAGCGGCAAGTACTAACTACTAAGTAGGATACTGAAAATCTAATATAGAATCTACTTATGTATTAAATTATTTATATATAATATTTAGGAAGGGTAAAGTAGTAAATAACTATCGTCTTATTGGGTTATCGGTTTACCTAATAATCCAATAGGAAAAACCAAAACCGTACCAATAACCCAATAATTTTTTTTATAAACCCATTAAAAACCCAATAACCCAATAACATTTTTTCGGTTAGATTTATTGGTCGGTTCAGTTTTTGCACACCCTTAGTCCTGGGAGAGAGGGTGGTGGAGGCCTTGGGGCACGGCACCTCGAGGTCCTGGGGAAAGGGGTGGGGGCCTCGGGGGTGGGGGGAAGGGGTGGGGGCCTCGGGCCTCTGGGTGCTTCGAGGCGCCAGATTTAAGGGCTATTAACACACGATAAATCAGGGAATTTGGGTAATTCCTAATAAGGTCTTTGTAAATGTGGAAATAGGCTTTTAAAAAATGGTGTGATTGTACGCAGTGGTTCCCTCATTACGGAGGTACTGATAAGCTTTTTCAAAAAAGAATTGGGTGCTCCGAGGCGCCAGATCCATGGGTAACACACGAAATATCCGAAAATTTCTAAAAACATGCTTGTAAATACGGAAATAGGCATTAAAATATTGGTGTAAGTATACACAGTGGTTCCTACGAAGGTCCACAAAAAAAAATCAAAAAAAATCTTAGGTGCTCCGAGGCGCCAGATCATGGGCTAATACACACGAAAAATTGGGAATATGGTAGTTCCTAAAAAAGGGCATGTAAATGCGGATATAGGCGTTAAAAAATTGTGTGAGTATACGCGGTGGTTCCTCAACTTATTATGGAGGTCCTCATAAAGTTTTTTCAAAAAGATATTTTGGTTGCTTAGAGGCATTTGATCCATGGGCTTATACACACAAAAAATTAGAGAATTTGGGTAATTCCATAAAACAACTTGTAAGTGCGGAAATGGGCATTAAAAATTGTCTAAGTATACGCGGTGGTTTCCCAACTCATTACGGAAGTCCTCATAAAGTTTTTTTTAAAAAAAAATTGGTTGTTACGGGGGGCTGGATCAATGGGTAAATATTAACACACGAAAAATTGAGAAATTTGGGTAATTCTTAAAAGGGGATTGTAAATGCGGAAATATGCATTAAAAATGGTTTGAGAATACGCGGTGGTTCCCCAACTCATTACGTAGTTCCTCATAAAGTTTTTTTTTTTAAAAAAAATTGGGTGCTTCGAGGCGCTAGATTAGTGGGCTTGTAAATGCGGAAATTTGGGTAATTCTTAAAAGGGGCTTTTAAATGCGGAAATATGCATTAAAAATGGTGTGAAAATACGCGGTGGTTCCCCAAATCATTACGTAGTTCCTCATAAAGTTTTTTTAAAAAAAAAAATAGGTGCTTCGAGGCGCCAGATTAGTGGGCTTGTAAATGCGGAAAATTGGGAAATTTGGGTAATTCCTTAAAAAGGGTTTGTAAATAAGAAAATAGGTGTTAGAAAATGATGAGAGTATACGTGGTAGTTCCCCAACTCATTACAAATGTCCTCATAAGGTGTTTACAAAAAGAAACATTTTGGGTGCTCCGAGGCCCAAATCCATGGGTTAATACACACGAAAAATCAACAAATTTGGTTAATTCCTAAAAAATGACTTCTAAATGCAAAAATAAGTGTTAAAAATTAATGTGAGTGTACGCGGCGGTTCCCCAACTCATTACGGAGGTCGTTGTAAAGTTTTTTTTTAAAAAAAAGAATAGGTGCTTCGAGGCGTCATATCCATGGGCTAATACACACGAAAATTGGAAAATTTGGGTAATTATCATAAAGGACTTGTAAATGCGATAATAGGCATTATAAAATGGATTGAGTATACGCGGTGGTTTCCTAACTTATTACGGAGTTCCTTATAAGAGATTTCAAAAAATATTTTTTTGAGCTCCGAGGCGCCAGATCTATGGGCTAATACACACGAAAAATCGGGAAATTTGGGTAATTCCTAAAAATGGACTTGTAAATGCGGAATTATGCGTTAAAAAATTGGTCTGAGTATACATAGTGGTTCCCCAACTCATTACGAATGTCCTCAAAAAGTTTTATCAAAAACAATCCTAAGTGTTCTAAGGCGCCAGATCCATTGACTAATATACACAAAAAATCAAGCAATATGGGTAATTCCTAAAAAAGACTTGTAAATGCGAAAATAGGCCTTAAAAATGTAGGAGTATTTGCAGTGGTTCCCCAACTCATTATGAAAATCCTCATAAAGTTTTTTTCAAAAATATATTTTGGTTGCTCAGAGGCACCTTCTCCATGGGCTTATACACACACAAAATTAGGGAATTTGGGTAATTCCTAAAAGGAGCTTGTAAATGCGGAAATAAACGTTAAAAAATGGTCTAAGTTAATGCAGTGGTTCCCTAACTCATTACGGAGGTCCTTATGAAGTTTTTTTCAAAAAATAAGTTTGTTGCTTCGAGGGGCCAGATTCATGGGCTAATACAAACGAAAAATTGAAGAATTTGAGTAATTCTTAAAAAAGGCTTGTAAAATGCGGAAATAGACGTTAAAATGGTGTGAATATATTACAGAGTTCCTCTTAAAGTTTTTTTTAAATAAACCTTGGGTGCTTCGAGGCGTCAGATCCATGGGCTAATCCAAACAAAAAATTGGGGAATTTGGGTACTTCCTAAAAGAGGACTTGTAAATGCAGAAATAGGCGTTAAAAATGGTGTGACTATACGGGGTGGTTCTCCAACTCATTACGGAGTTCCTCATTCAGTTTTTTCGAAAAATAATTTTGGGTGCTCCGAGTCGCTAGATCCATTGTCTAATACACACAAAAAATCAGGGAATTTGAGTAATTTCTAAAAGGGGCTTGTAAATACGGAAATAGACGTCAAAAGAATGGTTACGCGGTGGTTTCCCAACTCATTATGAACGTCCTCATAAAGTATTTTTAAACAAAAAAGTTTGTTGCTCCGAGGGACCAGATCCATGGGCTAATACAAACGAAAAATTGAGGAATTTGAGTAATTCTTCAAAAAGGCTTGTAAAATGCGGAAATAGGCGTTAAAAAGGGTATGAGTATATGGCGAAGTTCCTCTTAATTTTATTTCTAAAAAAACTTGGGCGCTCTGAGGCGTCAGATCTATGGGCTAATACACACGAAAAATTGGAAAATTTGGGTAATTCCTAAAATGGGCTTGTAAATATGGAAATAGGCGTTAAAAAATGGTGTGAGTAGACGCGGTGGTTCCCCAACTCAATAGGGAGGTCCTCATAAAGTTTTTTTTAAAAAATGTTTTTGGGTGCTTCGAGGCGCCAGATGCATGGGCTAAATACACACGAAAATTTGGAGAATTTGGATAATTCCTAAAAAAGGGCTTGTAAATGCGAAAATAGGCATTAAACAAATGATGTGAGTATATGAGGTGGTTCCCCAACTCATTACGGAGGTCTTCATAAAGCTTTTTTGAAAAAACAAATTTGGGTGCTCCGAAGCGCCAGATCTATGGGCTAATACACAACAAAAATAAGGAAATCTAGATGATTCCTAAAAAAGTCTTGTACATGCGGAAATAGGCTTTAAAAAAATGGTGTGAGTATACGCGGTGGTTACCCAACATATTACAGATGTCCTCATAATTTTTTTAGGTGCTCCGAGACGCCAGATTCATGGGCTAATACACACGAAAAATTAGGTAATTTGGGTAATTCCTTAAAAAGTGCTTGTAATGCGGAAATATGCGTTAAAAAATTAGTGTCAGTATAAGTGATGGTTCCCCAACTCATTACAGAGGTCCTCATAATGTTTTTTCAAAAAGAAATTTTAAGTGCTCCGAGGCGCCAAATCCATGCGTTAATACAAAACAAAAATCAAGGAATTTGGGTAATTCTTAAAAAGGCTTGTAAATGCGGAAATAGACATTAAAAATGGTGTGAGTATACGTGGTTGTAAATGCGGAAATAGGCATTAAAATGGTGTGAGTATTCGCGATGGTTCCCCAACTCATTATAGATTTCCTCATAAAGATTTTTCAAAAAAATAAATTGGGTGCTCCGAGGCGCCAGATCCATGGGCTATACACATGAAGAATCAGGAAATTTGGGTAATTCCTAAAAAAGGACTTGTAAATGCGAAAATAGACATTAAAAAAATGATGTGAGTATACGCGGTGGTTCCCCAACTTATTACGGAAGTCCTCATAAAGTCTTTTCAAAAAAAAATTTAGGTGCTCCGAGGCGCCATATCCATGGGCTAGTACACACGAAAAATCGAGAAATTTGGTTAATTTCTAAAAAAGGGCTTGTTAATGCCGAAACAGACGTTAAAAAAATGGTGTGAGTATACGCGGTGGTTTCCCAAGTCATTACGGAAATCCTCATTAAGTTTTTTCAAAAAAATATTTTGGATGCTTCGGGACGCCAGATCTGTGGGCTAATACACACGAAAAATTATGAAATTTAGGTAATTACTAAAAAAATGGATTATAAATACGGAAATTTGCGTTAAAAAAAGTATGTGAGTATTTGTGGTGGTTCCCCAACTCATTACGGAGGTCCTCATAGAATTTTTTCAAAATAAAATAAAATTGGGTTCTCTGAGGTGCCACATCCATGGGCTAATACACACGAAAAATTGAGGAATTTGGGTAATTCCTAATAAAAAAGCGTGTAAACGCGAAAATAGCCGTTAAAAAAATAATGTGAGTATATGTGGTTGTCACTCCTCTAGGCTACCCCTTAACGTAAAAATGGGACCTAGGATCATGAGTGACCCCAAGCTAACTCTGAAGCTGGCATATCATAAGCATACTAAAACAACTTAATAAAAAGATATTATGCGGAAGCTAAAACAAAAGATAACTAAAAGATGGGGAATACCCAATACTGATCTGAATATATATAGAGTTCAATGATACTGAACATTCACTCAAATCTAAGGCTGAATCTAATACTATGTTTGAAAAAGCCTCTACTGACTAGAGTTGTTGGGACATGCCCCCAGCTAACTCTAGCAAAACTGAAAAATGAAATAAAAGACTGAATATGAAAAACATGTCTATTGTCCTCGTAAAATGAGGACTCATCACTGAAGCTGTTAAATACGGATCGAGAATCGATCTATGCGTGATCTAGATATTGAACACCTGAACCTTCATCATGAAAGGATCTAGCGCAGAGTATGCTTCAGTATTTGGAATGTACTGAGCATGCAGTATATAGATAATAGTTGAACAAGATATGTAAACTGAACGAAGCACAACTGAACAATGAACATAATCTGAACAGAAACATAGATACTGAAATATAACTGAAAGTTGAGCTAAATGCCAATGACCAAGTACTAATTACGAACATAACATGATGGGACTGAATACTGAAGTATAAACACAAAACCAGGTCAAATGCACTTGAATCTGACTGTGGGAGCTACTATTAACCAACATAAAACCACGTGAGCTAAACGTAGAATCCGATGTATACGCCCCATCAAGAGGACCAAATATACCTTGCCAGGGGTATAAAGGCATGACTAACGTGATCACTAAATCTGATGCCCAATAGAAGGGACTTATTAACCTACATGGGCAAGTAGTTCTAGGACTATGAGGGTACGCTGAACCCTAGTCCAACTCGGTGCTAAGCCTACTCCAAACTGGAAATGTGTATGACATAACATAACTAAAATATTGAATTAGCTCAATATTCTGACATGCTAACTGAAAATGAAACATTTATGTACTGACAATGAAACATTTGAAATTTGAGGCATGTGCATTTGTTTAAGGTCGAGAGAGTACGATACATCGATGTAAAAGATTTCCTTTTTTCTATGAGCTTGGTTTACTTTTAACTAACCTAGCAAGTGTAATTTATGAACTAAAAAAATCTACACAACTAGGGTTCTGAGTTTCACGCAAAGGACTAAGCAACAATTCCACGAAAACATGATAATTCAATTAAGAATACTACAACAACATATCTAAGGTTTTAGAAACCCTAGGTCTAAGCAAGATATAAAAAATCAAGAATCTGACTGAATTCTAGGGACCTAATGGATGAAAGAAATCCACTAGTGAAATCCCACATTCCTGATGACAAAATCTACAGAGAAATACTTCGATTTCGGGGATGGAACTGAAGAAAATCTCCTGTTTGTTCTTGAGGGGTTGGTCGACTCTTTCTTCTCTTGTTACCCTAAGTTCTAATGAATTTTGGTGAATAATCATTTAGGGTAGGTTCTGACTAAATTACTAGGCTTAAACTGAGTAAAATGGCGTAGTTTATATGCCCAAAGAATAGGGGAAAGGACCAAAACGACCCCAACTTAAAATATGACGGAGGTCGAACACGGCACCATTGACGGTCCGTCGTTGGGACCATGACCCGTCAAGTGGATCGTGGTTCTTGGCCACTGTCTACTGGTTCTGGGAGGTTCCCTCTACTGTTCACTTCACGGATCATGTGAAAGACCACAGACCGTAAAGGCCACCCTGGTTCTTCACTTGGGGCTAGGGCCTACTGGTTCAGCTTCACGAGTCTCACCACGACCCTTGTTAAGGACCACACACTGTGAAAGCCATTGTGGTTCTTCACTTAGGCTGAGGGTTTGCTGTTTCAGGACAACGGACCCATCCACGGTCTGTCATCCAGACCACGGCCCGTGGTGGACTCCGTGGTCAGACACTTGAGCCCTAGTGGGTCTATCTTACCTCCACGATCCTTCCCACGCTCGTGTGGGGATCCATGGCCCGTGAAGGGTCTCGTGGTCCACTACTTCTGGGAGGGTGTCAACCACGATGAGGATAACAGACCGTCGTCTTGATCACGGCCTGTGAACCCCTCTATGGTTCACCTGTTTTCTGTTGTTCTGTCTGAGCTAAGTTCTGAGGCGTTACAACAATAGTTCCCCATCTCATTTCAGAGGTCCTCATAAAGTTTTTTCAAAGAAAAAAATTGTGTGCTTCGAGGTGCCAAATCCATGGGATAATGCACACAGAAAATCAAAGAATTTGGGTAATTCCTAAAAGAAGGCTTGTAAATGTAGAAATAGGCATTAAAAAATGGTGTGAGTATACACGGTGGTTCCCAAACTCATTACGGAGGTCCTCATAAAGTTTTTCAAAAAAAATACTTGAGTGCTCCGACGCGTTAGATCCATGGGATAATACACACAAAAAATTGAGAAATTTGAGTAATTCCTTAAAAAAAAAGGGCTTGTAAATGCGATAATAGTCGTTAAAAAATTGTGTTAGTATAAACGGTGGTTCCCCAACTCATTACGGAGGTCCTCATAGAGTTTTTTCACAGAAAAAAGAAAATTTGGGTAATTCTTAAAAAAGGGCTTGTAAATACGGATATATGCGTTAAAAATGGTGTAAGTATATGTTACAACCCAAGAGTACCCTTTATACGTGACAAGGCGTACTGAATCTCGAAAGGTCTCATATAAGCCCCTTAGCATATCATAACATAGAATAAAAGAAATGAAACGGAATTTAAAACTTTATCCATACAATCGAAGTCTTTTATAAAAGCAAGCAGAAGTCTAGACTTGTCTCTGTTGACACCTAATTTTGACCCTCCTCGATAAGATTAATTTTCAAGCTTCTTCAATTTCAAACGATCTAAAATAATTAGTTTTATGAAATTTCAAAATAAAAATAAAATAGCAATAATATAGTTTGCAAGTTATTTCAAATAGTTTGTCACTTGTTATAATTTTTAAATAATAATATGTCTTGTATACAATTATGTATATAATTAGTGTATTTCATAAATATTGGAAAATCGTCTCAAAAAGATTTTGTTCAATTAGATATTTGGTTAGTTTGTTTAGTTATCTAATAGTTTACAAATTTGAGTTAATTAGTTAGTTTATAATTAAGTTAATTATTATATAATTATGTGTCTAATTAGTATATTTTACGAGTGTTCAAAAATTATCTCGGAAGGATTTTAGCTTTATTTAAATATTTGGTTATTTAGTCGTTTATATTGTTAAAGTAATTAGTTTATAATTAAGTTAATTATTTTACTTCGTTAAGATTGAGAAGCTCATAAATTAATCATATTAATTCATCATATCTAAGTCTTAGTCGAATTTACTAGCGAAATTCAATTTGGTCAAATCAATAATTCATTTGGCTAATATAAAAAGACCAACTTGGGCCATTCACTTATATTTTCTGGCAGCCCATTTTAGTTTCCAGCATACCCTTTTCATTTTATTTTATTCCCCAATTCAACAGATCCGGCCCAAATCTTTCTTCTCATCAACCTTGACCCAACCCAATCCCCCTATTCACCAAAGAAGACCCAGAAACAGAAAGCGTTAACAGCAGCTAAAGCGACAAAGCAGCAGTTGCAAGACGGTAAGGCAGCGCCATCGACGTCTCCAAACGACGTCGATTTTTCCGTCAAAACACACGGAGCAGCGAGGAACGAGACAGAACACTTCAAATTTTGTCGTCTCCCTCACGTCCCTATCCGTTAATGTCGCAGCAGCAGTCGTACAAACACGCGTTTCTCCCCTTTCCTCTTACGGAATGGGTTGAAATCTTAGAGGAAAGGGTGTTTGGTCGAATTGGGGAAAGAATTCAATTTTTGAATTTGGAATTCATCCTCTTTCCCCCCAAAATCTACCCTAATCTCTCCTATATAATCATCTCTTCCATTCATCTGAGGGGGGGGATTTTTTTTTTTAGAACAAGGATTGGAAGAAAAGAGAAAAGAGATAGGAGTCAGCTAGTATAGGAAACAAAAAATACACTAAAGATATAATTTTTGAAATCACAGAGACTAGGGGAACATTTTCGCTTGCTCTTGTTCCATTCATCAGAGTTCTTGGAGTCTTGTCTTGGCGGTGGAAGTTTGTCTCTGTTCAGCTTGCTGCTGTCCCAAGTTTGCTGCACTAAAGAAGGTAACACTCTTCCATTTACCATACTCTCTCCGACTTCGCTGTTTTAATAAGGCGTCATTTGAAATCTTGCTATCTTAATGTATTGAGTTTGTTCTTAAGGACATCTTGATTCAGTTCCATACTGATTCAAAGATGGACATTTAGTTGAGTTTGTCACTTCTTTGTTTAGGTGTGCAAGTTTGCTCGTTTCGCTATTTTTCGTCTCGAATGTGCGTATGTAAATGTCGAAATGTCCTAAGCAGAGTTCCTCTTGCAATTTCAGTATAGCTAATTTGGTTTGAGTCTTGATTTTAAGTCGAGCCTTGTTTCCGTTGCGAGTTCATGATTTGGTCTATGACTTAAGTTCTGTTTTTCTGCTCATATATATGTATATATTCATAGCTTGTATGTGAAAAATCAGTCGAGTTTTTCTGTTTGTCCAAGTCCAAATCTTTCCTTGATACATTAGCGTCCTATTTTGGCGCGTCCTTAGCTCATGTTCAATCAGTAAGTTGGGTTAGACATATGTCTCCTAGGCTGCTTTCTTTTCCTCTTTTCTCTTCCAATATATGTTTGAGTCATATGTTGCCTCCATAATAGATGATATGGTAAGAATCATTGACCTTATTTGACAGATTTTAATATGAAATGGTCTTGTTCCTTCGAAACATCCTCGGCAAGTTCTTTGTGTTGTGCGCATTTACTTAAATTTTCGGATCCGCTTATGAAATTTTGGTATGAATGATGTCAATTTGGTTTTTCTTTGTGAGTGTTGATTGACTTTTATTAGGTGTTTCGTCATCTTGTTCAAATTTTGGTCACTCTTATTTCCATTTTTATAATTTTTAATTACTATCGTGATTTATTTATTTTTCGGCAGACTTTATTTTCCTGATTTGCTTTACTGTTTTGATATGCTTCTGTTCATGTCCTATTTTTAGTGAAATTAATATTAGTCTCTTTTAGTTTTGTCTTGAAGAATTATCTTAGGTGTATTAGTCTTTGGTGCTAAAAAATTATATTATAGTTGCCGCTTTTTTTTATTTTATTTTAATGTTATGTCGTTGTTAGAATGAATACACTAGTATAGGTTTAGTTTGTTTTATTTGATAAATGTGTTCCATCATAATTTGCTATAAGTTTACAGTTGCCACTTTATGCCTTTTTTTTTTATTTTTTTATTTTTATTTTTATTTTTTTTGTTTGATTAATTTTACTATTAGGTTGTTGTTTGAATGAATACACTAGTATATGTTTAGTTTGTTTTATTTTGATAAATGCGTTCCATTGTAATTTTCAACTCGTTCCAGTTAATTGTTTGGTTGCATTTTGATAATATTGTCGACCACATGTTTGCTTTAGCTATACAAATTATGAAATTTTGGTATGAATGATGTTAATTTGATTTTTCTCCTAATCCTTCTACTAGTTGTCATGGTCGTTGAGTGTATTCATTAAATGTGTCTACCTATCTATAACTACTCATAAATAGAATCGATCTTACTTGAGAAATATTTTAGTATATGTTACCAATTTTGATTTCACATTATAAGGTTCAGACTTAAAAATTTAGTGTTAATTTTGAATGTCTTTCAAGTTATACTAATTGTTTCTTTCCCGTTTGATGCATGAACCCTTGTGATGAGCCCGACGGAACTCTTTCCTTCCACTTGCATCTCCAATGGGCCATTTAGGCCCGAAACTCTTCCCGAATCACCCCCTTTGGTGTCAAGTTCGAAATCACAAGTTTATATAGGGAAAACAGGGGCTGGAAATCGAAACTGTGCCTTGGAAAGCTGAAACCAGGCTGAAAAACGGCCTGTATACACTGATATACCTGCTGTATACACCAATATACAGTCAGAAATATGATATACAGGGCAAAAACGCGAAAACACAGGTGGAAAACGCAAAGATACATAGTTAAAAATGAAAATTACAGATCCGGGAGTTCGAGAATTAGTGATATACATGGCGTACACCTCAAATACATACTTTGTGTATATCATGGGCAAGGAAGATGGAAAAAGGGCCAAAGCCCAAATGAATTATTACTTCTTCCTTTTTTTTTGCAGATTCGGGAAATTTGGGCAAAACCCAAATTCAACATATTCCTCTTAGTTAGTTGTTTATCTATTTGTTGATTGACTGACATTTTATTTATTTTTATGGTTGAATTTAATTAAGTTCCGAAGATAGCCATTTCTCTCTTCTTATATATATATATATATATATATATATATATATTCGAATTAAACTATTTCATACTTAGCTTTGTTTTTTTCTTATTAGTCTCGTCGCTTGAAATTACTCCCCTTTAGGATGATCCCTCTTTAGTTTATTTCCCTTTAAAAAATAACAATTAATAATAATAATAATAAAGTAATAGGATTTCTTATATTTATGTTCCATGCTTAATTTTATTTTTAGTGGTCCCGTCAACACTTGAGGTTTTTCCCTTTAAAAATTTTCTTTTAGCTATTCCCCCTTGATAGAAAATAATAAATAAATAAGTTTTTTTTTTTACTTAGTTAAAATTTCATAATTAATTAAAATGAATGAGTTCTTTTACTTTATTAAACTTTCAAAATTAGTCAAAGTTGTGTGTTCTTTACTTAGTTAAATTTAAAAAAATATTTAGTTAAAGTAAATGAGTTCTTTTACGTCGTTAAAATTTCAAAATTAATCAAAAATCATTTTGGTCAAATCGCCGGTCAACCGCAAGTTAGCGGACATTTCGAGGGCCTAATACCTTCTCGGAATGTACATTTGAACTCGAACCCGTTTTCAATTGATTTTGTCTGTTTAAATCTTTTGAAAACCTTATAGTTTTTTCTTGATTTTTACTAAAAAAATTAAGTGGCGACTCTGTTCTTTTGAGAATTCGATTTCTCGTAAACCATAAGTTTAATCGATTTTTCAGAAACTCAGTCATTTTCCCTTTACATATATTTTTAAATAAAACAGTCTCAATTAGTCGTGTAATACAATCTTTGAATCAAATAGGGACACAACCCTTACAATATTGTCTGAAAATGAAATAACTAGAAACGAAACTCAAAGTGGAACTCCCGTCCTCGAATTATGAGGACTCATTACAAGCAAGGAGAATAGTCGAATCCAAACTTGAACCAAATGAAGATCACCTCAAAGTTTGGACCCTACACTTTGTGGAAAATATGGGTTAGTACAAAAATGCACTAAGTATGATAAGTCATGCATAAAATCATGAAAACATGCTAAATCTGACATTTTAGTTGAAAAGCATGCACTTTACCAAGTTTGAGAATCATCATGAACTTTAGTGTAAAAACATAAGTCATAAGCATATTCAACATATAGATCATCATAGCATAATAGAATTATCTCATAAGTAACCCTAACTCATACTTGTGCAATGCATGGATAAGATCTCATAATCTCATCCATACTAAGTACCACTTTTAGGCCACCATAACCATATTCACCATTCTTTGATATCATCCTTAGTTAATACTCATAGACAAGGAATCATTCACCTTTAACAAGTCATATAAAGGAAAGCAACTTATAGCAACAATCCAAGTTAAGCATCCATCATTAAAAATAGCCCTCATATCAACATACTTAGTAGCATCATCATAAGTATATTCATTTAATAAATCATTATAACATAAAAGGAACACACCATAAATACTCTCAAAGCCTACTTATGCAATGCATGAATGAAATCCCATACTCCCACTCACACTAAGTAGAGCTTCTTGAGAAGCCATAGTTCATAATCACTCATTGTGGGGGTAAGCCTTAACTGACATAAACCATATGAGCTAATTATGGAATCCGGTGTTACCCACACCGAAAAGGATGTCCTACTTGCCTAAGGTAGAACCATTAACTTAGCTTAGGTGGATCCACGAGCTAAATACCTATGAGTGCACATAGTTATAGGATAAGTAGATTGCTACTACATACCCAGCCTCGACTCACGTATGGGCATCCATATCAAGAGATTTCTTCTAGAAACTCTCCCTCAACTCACGTATGAGTTTCCATCTCAATCAATATCTACTCGGTGCTTAGCATTATTCCCCACGGAGTACTTATCATTTCATTACTTGAGTTCATTATTATGGAAGAATGTATCAATACTCAATCCAACATCATTCATAAGATAGCTCCTATATTCAATGGATGAGAATAGCCTTTCAACCTAAGAACCATCATATTATGAGAAAACCTTTCACAACATGTCGTCATCATTCATAAGTGTATAACTGAGAATAGCCTTTCAATCAACATCATTATCATAATCATGGAAACTTCATTCATAAGTGTGTGTGTGTTTGTGAGATAGTAGCCTTTCAACAACACCATAATTACATGATAGTCATAATCACTTTACTCTCAATGTGTTCTTAAAGCATATACATAAATCTCATAATCATGCATAATTCTCATACTTTGCCCTTCAAGGACCATAGATCATAATTCATCAACACAGCTAGAATTACTACATTAGACATGGATGATAACATAATTCAAGTAATCAATTCATTACATTTATAATTCTATAACATTCTACTTGCATCAATCAATACCCACACTTTGAGATCCAATTTGGGAAAATAGGGGAATTCATGGATTCTTGAGTAATTCAACTTAAAATCATATAAAATCATCAAAATATCCGTAAACAAACATAATTCAATCATTAAAAATGAATTTGAAAGGAATTCATGAGATTGAAGTCAAAACCTAGCTTTTCAGATTTCTTACTTTGAAATTGGGGATTTTGAAGGGGCTACATAGGTGAAGGCTACCCATGGATGAAGAGCTACCATACCTTATTGAAGAATTCCCAAGTATTTGAGGAGAAAATCTTGATTCTTCAACCCTAGCTTTACCTTCTTCTTCTTCTTCTTCCTTGGAACTTTCTAGAAAGAGAATATTTGGGGAAAGTTGGTTATTGATTTGGGTTTTGGGATTTTATGAGGTGAATGAGTTGGTTAATGACTTAAAAAGACTTATATAGGTGTATTAAAACTATACAAAATGACCTTACTTAATATTAATTAACATAGGAATTACCTAAACTACCCCTAACTTAACCGAAAAAGACAGCTTACAGGCCCCATCCACGGCCACCACCCACGGGGCATAGACTGACCCATGGCCCGTACTGGTGGGGCGTGGGTTGGGGTCTGCAGCTACTGATCTTGGCCCTTGACCCACGAGACCATACCACGGGGTGTGGACCCACCCACGGGGCTTAGGTCCTGCCATAGGGCAAGGTCTTGGGCTCAATTTTAGGTACAAGGTTAGGGTCCTCCTCAAGGCCCCTTGGTTGGTCCTTAGGGGGTCATACCTTGACGTTTAACCCCTAAACCCTTCATTCTAAGTACGAGAAGCAAATTTTATGACTCTAACCTTTACGACAAGATCTAGTTAAGCCTACTAGTTTTCGAGGTGTTACAGTATACGCGGTGGTTCTCAATTCATTACGGAGATCCTCATAAAGTTTTTCTCAAAAAAAAAATTGGGTGCTCCGAAGCGCCAAATCCATGGGCTAATACACAAGAAAAATTGGGAAATTCGGGTAATTCCTAAAAAAAGAGCTTGTAAATGCAGAAAAATATGTTTAAAATGGTATGAGTATATACGGTAGTCCCATCAACATGGGCCGTTCTTGTGGGATGTTCTTCATCCATGGATACAAAATCAGGGTTAAGAGATGAGTGTTTCTAGAGATCTCATATATCACTCTCCTCTAAGTCATAGTGCCTCCATAATTCACCTTATTTCTTCTTTTCCATAACTGCCAGCATATCATACCAGGAATAGGTAAATGATCTGACCCCGTTCTAGGTAAATGATCCACCTCCACAGTCGAGAACCATTCCAAAAGATGTGAGTTTGCCAATATTCGATCCAACCTTTTAAAAATGCAATCAGGCTACCTTTAAAAGGGATTTCTTCATATGCACAAGAATTAACAAAAAATGCAAAATCTTCCATCTCCTGCTGAGTTACAGGTAAACCCCCTATTTTCTCATCTTCATGAAGAACAACATTAAAATGTCTTTCCATTGAAATTTGTGCCAGCTGTATGCATGTTCAGTTTTCTTTTATATCTCCGCAGGTGTCTCATATGTTGAAATGGCTCCATAAGAGCTATAATAAAATACTTATGATGTCTATTTAACATTTGCAATCTATTAAAAGCTTGTTGTGTGTTAATAGATATATGATATTCCAAACGAAGAAAATACTTTGTTTTTTGGTCCCTCTTTTTGGCACAACTCTTGTAGGTTGCTGATTTTCTAAGCTTGTCTGCCTTTTGCCCTTTTTTTAACAGATTTATATATATTTGAATGTTGTTGCCTTTTGCATATAACAGGATATACAACCTGTTATACAAGCATTGTTAGGCTAATATTTATTAGTTGATATAACATATTTTGATTTCAAGCTCATCTCATTGTCTCATTTTATTTAGAAGTTGAACGAAATTTATGTTTGGTTCAGTTATGAAAGTATTCTACATTTCTTATCATAATTTCACTGATATATCAATTTATCTACTTGAATATAGAAGAAAATAAATACAAATACATTTCCTTTGTTTACTTTGCATGTGAACTCTCTTTGTCTCTCATATGAGTCCCCTCTGCATTTCGTTGGGTTGAAATCCAACATTCTTTGTTCGAGTTAACCTTGTCAAGAATTTGAAGTTAATATACAGGTGGAAGGAGCTGATATACGACCTATATACACTGTTATACAGTGTTATATACAATTGAAAAGAGGACCAAACCAGCAAATGTTTTTCAAAAGAAGCTGAAAAAGGAAATAAAATTAGCTAAATAATTCTGCGCAGCAACAGTTTAGGCCCAAAAGGCCCAAACTCTCTCTCTCTCTCTATTGGATTGTATTTTAGTTATTTTTGATTTGATGAATTCTAACTTTGAATAGTTAGATTAACTTAATTAAATGAAAAACTACAGGTGAAGTTTTACAATGAAATAAACTAATATTTCAAAGAGGGTTACACGAAGTATAAAGAGAAGAAAGGTTCACAAATTTCCTTCAATTAGCAATGGAAAAAAGAGGAAACACTAAAAGAGATATAATACTCTTGTCTATTTTTTGAATACTTGTAATTATTTTCAATAGGCATTTTGTATTATAATATAAATACTAGGTAAACAATTGAATAGGTCCGGCGCCTCAAAGTCCCGAGGGGTGGGGGAGGGGCTGAGGGCCTCCGGGCGCCTCGAGGTCCTTCGGGGGAAGGGGGAAAGTGCCTCGAGGGACGACGCCTCGAGGACCCAGGGTTGAGGGTATAGGGGGACGGTGCCTCGAGGGCCCGGGAGGGAGGGGGAGACGGTGGGGGCCTCGGGACAAGGCGCCTCGAGGTTCGGGGGTGTGGGAGGGAAGGTCCTCAGGGCACTGTGCCTCGAGGTCCCGGAGTCGGAGGGTTGGGGACTCGGGGTACGGCACCTCGAGGTCCCAGGGGTTGGGGTATTAGGGCACAGCACATCGAGGTACCCGGGGCGGGGGGATTGGTGCCTTTGGGAACGGCCCCTCAAGGTCCCGGGGCCTTGAGTCCCCAGGGTCCTCGGGGAAGTCCTCGGGGACTCGAGGTCCTAGGGGTATCAAGGGCCTTGAAGGCCTCAGGGGCTAGAGGGCTCGATGGGGCTCTAGGGCTTCGGGGACCAGGGGAATCGAGGGGACCAGGGGCCTCGAGGGCCCAGGGTACCAGGGGCCTCTAGGTCCCCGGCGACCAGGGGCCTCGAGGAACGGTGCCTCGAGGTCCCGGGGGGCAGGGGGTAGAAATCTCGGGGCCCCGGGGTTAGGGGCCTCGTGAGTAGGGGTAGGGGCCTCGGGGACCCAAGGGTAGGGGTTTGCTGGTCCTCGAGGTCTCGGGAACGGGGTAGGAGGCACGCCCCCCTGAGGGGGTAGGGGGTTCGAGGAACGACGCTTCGAGGTCCCGGAGAGATGGGTAGGGGCCTCGATGTCCCGAGGTGGTGTAGGGCGGTGTAGGGGCACGACGCCTCTAGGTACCGAGGGGGGTTGGGCGAAGCCTCGAGGTCCCGGGGTATTAGGGCGGCGTAGGGGAACGTAGCCTCGAGGTCCCGGGGGGTTAAGGAGGCGTAGGGGAACGATCCCTTGAGGTCTCGAAGGGAGTATGGAGGTGTAGGGGTACGGCGCCTCGAGGGCCCGAGGGGGGGTGGGGCGACGTTGGGGCACGAAGCCTCGAGGTCCAGATGGGGGGGAGTAGGGCGGAGCCTCGAGGTCCTAGTAGTTTAGGGCGGCGTAGGGGCACAAAGCCTCGAGGTCCCGAGGGGTAAGGCTGCGTAGGGGCACGGAGCCTCGAGGTCCCAGGGGGTTAGGGCGGCGTAGGGGCACGAAGCCTCAAGGTCACGGGGGCTATAATTACATGTTACTGCCAAAACATAATACGAAACTTCGGATGTTAATCAAATTACTAACATTCACAAACTTGCAAAAGCTACCGCTCAATTACAAACTAAAACTAATACTAAAATAAAATAGTTCAACGGAGGATTAGGGCGGCGTAAGGGCACAGAGCCTCGAGGTCCCGGGGGCTATAATTACATGTTACCGCCAAAACATAAGACAAAACTTCAGATGTTAATCAAATTACTAACATTCACAAACTTGCAAAAGCTACCGCTCAATTACGAACTAAAACTAATACTAAAATAAAATAGTTCAACGAGACAATCTTGAACAGTTGCTTGATCCACCAATATCAGCAAAATTCTCACCAAGTTTCTAACCAAGACTGAATCACAAAATCTGAAAAAGAAAAAAAAGACAACCACCAGTTTAATAGACTATTACCGTAGCATTTATACATTTAATGACAAAATGCTTTTGAAATCTAGATTGAATTCACTTTAATGATGAAATAGGCTCCATAAATGCATAACATCCATCTTCAAATGAACACGGTAAGATGCAGGCACAATCACTAAATTAACAATTCCATTTTTATTAGCAACTAATCCATTTATAGTATCATCATGTCTCTTAATTGACTCAAGACACTTCTAATTAGTAAATATGTATCAAGTGTTGAGCAAGTCTGCTTAACAATATGCAATATTTGGCCTCATATCCTTAATTATTTTCTTGACAGAAGGCTTATGCATTGAAAACCAAGTAAATAACTTAGAGCAACTTGTAGCTAGAATGGTTTACCAAATGTCCATATCCAAGAGCAAAAAAGAAAGAGTTTCAACTCCATATTAATCATCCATAATGCTATTCGCCAAATCTATAGAGAATTTATGTTAATCAACCAAAAAAATGTTAATGACTATTTACAATAACAATTAAAACTATTATAAGTATAATATCCTTACCTTGTTCTAGCTGTTCGAGGACATCTATATCTTCCTCAACACTTATATGTCGTGATTCACTTCTAATCCAATCTTGAAGGCACACTAGAGTTTGCACCAATTTAGGAGTTAATTAACTCCTAAATGAATCCAGATATGTCCACCAGTACTAAATGCACACTCGGATGCCACACTTGAAATAGGAATAGCTAACACATCCCAAGCCATCTCAGCAAGAACGAGAAATCTAGGTGAGTTTATTTTCCACCAAGACAAGATGTTGAAGTTCTTGCTTTCAACTTCATTTCCTTCAGTAAGATACTTTTGCAATTCTGAAGATAGAAGGGTGTTGACTACCTTTATCATTTTAGAAAGGGACTTTACATATTCACCAAACAACAAATCCATGTAGTCTCTAACTCCTTTCTCTAAAATTGGACCTTCTTTCCCAAACATCATTTGAAGTGCAAAGCCAACTGAAACGAACTTGTGACAAGGATCCAAAACGCAAGAAATAAAAATCATCTTCTTTGGAGTAGCCCAATACTTATCAATTTTTTCTCTCATATTCGAAGCAATTTTACCCAAAAGATCATCATTATCATCTTCACTCAATATCAATTGTTTCAAATAACAAGAAACCTCACAAATTTTAAGAAAATGTGAGTTTGTTGTGACGTAGTGTGATCCAGATACTTCTTCGATAAGATCATAAAAAATTTGAAGAAAATTAGCAATTTTTCTTACATTGTCCCAGTCATCACTCAAAAGGGCACCAACAATGCTTCCATTTTCATCATTTCCATATTCATCCTCAACAAACTTAAGGTAATGTAACAAGCCAATATCACGAGCAACATAACTAGAAAACGCATTTTCAAACTGAATAGCCCTATTTAACATCAAGTATGTGCAGTTCCATCTCCTAGAAACATCCAAACATAAAGATGTTTTTACAATTAATATCAACCATCTTCACGACATTCTTGGAACCTCTTACACCTCGCAGGAGACAGTCTTATGTATTTAACTCCTTTTCAAACCCGTTCAATAGACACAACAGATACCTTCAAACCATCTTGAACAACAAGATTTAGAATATGTGTCATACACCTCACATGGAGGAGTTCTCCATTCATGAAATTGATCCCCCGTTTAGTGAATATATTAGACAACTCTTTCACAGTCACGTCATTCGAACTAGAATTATCGACTGTGATGGTAAATATTTTATCAAATCCCTAATAACGCAAACACTTAATAATCTCATTAGTCATATCTTCACCTTTATGGCTAGAAATTGGACATAAGTTGATTATCCTCTTATGCATAATTCATTCATTATCGATCCAATGTACAGTGATACACATATAATTAATCTGTTGCAAAGAGGTCCAAGTATCAATTGTCAGACATACTCTTTGTCGTGCTTCTTTGAAAAATCTCTTCAATTTTTGCTTCTCTTCATCAAAAAGTTTAAAACAATAATGTGTCACAGGGCTACTAACATACGATAAATCAGGAATGGGCGAGGGCTTCGAGCCTCTGGGTGCTCTGAGGCGCCTGATCCATGGGCTACTAACACACGATAAATCAGGGAATTAGGGTAATTCCTAATAAGGTCTTTGTAAATGCGGAAATAATGGTTAAAAAATGGTGTGACTATACGTGGTAGTTCCCTCATTACGGAGGTCCTGATAAACATTTTTCAAAGAAAAATTGGGTGCTCCGAGGTACCAGATACATGGGTAACACACGAAATATCAGGGAATTTGGATAATTTCTAAAAACAGGCTTGTAAATGCAGAAATATGCGCTAAAATATTGGTGTGAGTATACACAGTGGCTCCCCAACTCATTACGAAGGTCCTCAAAAAAATAATTCAAAAAAAATCATGGGTGCTCCGAGGTGACAGATCGTGGGCTAATACACGAAAAATCGGAAAATATGGTAGTTCCTAAAAAAAGGCTTGAAATGCGGAAATAGGCGTTAAAAAAATGGTGTGAGTATACGTGGTGGTTTCTCAACTCATTATGGTGGTCCGCATAAAGTTTTTTTCAAAAAGATATTTTGGTTGCTCAGAGGCGCCTAATCCATGGGCTTATACACACAAAAAATTGGAAAATTTGGGTAATTTCATAAAACAACTTGTAAATGCGGAAATAGGCATTAAAAATGGTCTAAGTATACGCGGCGGTTCCCCAACTCATTACAGAGGTCCTCATAAAGTTTTTTTTAAAAAAATTGGTTGCTCCTAGGGGCTAGATCCATGAGATAATATTAACACACAAAAAATTGGGAAATTTGGGTAATTCCTAAAATGAGCTTGTAAATGCGAAAATAGACGTTAAAAAATTGTGTAAGTATACACGGTGGTTCCCCAACTCATTATAGAAGTCCTCTTAAAGTTTTTTTCAAAAAAAAAGCTTGTTGCTCCGAGGGACCAAATTCATGGGCTAATACAAACGAAAAATTGAAGAATTTGAGTAATTCTTAAAAAAGGCTTGTAAAATGTGGAAATAGGCGTTAAAATGATGTGAATATATTACGTAGTTCCTCTTAAGTTTGTTTAAAAAAACTTGGGTGCTCCGAGGCGTCAGATCCATAGGCTAATACAAACGAAAAATTGGGGAATTTAGGTAAATCCTAAAAAAGAGCTTGTAAATGCGGAAATAGGCGTTAAAATGGTGTGAGTATATAGGGTGGTTCCCCAACTCATTATAATGATCCTCATTAATTATTTTCAAAAATTATTTGTGGGTGCTCCGAGGCGCTAGATCCATTGTCTAATACACACACAAAATTGGGGAATTTGAGTAATTTCTAAAAGGGGCTTCTAAATGCGGGAATAGACGTTATAAAATGGTCTAAGAATACGCGGCGATTCCCCAACTCATTACGAAGGTCCTCATAAAGTTTTTTTCTAAAGAAAGGTTTGTTGCTCCAAGGGGCCATATTCATGGGCTAATACAAACGAAAAATCAAGAAACTTGGGTAATTCTTAAAAAAGGCTTATAAAATGCAGAAATAGGCGTTAAAAAGTGTGTGAGTATATTACAAAGTTCCTCTTAAAGGTTTTTTTTTAAAACTTAGGTGCTCTGGAGCGTCAGATCCATAGGCTAATACACAAGAAAAATTGAGGAATTTGGGTAATTCCTAAAAAGGGCTTGTAAATATGGAAATAGGCGTTAAATATGGTGTGAGTATACGCAGTGGTTCCCTAAATCATTACTGAGTTCTCATAAAGTTTTTTCAAAATTTTTTTTTTTGATGCTACGAGGCGCCAGATCCATGGGCTAATACACACGAAAAATAAGGTAATTTGGGTAATTTCCAAAAAATGGCATGTAAATGCGGAAATAGACGTTAAAAAATTGGTGTGAATATACGCAAAAGTTTCCCAACTCATTACCGAGGTCCTCACAATTTTTTTCAAAAAAAGTTATGGGTTCTCCGAGACGCCATATCCATATACACAAAAAATTGATAAATTTGGGTATTTCCTAAAAAAGGCTTGTAAATGCAAAAATAGGCGTTAAAAAATGGTGTGAGTATACGGGGTGGTTCCCCAACTCATTACGGAGTTCCTCATAAAGTATTTTCAAAAACATATTTTTGGGTGCTCTGAGGCGCAAGATCCATGGGCTAATATACACGAAAAATTGGGGAATTTAGGTAGTTCCTTTAAAACAGCTTGTAAATGAGAAAATAGGTGTTAAAAATGGTGTGAGTATGTGTGATGTTCCCCAACTCATTAGAGAGGTCCTCATAAAGTTTTTTCAAAAAATGTTTTTGAGTACTCTGAGGTGCCAAATCCATGGGCTAATTAACACACGAAAAATTTGGGAATTTGGATAATTCCTAAAAAAGAGATTGTAAATGTAGAAATAGGCGTTAAAAGATTGTGTGAGTATATGTGGTGGTTCCCCAACTCATTACGGAGGTCCTCATAAAGATTTTTCAAAAAAATATTTTTGGGTGCTCCAAGGCGTAAGATCTATGGAATAATACAAACGAAAAATCGGGGAATTTAGGTAATTCCTAAAAAATAGTTTGTAAATGAGAAAATAGGTGTTAAAAAAATTGTGTGAGTATACGCAGTAGTTCCCCAACTCATTAGGGAGGTCCTCATAAAGATTTTTTCAAAAAATGTTTTTGGGTGCTCCGAGACGCCAGATCCATGGGTTAAATACACACGAAAAATTGGGAAATTTGGATAATTCGTAAAAAAAAATGGCATGTAAATGCGGAAATAAGCGTTAAACAAATGGTGTGAGTATATGCGGTGGTTTCCCAACTCATTACGAAGGTCCTCATAAAGTTTTTTCAAAAAACAAATTTGGGTGCTCCGAGGAGCCAGATCCATGGGGTAATACACAACAAAAATCAGGGAATTTTGATAATTCCTAAAAAAGGCCTTGTATATGCGGAAATAGGCTTTAAAAAAATGATGTGAGTATACGCGGTGGTTACGCAACTTATTACAGATGTCCTCATAAGTTTTTTCAAAAAAACATTTTGGGTGCTTTGAGGCGTCAGATCCATGGGCTAATACACACGAAAAATCAGGTAATTTGGGTAATTCCTAAAATAGTGCTTGTAATGCGGATATATGCGTTGATAAAATGGTGTCAATATAAACGATGGTTCTCCAACTCATTACAGATGTTCTCATAAAGTTTTTTCAAAAAGAAACTTTAGGTGCTCCGAGGCGCTAGATCCATGGGCTAATACACAACAAAAATCATGGGAATTTGGATAATTCCTAAAAAGGCTTGTAAATGCGGAAATAAGCATTAAAAATAATGTGAGTATACGTAGTTGTAAATGCGGAAATAGGCATTAAAATGATGTGAGTATACGCGGTGGTTCCCCAACTCATTATAGATTTCCTCATAAATATTTTTTAAAAAAAAATTGGGTGCTCTGAAGCGCCAGATTCATGGGCTATACACAAGAAAAATCAGGAAATTTGAGTAATTCCTAAAAAAAGGGCTTGTAAATGCGAAAATAGGCATTAAATATGATGTTAGTATACGCGGTGGTTCCCAACTTATTACTGAGGTCCTCATAAAGTTATTTCAAATAATATTTTTAGGTGCTTCGAGGCGTTATATCCATGGACTAGTACACACGAAAAATTGGGAAACTTGGGTAATTTCTAAAAAGGGATTGTAAATGCCAAAACAGACGTTAAAAAAAAATATTTTGTGTGCTTCAGGACGCCAGATCTGTGGGCATTTAATACACATGAAAAATCAGGAAATTTGGGTAATTCCTAAAAAAGGGTTTGAAAGTGCGGAAATTTACATTAAAAAATGATGTGAGTATTTGTGGTGGTTCCCGAACTCATTACGGAGGTCTTCATAGAGTTTTTTCAAAAAACAATTTGGGTGCTCTGAGGCGCCAGATCCATGGGCTAATACACATGAAAAATTAAGGAATTCGGATAATTCCTAATAAAATGGCTTGTAAATGCAGAAATAGCTGTTAAAAATGATGTGAGTATACGTGGTTGTCACGCCCCAAGGCTACCCCCTTGACGTAAAAACGGGACCTAGGATCACGAGTGACCCCAAGCTAACTCTGAAGCTGGCATATCATAAGCATACTGAAAAAAGAGATACTATGCGGAAGCTAAAACAAGAGATAACTGAAAGATGGGAAATAGCCAATACTGATCTAAATATATATAAAACTACTAAGAGTTCAATGATATTGAACATTCACTCAAATCTAAAGTTGAATCTAATACTATGTCTGAAAAAGCCTCTACTGACTAGAGTTGTTGGGATATGCCCCTAGCTAACTCTAGAGAAACTTAAAACACTAAAATAAAAGACTGGATATGAAAAACATGTCTATTATCCTCGGAAAATGAGGACTCACCACTGAAGCTGCTAAATACGGATCGAGAACCGATCTATGTGTAATCTGGATGTTGAACACCTAAACCTGCATCATGAAAGGATGTAGCACAAAGTATGCGTCAGTACTTGGAATGTACTGAACATGCATGATATAGATAATAGTTGAACAAGATATGTAAACTGAATGAAGCACAACTGAACAATGACATAATCTGAACAAAAACATAGATACTGAAATATAACTGAAAGTTGAGCTAAATGCAAATGACCAAGTACTAATTATGAACATAACATGTTGGGACTGAATATTGAAGTATAAACACAAAACTTGGTCAAATGCACTTGAATCTGACTGTGGGAGCTACTATTAACCAACATAAAACCACGTGAGCTAAACGTGGAGTCCGATGTATACGCCCCATCGAGAGGACCAAATATACCTTGCCAGGGGTATAAAGGCATGACTGACGTGATCACTAAATCGGATGCCCAATAGAGGGGACTTATTAACCTACGGGGGCAGGTAGTTCTAGGACTATGAGAGTATGATGAACCCTAGTCCAACTCGGTGCTAAGCCTACTCGAAACTGGAAATGTGTATTCCACAACATAACTGAAATATTGAATTAGCTCAATATTCTGACATGCTAATTGAGAATGCAACATTTATGTACTGACAATGAAACATTCGAAATATGAGGCATGTGTATCTGTTTAACTGACCTAGCAAGTGTAATTCATGAACTAAGAAAATCTACACAACTAGGGTTCTGAGTTTCATGCAAAGGACTAAGCAACGATTCCATTAAAACATGATAATTCGATTAAGAATACTCTAACAACATATCTAAGGTTTTAGGAATCCTAGGTCTAAGCAAGATACAAAAAATCAAGATCTGACTGAATTCTAGGGACCTAATGGATGAAAGAAATCCACTAGTGAAAGCCCACATACCTAATGACGAAATCTACGGAGAAATCCTTCGATTTCGGGGATGGAACTGAAGAAAATCTCTTGCTTGTTCTTGAGGGGTTAGTCGACTCTTTCTCCTCTCTTTGCCCTAAGTTTTGATGAATTTTGGTGAATAATCATTTAGGGTAGGTTCTGACTAAATTACTAGGCTTAAACTGAGTAAAATGACATAGTTTAGGTGTAAAACGACGTAGTTTAAATGCCCAATAGTAAGGGAAAGGACCAAAACAACCCCAACTTAAAATGTGACGGAGGCCGACCAGGACACTACAAACGGTCTGTCGTTGGGACCACGACCCATCAAGTGAGTCGTGGTTCTTGGCCACGGTCTACTGGTTCTGAGAGGTTCCTTCTACGGTACCGTGTGAAGGACCACAGACCGTGAAGGCCACCCTAGTTCTTCACTTGGGGATAGGGCCTACTGGTTCAGCTTTACGAGTCTCACCACGACCTGTGTTAAGGGCCATAGACCGTGAAGGCCACCGTGGTTCTTGACTTAGGCTAGGGGTCTGCTGGCTCAAGACAACGGACCCATCCACGGTCTATCATCCAGACCACGGCCCGTGGTGGGCTGCGTGGTCAGACACTTGAGCCTTGGTGGCTCTATCTTACCTCCACGAGCCTTCCCACAGCTAGTGTGGGGATCCACAGCCCGTGAAGGGTCCCGTGGTCCACCATTTCTGGGATGGTGTGAACCACGATGAGGATGACGGACCGTGGTCCTGATCACGGCCCGTGAACCCCTCTGTGGTTCACCTGTTTTCTATTTTTCTGTCTGAGCTAAGTTCTAAGGTGTTACAACGGTGGTTCCCCAACTCATTACAGAGGTCCTCATAAAGTTTTTTCAAAGCAAAAATTTGGGCGCTCCGAGGCTCCAGATACATAGGCTAATGCACACAAAAAATTGAGGAATTTATTAATTCCTAAAAAAAGGCTTGTAAATGTAGAAATATGCGTTAAAAAATTGTGTGAGTATACACGGTAGTTCCCCAACTCATTACGGAGGTCCTCATAAAGTTTTTCAAAGAAAATATTTGAGTGCTCCGAGGCCCTAGATCCATGGAATAATACACACAAAAAATTAGAAAATTTGAGTAATTCCTAGAAAAAAAGGATTGTAAATGCGGTAATAGTCGTTAAAATAATTGTGTGAGTATAAACGGTGGTTCCCAACTCATTACGGATGTCCTCATAGAGTTTTTTCAAAAAACAAATTGGGTGCTCCGAGGCGCCAGATCCATGGGCTAATACACACGAAAAATTGGGGAATTTAGGTAATTCCTAAAAAGGGCTTGTAAATGCTGAAATAGACGTTAAAAAAATGGTGTGCGTATACGCGGTGGTTCCCCAACTCTTTACGGAGATTCTCATAACGTCTTTTCAAAAAAAAAGTGCTCTGAGACGCCATATCCATGGGATAATACACACGAAAAATTGATGAATTTGAGTAATTTCTAATAAAAGGGCTTGTAAATGCGGAAATAGGCGTTATAAAATTGTGTGAGTATACGCAGTGGTTCCCCAACTCTTTACGGAGGTTCTCATAATTTTTTTTTAAAAAAAATTGGGTGCTCTGAAGCGCTAGATCCATGGGCTAATACACAAGAAAAATTGGAAAATTTGGGTAATTCTTAAAATAGGGCATGTAAATGCGGAAATATGCATTAAAAATGGAGTGAGTATATGTCACGACCCAGGAGTACCCCCTATATGTGACAAGGCATACTCAACCCCGAAAGGTCTCATACAAGCCCCTTAGCATATCATAACATAGGATAAAAGAAATGAAATGGAATTTAAAACTTTATTCATACAATCGAAGTCTTTTATAAAAGCAAGCAGAAGGGAGAATAGTCGAATCCAAGCTTTGTGGAAAATGAAATAAGTAGAAATGAAACTCAAAGAGGAACTCCCATCCTCGAATCATGAGGACTCATTACAAGCAAGGAGAATAGTTGAATCCAAGCTTGAACCAAATGAAGATCACCTCAAAGTTCGGACCCTACACTTTGTGGAAAATGTAGAAAAATATGGGTTAGTACAAAAATGCACTAATTATGATAGCCATGCATAGAATCATGAAAACATGTTAAAAGGGACATTTTAGTTGAAAAGCATGCACTTTACCAAGTTTGAGAATCATCATGAACTTTAGTGTAAAAGCATAGGTCATAAGCATATTCAACATATAGATCATCATAGCATAATAGAATCATCTCATAAGTAACCCTAAGTCATACTTGTGCAATGCATGGATAAGATCCCATAATCCCATCCATACTAAGTACCACTTTTAGGCCACCATAACCATACTTACCATTCTTTGATATCATCATTAGTTAATACTCATAGACAAGGAAGCATTCACCTTTAACAAGTCATATCAAGGAAAGCAACTTATAGCAACAATGCAAGTTAAGAATATATCATTACAAATAGCCCTCATATCAGCATACTTAGTAGCATCATCATAAGTATATTCATTTCATAAATCATTATAACATAAAAGGAACACACCATAACTACTTTCAAAGTCTACTTATGCAATGCATGAATGAGATCCCATACTCCCACCCACACTAAGTAGAGCTTCTTGAGAAGCCATAGTTCACAATCATTCATTGTGGGGGTAAGCCTTAACCGACATAGACCATGTGAGCTAATCATGGAATCCGGTGTTACCCAGACTGAAAAGGGTGTCCTACTTGCCTAAGGTAAAGCCATTAACTTAGCTTAGATGGATGCACTAGCTAAAGACCTATGAGGGCACATAGTTATGGGATAAGGAGATTGCTACTAGATACCCCGTCTTGACTCACATATGAGTTTTCATCTCGATCAATATCCACTCGGTGCTTAGCATTATTCCCCATGGAGTACATATCATTTCACTGCTTGAGTCCATTATTATGGAAAAATGTATCAACACTCAATCCAACATCATTCATAAGATAGCTCCTAGATTCAATGGATGAGAATAGCCTTTCAATCTAAGAACCATCATATTATGAGAAAACCTTTCACAACATGTCATCATCATTCATGAGTGTATAATTGAGAATAACCTTTCAATCAACACAACATCATTATCATAATCATGAAAACTTCATTCATAAGTGTGTGTGTGATAGAGAGAGTAGCCTTTCAACAACACCCCAATTACATGATAGTCATAATCACTTTACTCTCAAAGTGTTCTTAAAGCATATACATAAATCTCATAATCATGCATAATTCTCATACTTTGCCCTTCAAGGACCATGAATCATAATTCATCAACACATCTAGAATTACTACATTATACATGGATGATAACATAATTAAATTAATCAATTCATTACATTTATAATACTATAGCATTCTACTTGCATCAATCAATACCCACACTTTGAGATCTAAATTGGGAAAATAGGGGAATTCATGGATTCTTGAGGAATTCAACTTAATATCATATAAAATCATCAATATATCCATAAAAAAACATAATTCAATCATTAAAAATGAATTTGAAAGGAATCCATGATATTGAAGTCAAACCCTAGCTTTTGGGATTTCTTACTTTGAAATTGGGGGTTTTGAAGGGGCTCGATGGGTGAAGGCTACCCATGGATGAAGAGCTACCATACCTTATTGAAGAATTCCCACGAATTTGAGGAGAAAATCTTGATTCTTCAACCCTAGCTTTACCTTCTTCTTCTTCTTCCTTGGAACTTTCTAAAGAGAATATTTGGGGAAAGTTGGTTATTGATTTGGGTTTTGGGATTTTATGAGGTGAATGAGTTGGTTAATGACTTAAAAAGACTTATATAGGTGTATTAAAACTATACAAAACAACCTCACTTAATACTAATTAAAATAGGAATTACCTAAACTACCCCCTAACTTAACCGAAAAAGACAGCTTACAGGCCCCATCCACGGCCACCACCCACAGGGAGTAAACTGACCCACGACCCGTACTGGTGGGTCGTGGGTTAGGGTCTACAGCTACTGATTTTGGCCCTTGTCCCACAAGACCAGACCACAGAGTGTGGACCCACCCACTGGGCGTGGGTCCTGCCGTAGGTCAAGGTCTTGGGCTCAATTTTGGGTACAAGGTTAGGGTCCTCCTCAAGGATCCTTGGTTGGTCCTTGGGGGTCGTACCTTGACGTTTAACCCCTAAACCCTTCATTCTAAGTACGAGAAGCAAATTTTACGACTCTAACCCTTACGACAAGCTCTAGTTAAGCCTACTAGTTTCCGGAGTGTTACAGTATACGCAGTGGTTCCCCAATTATTACGGAGGTCCTAATAAAGTTTTTCTCAAATAATAAATTGGGTGCTCCGAAGCGTCAGATCCATGGGCTAATACACAAGAAAAATTGGGGAGTTCGGGTAATTCCTAAAAAAGAGCTTGTAAATGAGGAAAAAGACGTTAAAAATGGTGTGAGTATACGCGGTGGTCCCATGCAAATGCAATCTAAAAAGGTGACATATAAAAAGGAACGAAGGGAGTACTTCTCAACTGGTTTTGTTGTTTCTCATACCTTTTTGAATCTTCCATTTGATCTTTGTATACCAGATACTTCTCTACTCTACGGTGCCGACAAGATTATGGTTACAATTAGTCGTTTTCTTTCTACTGATATTGTAATAGTTGCATTGTGGGTTAGCAAGTTTGTGGCCTTGGGCTGAATCATGTAAGCATTGGAGCAACACTATTTGAAAATGTTAGTAGTGAGCTTATCCCTTTGGAGAATTTTACATCGCTGATAGGGGGGGGAGTCGAGGGTAGGGGTAAAAAAATGAAATTTTGAAGTTAAAAACATTTTTAAAAATAAGCTTTAAATTTTTATTTTTATTTTTAGGTGGGGGGAGGGGGGAAATATTTTTATTTTGGATGAGTGTTTTGGAAAATATTTTCCTTATATTTGAAGAAAATGAGTTGATTTGAAAAATATTTTTCGGAAAATGTTTTCCTTCATACAAAACACACCTAAATCAATGTTCAGTTATTGCTCCTTGCAAACTTTGAAGTGTCTATTGCTCCACCGAAACCGCATGAGAAATGTGCAACATTTTTTCAATCTGCTGATTAGTGTTAGTAAAAGTTCTTATGCTCGTCTATGTGATTATGCGTGTATCCACAAGATAGGTAACAAGTAATTAGAAGTTATTTTCTTGGCGAATATGGCACATATCAATGGCTTGGTTGTTGCTAAGGTTATATGTTCTCCTGTTAAGTATGCAATTGTTGTTACATGTGCTACACAGTTTATGAGTGGTCAAGTTTATGTTTTCATTGTGTTGGACAAGAGCTTCTCTGCCTTTGAGGATTTGAAATCCATCGGTTCAAATCTATGGAAATAAGATACTCATTGTATCGAATGGCTGGACACGAAGAAACCAAATTTTGTTGTTTATGTGAATTTTGGAAGTATTACAGTGCTGAGCAAAGAGCAGTTGATTGAATTTGCACAGGGACTTGCAAATACTAAAATGAATTTCTTGTGGATTGTTCGATCCGATTTAGTCATGGGTGATTCATCAATTTTGCCTTATGAATTTCTTGTAGAGACTAAGGAAAGAGGTTTATTAAGTGGTTGGTGCCCTCAAGAACAAGTTTTAAGTCATGCGTCAATTGGAGGATTTTTAGGTCACTGTGGCTGGAATTCAACTTTCGAAAGCATATCATTTGGTGTGTCAATGTTATGTTGGCCTTTCTTTGCGGATCAACAAACAAATTGTTGGTTTAGTTGTAATCGTTGGGGTGTCGGGATTGAAATTGATAGTGATGTGAAGAGGGAAGTGATTGAGGAGGTTGTGAGAGAGTTGATGATTGGAAAAAAGGGTAAAGAGATGAAGGAAAATATTGAAGTGGAAGAATTTAGCAGAAAAAGCAATCACTTCTCCAACTGGATCATCTTATATGAATTTCAACAAGTTGGTTAGGGAAGTGCTATTGCCAAAAGCTTCTTCATTTCTTCCACTAGATTGACTTGTTCAAATAATGTTCTACTTTTTTCTTATCTGTTTTTTGTCTTCTTAGAAAAAAATATACTTGATATGTGCAAATATATTTTATATATTAACAATGTGTTAAATTTAATATATAAATATATTTTATAACATGTTTCAAATATAAATGTAAACTAGGTTCTAGGTATCTAGTGAGTGGACGACTTTGGGCACTTGCTTTTTTAGTTAGCCTTTAAATAATTAGCTTTTAAATTAAAAGATACTCCTATAATAAATACTCCACCAAACAATACGGCAAAAGTTATGCAAACACTCCTATTGAAAGTTTTAAGATCAAACAATAGGGCAATAAGGTTTTACTTTCTTGGCTTCTTAGTGAAAAACTGAAGTGCTTCTTCAAGAACACACTTGGGAAAGAAATATTTTAATAATAGTGTATTTTGAGGTGATACTTTAAAAGTTTTTATAAAAAAATAAAAAATTAATCGAATCATACCAAACCGAAGAGAAACCGCTATGATTGGAATGATTCTAAAAATCTAACTTTGATTATACATTATAAAATACACAAAAATTAGGATGATATAATTTTTTAAAAATAAACATGTGAACAGTCCCATTAACACCCCTCTGTCACATGTGATATAACATCCATCAAACTACAAAGACTTCTACAAGTACTAGACTAGAAATATTGGACTATGAGTCCTAATATTTTTTATAAGTAAATATTTGTGATTAAAACATAATATTATTTTTTGAAGATCTATTGTCTTCAATATAACTTTTTATTATATCTTTTTACTCCTAGCATGAGTTTTTTGTGTTGCAAAATTTTAAAATGATGATTTTTCTAAAAAAAATATGAATTAATTTTTTTTGGCAGATGGGTATGGGTATGGGGGGTGGGGGATACTTTTTGTTTTTGTTTCCGAAATATTAATTTAATTCCACTTATTGGGGAGAGAAATGAAGGTCAACGTCTATATACATACATTGCTCATGCTATTGGCTACTATTGTTATCTCCTCTTTATCTCAAGATTCTCTTCGTCTACTCAAGTTTTTAACTAAGGTAATTACTTTAATGAAGTCTAAGTCTTCGTTTTCATCACATGACATGATATGCTACAAATAAAGCTTCGGGCCCTCGAGATTCAGAATTTAAATTTTATGAGTTCAACATTTGTGCTGAACCTATTACTCCTATATATTGCAGGGAATTAAGGAAGGATGGCACAATTTCTGCTACATGGTACTTTTCATGTTACTATATTCGAGGTTGATAGGCTTCATACTAATTTTGGCAGAGACTTTTTCAATAAGGTGAAAATTGCTTTCCACTATTCATATTCAGTTCCATATATATATGATTTTATTCACAATGGATCTACTAAAAATTGGAAAAAATTCTAGTAAATGACAAATCGAATGGAAGTATGTGTAGAACTGATCAAAATAGGAATGCCCGTTTGGTTTGATTTAATGTTGCAGATGAATTATGCAACTGACTTCTTAGAATTTAGGTATTTGGGAAATGGAAAAAAAAAAAAAAAAGGAACTGTGTTTTTTATTTTCCACCCGATGTTTGGTACTTGTATTGGGGGTGAGTTCATGTTGGATGCCCTCATTGTTTACTGGAAAAATCGTCATTTTGGTTAACAATACTACAATTCATTGCTTTTGGCCAAATCTCCAAGGGAGTAAACGAATACAAGTGTTAACATTGCTAAAAGAATAGAAAAATACAAGCAGAGCCTTCTCCTATTGAAATTCTAAGAAAAGAAGATAAAAAGGCATTTGGGGTGACTTCTGGGATTTACTGTAAGCATTCTCTTCCTTTGAGAAGACCCTTTTATAGGGCAAAATAATTCGCTTCTGTGTGAAATGGCTACTCGCTTAGCACTGAAAAGGCTACTTTAGTAGCATGGGAGTGAGCTCTGACGTTGGGCTCGAGACTGATTGGGGACAAGTTGGCACTAGATTCGAGAATGATTGTTGATTTATCTAAGGATCATTATGACGGTGTTCCAGTTATAGTGTGGTTCCTCCCCGGGAGGGGGGTACGAAGCAGCATTGGCTGTCCTGAGGTACTTCCATCAATCTCATACACATTATCTAGAATGATGATTGAAGTTTCAATATTTTTTCCAACACTTCTTTAGCATACAATTACAATTGTACAGAGTTTGACATGTTACAAGACAGTAACGAAATTATTCACCAGTAGATTAATGTACTTATTTTCTTGTAGGTGGTGCAAGGCATTGAGGGAGCTATTGGTTTCAACAACGCAGCGTCAAGATTGTATGCAACCATTGATCTTGGAAAAGCCAGAGTTGGCAGAACCAGATTACTGGATGATCACAAAAATCCACGGTGGTATGAATCATTCCACATTTACTGTGCCCATATGGCTGCCAATGTCATAATCACCGTCAAATTTGATAATCCAATTGGAGCAGAAGTCATTGGAAGAGCTTACTTTCCAGTTCAACAACTGCTAGATGGAGAAGAAGTCGATGAATGGCTTGAAATCCTCAATACAGAACGAAAACCCGTGCATGGACACTCTAAAATCCATGTGAAGTTGCAGTATTTTGATGTCACAAGGGAATATAATTGGAATAGAGGTATAAAAGTCACAAGATTTCCTGGAGTTCCTTACACATTCTTTCGTCAAAGACAAGGATGCAGGGTCACCCTTTACCAAGATTGTCATGTTCCTGATAATTTCATCCCCAAAATTCCACTTTCTGATGGCAAGTTTTATAAGCCACAACGATGTTGGGAAGACATTTTTGATGCAATCACTAATGCAAAGCATTTGATTTATATAACTGGATGGTCTATTTATACCGAGATCACTTTGATAAGGGACAGGAGGAGGCCTAAGCCTGGTGGAGACATATCGCTCGGAGAGTTGCTTAAGAGAAAAGCTAATGAAGGTGTGAGAGTTCTAATGTTGGTCTGGGATGACAGGACATCGATTCCTGTGTTACAACAAGATGGGCTAATGGCTACTCATGATGAAGAAACTGCTAATTATTTTCGAGGCACTCAAGTAAATTGTGTGTTGTGTCCTCGAAATCCCGATGATGGACGGAGCATTATTCAAAATATAGAGATTGGGACAATGTTTACTCATCATCAAAAGATTGTTATTGTTGATGGAGAATTGCCTAATGGAGACAGGGAGAGGAGGAGGATTGTGAGTTATATTGGTGGGCTTGATCTTTGTGATGGTAGATTTGATACTCAATTTCACTCCCTTTTCAGGACTTTGAACACAACACATCATGATGATTTTCACCAACCAAATTTCACCGGTACCTCAATTCAAAAAGGCGGACCAAGAGAGCCTTGGCACGATATCCATTGCCGAATAGAAGGGCCAGCTGCTTGGGATGTCCTTTACAATTTTGAACAGAGATGGAGGAAGCAAGGTGTAAGGGACTTGCTTATAGACCTAAGGGATATCGATAATATAATCATACCACCTTCACCTGTTATGTATCCTGATGATCATGACACATGGAATGTTCGAGTTTTTCGATCCATTGATGGGGGAGCAGCTTTTGGCTTCCCCAGTGCTCCCGAAGAGGCAGCCAAGTCTGGTCTTATAAGTGGTAAGGAAAACATCATTGATCGAAGCATACAGGATGCATATATTAATGCCATTCGTCGAGCAAAGCATTTCATTTACATCGAAAATCAGTACTTTTTAGGCAGCTGCTTTTCATGGTACTCCAATGATATCAAGGATGAAGCCATTAATTCTCTGCAGTTGATCCCAAAGGAGCTGTCTTTGAAGATAGTCAGCAAAATTGAAGCAGGGGAAAGGTTTATGGTTTATGTTGTGGTTCCAATGTGGCCAGAAGGCCTTCCTGAAAGTGCATCTGTACAAGCAATACTGGATTGGCAAAGGAGGACCATGCAAATGATGTATACCGATATAATTCAAGCTCTTAAAGTAAAGGGAATTATGGCAAATCCTAAGGAATATTTGAGTTTCTTTTGCCTTGGCAATAGGGAAACAAAGAAGAGAGGAGAATACGAGCCTTTTGAAACACCAGAACCTAATTCCGGCTATCATAAAGCTCAAGAAGCCAGACGTTTCATGATTTATGTACATTCCAAAATGATGATAGGCAAGTTCAATTACAAATATATGTGTGTGATCCATACATTTCCAAAATTAAGTTCTTCATTTATGTTTCTGTTTTATTTGCAGTGGATGATGAATACATTATCATTGGTTCAGCTAACATCAATCAAAGGTCGATGGATGGTGCAAGAGACTCAGAGATAGCAATGGGAGCCTACCAACCATTTCATCTATGTGTGAAGGAGCCAGCTAGGGGTCAGGTTCATGGGTTTCGTATGGCATTGTGGTACGAGCACTTAGGCATGTTAGACAACAGGTTCCTTCAACCAGAGAGCGTAGAATGCATCCGAAAGGTGAACAAAATTGGTGACAAATATTGGGATATGTATTCAAGTGAGAGCCTCATTCATGATTTGCCTGGACACCTTCTTACTTACCCTATTGGTATTACTGAAAATGGAGAGATCACTGAACTACCTGGAGTAGAATGCTTTCCTGACACCAAAGCACCTGTTCTTGGTACCAAATCTAATTATCTTCCTCCCATTCTCACAACCTAAATCTCCAACTTTTAATTTGTTCCATTCATTCTCTAGACCTATATTTATGATTAAGGTGTACATGTTAATAAGGTTTCTTATTAAGGAATGAAAGGTTAATATCACCCTAGCTAGGATATTCACTACTAAATGTTCAGCAGCTATTCTCAATATTTCAATGGAAATGGAGCGGGAGAATCATGTTTCATGACACAAATTTTCCGTGACCAAATGATAAAAATAAGAAAAAATGTTAAACGAGATATGACAACATTAGCGGGTTAAGGTTAATTTTGCCCTTTTACTTCCTGTCCCATTTATCATTCTTCAATTTTCACATGGAATCATATTCACTTCATTCTTATTTTGCTAATATTGAAAGAAAACAAAATTGCCAAAGGAATGACAATCCTCTAGGTAAGTAATACATCTTTCAAAAAGAAAGTTAACTTTGATTTTCCTTCCTTTATTTTTTCAACATGAGCGTTCAAGGCAAAGACTTGTGTAAAAAAGTAGAAAGAGAGAAAAAATATATATTTTTCTTGAAAGATGAAAATACCATAAATAAGAGCTTCTCTACTTACGGAGGAAAACTAAATTAGTTCAACTCTTAACTCTTTTCTAAAAATAGATAAAATAAATAGGCACTATAATATATAAATATATTCATAACAACTAGAAATCTTGTTGTATCTCCACAAGTGATAAGACCTTTATTTTTCAAGGGAAAAAAATCCTATTATTTTAGAAAAAGAAAACACAAATTTGTGTTTCTTGTAATAAATTAAAGGAAGACAGAGGACATAATGTTGTCGTGTTCAAAAAACATCTACGTCCAAACACTACTGATTGAAAAATGTCATTTACCTAAACACAAAGTGGAGCTCTTTCATTGGTACGAAAAAGATAATAGTACTTAATCAATACGTTCCATAATATTAAATATGAATGTTCCTGGATATTTCCTATTAGTATTTAGCGGTAAGGTTGTATATGGCCGGATTGATTCGAGTTTTTCAAATATCGAACCAAATCATTTGTGTCGGATTTTTAAATCTATAAACCAAACCAAACCAATTAAACTCGGGTTTTTCAACCTCGGATTTTTTCGGATTTTTTTGGGTTTTTCTGATTTTTCCGGTAAAGTATTCATACAAACATATAATTTACTTTTATTTCAAATATTTCTTTAGTCCTATCAAAATACAATTATCTAAGATGTTTCTTAAGAAAATAACACAAAATATGATATGAGAAATGACACTAAAATATCCAACAAAAAAATAATAATAATGAAATCGCGTAAAACAAATATTGCAAATTAACAAGTCATAATGAAAATTATCATAATTTAAAAGTACTAAATCATGCTAAAATAAGTGTAATAAGTATTAGTTACATGAGTAAATATTAAAGGAAATTAAAATTTATGTATTTGAATTGTCTAAACCAATGTAAAATCAAAGAACAAATATTCAATATTATTTCATTCTTGGTGTTGAATTGATTTTCTTTTTGCATTAGTATTAATTTGATTTTGATTTAAGCTTATTATAATTACCAACATCTGTGGCCTATAATCTTTATTGAACCATTCGGAATTGTAAGTTTCAAACTTGAAATAATATATTAAAAGATAAAAACTATGAAAAAGTATAAGAAATATTTAAAAATTATATCAAAGTAAATATTTTTATGTATAAAATAAAATTTTCAAATTATATATTAATGTCGGGTTAGTTTGGTCTCGGGTTGATTTCTTTTAGTTAAAACCAAACCAACCCAAATATAGTCGGGTTTTTTGTTTCAATACCAAACCAAGTCAAATCAAACACTAGTCGGGTTTTTTTTCTCGATTTGCGCTTTGATTTGGTTTTCGGTTCGGTTTTGTACACCCCTATTTAGCGGTTAAATTTCAAAAATCAATTTATTTTGAAAAATATTTTGATGAAAATAATTTGTGTTTGATTAATAAAATCCAACGATAATTTCAGAGTCTTCTCCTCAGATATCGCTCTATCATACTCACCTTCCTCGTGGTTTATGATATTACGTTTATCTTTCTTATTTTATTTTTTTATAATATCGTAAACCAAGAGGGAAGTTAGTATGACAAAGCAATACCTGAGTTGATTGAGAAGATCCTTTCTATTGGCTAAAAATCCGTTATTCAAAAAAATTTAGATATTGTGGAATGATATTTATTTCCATTCTTGTTCCTTTTTTCCGTTTGCGGGTTTCTTGAAAGTTGAAACTACATCAATTTTGTTTTCTTGTCTCTTTGAGAAGCAATACTTTATAAAAGAATTTTTAAGTGTATTTTTCTCAAAAAAACTTTTAAGAAATACTTTTTTTTTTAGTTTCTAAAAAATAAACAATTTGTGTCATTTTTAAAAACACTTATTTTCTCTTAAAAATTTGATCAAACACCTTATTTTTTAAAAATAAAATAAGATCGACCAAACCTACTGTTAACCAATAATTGTGATTCACTAAGGTACAAATCTTTAAATATATCCCTGAAATATTTCTTTATTTTATAACATTTGTTGCGTTTTTAATTCATGAGAGCCCACATCATTTATATTTCTCCCTTTTCCTAACAGACTCCAATTTGGCTTTGACATTTCTCACGATTAATATGCCTTGACCAACAAAATGCCAAATTAATTCTAAAGTACTCCTTCAGTTTCGATTTACTCATCAGATTTTGACTTGACATATTCTATTAAGAAAAACGAAAAAATTTAAATTTATCATCAAACTTTGAGAAAAAACTCATTTATACCATTGGTTAAAAGTTTAGCTCATCTATACCATTTCTGTTTGAGAAAATGTCCGTACATGTCATTATTTGTTTACTGAACTGGCATAGATGAGCCTTTTTCTCAAAGTTCGATGACATATTTGAACCTTTTTTCTTAAAAAATTGATTTAATTAATGACGTGGCCAAATCATAATTGACCAAGTGTAAAAAATGGTTTTGCAAAACCAAAACTTTTTTCAGTTAATAAATAATGGCATGGATGAGTCAAACTTTAAACAGATGACATATATAAGCTTTTTCTCAAAGTTTGATGGCATATTTGAGCCTTTTCCTTTATGAAAATAATAACTGGTATTGTCACGACCCAACCCACCGGGTCGTGCGGGCACCTACATACTACTACCTAAGTAGGAGAACCCTCATAACCCAACAATTTAAAACATGCGAAAAATTAAATAAACGGAATTACTTATTAAAAATTTAAAAACAATTTCGAGTAAAGACTTGTAAAGTAATTAATACTCCCAAGGATCTAGTCTAAACAGGTACAAGAGCTACTAAGAGTACAACTGGACATGATAATTAAAAGACACAGCTCTCACCATGCGAAAGGAAGAATAGAAGTTGCTGGAGATTTTCTTCGTGTTCACCTAATGAAACCTCACCGATCCTGCAAATAGACTATGTCAAAGACATATCAAGAGTAGTATCAGTACAAAACACGCGTACTGGTAGGAATCATCGGTCAACCCGACACCCACCACATAACATAAGAAACCAAGTAGTAAGATCATGAAATAAACCAATCGCTTCTCCACATTTACCCTCTCTTAAAATACCTCCAATATAAACTAGTATTCTGCCTACTATCATCCCTCTCAATCAACCTACCTACCCGATACTTGATCATAGTCTAACCATTCTAAAACATAGAGAAATCCCCCAATACAACCACCAGCATTTCAACTAACCGTTCACGTTATACCCCTACTTTCTCGTCACATTACCCAGCCATAGTCACATAATACATTACATCAAGCTCCCTTAACACTAAACCCAATCTCTTTTTCCCAAGGTGAAAATCCGCCTAAACATATTTCATCACACACGCTACCTCTACTCCTCACCATTACAACCCACGAACAACCCTTACTATCTATTACTCACCTCTTGAACACTTTGCCCTTCCACTATACTCAACAAGTTCTCTCATTACGACGAACAATCAAATATCACCCATCATACAAGTGCCCACTAAGTGCAACATAAGCAAGTCAAACAACATTATACTCGCATGCGCATATCAAACACATACAATATCATCAATATTTACGAATAACAAATAACTTCACATTTTATATCACATCATTGGCCCTCTCATGGGACCCAAACTCAAACAATTAGTTATGTCGGAACGTGGCAACCGATCCAAGTTAGTTATACCGGAACATGACAACCGATCCATTCAACACACCACAATCACAATCACAATCACAAGTATATCCTCAAGATCATACATTTAGGTCATGATTTCATGGAAATCATAATTCATCTATCCCATATACAATAAGTGTGATCAATAATGCATCATTCATATACATATAGATATCATAATGAAGCAAGAACAACATACATCACACAATCATAGAGTCACAACCATCACCTGTGGATTATTCATCAACGCGCCTCATGCAAATCCTAATTCAGCCATACTCAGCCCCAATTCATTGTCTAAGGCTTCTTTCTAGGGTATTAAATCATAAATCATTCGGTGCACGAAGGTCTACACATAAATCCTACCATTGATTTACATATATTACACAGTGAGTACATATTTAAACTACTCAATTCATAAAACCTAGCCTATTTAGGCGCCAAGCAGTTGCACAGAGTTTTTGACTTTGATTCCGAATTCCCGGGCCTCGTGACGGTGAATTTGGCCAAGAATCTGCAAGATATCACCATCCTCCCATTAGAAATCTTCTTCTCCTTCCTTCCCAAGCTTAGAGCATCTTTTCTGAGGTTTCTGGGGTGTTTTACGACTTATTTAGGTATTTTAGAAAGATGGAGAAAATAGAATTTCTCATAATTTACGTTCTGACTCGCCTATCCCGCTCTGGCGCCAAATTACCCCACCCTGGCCCCGCCACCCTAGCGGCAACACGCCCGTTCTAGCGGGACAATGGCCCAGATTTTCCCAAATTTTTGTTTCTCCTAAATAACAATGGTCCGAGTCGTTACAGGTATAATGAGTTTACCCATATTAATTTTTATATTGGGTTCAAAATATATTTACTTACTACATGTTTCAAAAATATTAACTCAATGTTAATAAATTAAGGGTCTAATAAAAAAGAATTTGTCCTTGCTTGATTTGTCAAAAATAATAAGTAAAAATAAAAATTAAATTCAAAAATATTTGATAAATAAAACAGAAGGAAGAAACTATCAAATTGCTCCATGTATACCATTTGCAACAATTTGAAGCATGTCCTTGAATAATTAAAAAGTTCAAATATATCCCTTATATGATTAAAATGGTCTAATCTATCCTTAATTATTTTCATCGTATCAGTCAATTAAATCAATTATTTCAGCATATAAATCAAAACTATTAATAAAAGGAACTAATTTCTGGACACGTGCATTGTACGTGAACCCATCTAAATTGACATAAATTGTTTCAAATTATCATTTTATTTAAAATAGTTTTATAATTAAATTACATGAATATCGTTCATTTTCAAACAAAAAATAGTTCAAATATTTGGAATCTACTCTTGGATACCAATTACAAATTAAAATATGACAGCAAAAAATCTCTTCTCCCAATGAAATAACTTATGATAATATTTAGTACTTTAAAATACTATAATTGTAAACACAAATTAATATATGTATATTCTTATCTCATATGTCGATTACCTGCAAGACAAAGTTCAGAGAAAGAAGAAAGATGAAAAATGAAAAGAATTTGATAGTCATTTCTTAGAGTTAATTAAAATAAAATGAAGCTACCATTAATAATCAATATCAAAATTTTTTTGTTATTAAGGGATCATATCAAGTATTGAATCCTACCAAATTATTTTTTTCAAAAATGAGCTTAGAATACAGAAACATAGCATCAATGGAATGACAACTTAAAATATGAAACGGTATCAAAAGTTGAAACATTGAATTTGCCTTTCTCAAAATGAGACAAAAGGATAAATAAATAAGGATAAACATTTATATCATTATTTCTTCCGTGAATTAAAAAAATTATTAATAATTTAATTATATGTTACTTTCTCCATTTCAAATTATTCATCGTGTTCCAATCTTGTACGCCCCTTTCGAAAAAATTGATAAAAATGTAGTTTTAAATATTCTATCTTACATATCCCTTACAAAAAATAAACATAAATAAGTAATTAATAAAACCTTAAGAACAAATTAAATAACTTTTATTATCAATTAATATAGTACAATAATTTAATCATTAAAAGATCAAGTAAATTTTAATTAATTTTTTTTTTACAAATTACATCACACAAGTATATTTGTAAAGAGTCATGATCTTATATTTTGATGCATGACCCTATATTTTACATTCAAAGAAGGAAATTATGTACTAAAAAAAACATATCCTTCATAAAAATCATTCACCTTTGTTCTTCTAAAAAATGAGTAAAAAATATATTTTGTTCATCCCTAAAGAAGTTGATCCCCCAAATCTTAGCTTGCCCATTTCTTGTATATCACATGATGTTGTTTACTCCAATATTTTTCATATTTATTGATGACAAATGTAGGGATAATTCAAAAATTATAATAGAATATGTATAGTCAAGAGTTAGATAAGTGCAAATTAATCATGATATAAATGCATGAGAATATTAACAATTTTTCTTGGATAACGTGATTTCTTGCTAATACATGAACCATATTAAATTGCTTGTAAATCTCAAAATAACCTTTGAAATTCCTAAAAAAAGATCTGTAATTATTATTTTTTGTGCATTGAAACATTAACGATTGCGTAATAATTTTAGTTTCTAAGCATAAGTTATTAGAGGAACAATGTTAATTTAGTGAATGAAAAATGGTCATTTAATTTTTTTAGAAACATTTAATATTTAATTAATTAGTTTTTTTTTTAAAAAAATAATAATTTAGTGTAGGGGGTAAAATGGTAATCCAATTTCGCAATTTGTTGTTTTTCACTTTTAATAATATATATATATATATATATATATATATATATATATATATATATATATATATATGATGATTAAATTAAATTTACATAAAGATTATAGACGATAAATATTATTAAATTGGATATTTTAATTAGGAATTAATCTAAGGAATTGCAAACGTCATTAACATTTTTATTAAAATGATACAATTTAACATTTAAATTAAATAATTAAATATTTTTATAACATTTTAATTCATAGTAGTGTAATGACACCTTATGTCATTTTAAGAATTATTCCTCTCTTCGTCATAAAAGACCCGTTTTGTAAATTTTTAATAAGAATTATGGACTATTCATTTACCTATGATTATTAATTTATAAGTAATTTTAAATAATTTATTTTAGTTGGTGGTTAATGGGCCGAATCCATAATTTAATTATTAGGCTATATTTATATTACCTGACCCTTATTTATTATAATTAGTTAGTAGGGTTTTATAGTTATAAGTCATAAATTAGACAATGGAAAACAACAACTTCCTGGCAAGAAGGGACTTACGAGGCGGCAACAGTTAAGAGGACGAAGTAATTGCACCAGATTGTATTGATTTGGAAGCCTAACGAAAGAGGAAGGCTTAAGTTTCGGAGTGATTGTTCGATAAATTGAGGCAAGTAGATTTCTAAACTCTTGTTAAGTGTATAGAATTGTGTATTTCCTTGTAGTATGTGTTTGAGAGTAATGGACTTGGTGATGGGTTGACTTGTACATGTTGAATAATTCTAATGATAACAAAAAGGTAATAAAATGCAATGTGATTAATTGTTGGTGCGTGATGTGTTGAGAATGGTTTGAAAGAATTATTGACTTATTGTTGATGTTGTATCACGATTGTGTTGTTGTGGGTTGTGCATTATTATGAAAATGGTCATCTCCTCATTATTTATGTGAACATGTCATTTACATTGTTCTGAGACATGGTTGTGACAAGTGTTATGTGAATTGAGAAAGAATAAGAAATTAAAGAGGATGTACCATTTTGAGGGATGTATCGCGCGCCACGATGGATACTATATATCAAGGGGTGTATCGCGCGCCGCGATGGATGCATGAACAGATATGTTCCCCATAGGTCTCGAACTGTGAGACAACGGGTGTGTATCGTTAGGTCAGACATGCATCACTATACTTGACACTGCATTTCATTGCATTGCACATCTTTATTATTGGTGAACTTGATCTTGTGTGTTGCTGATCCTGCGAGTGCCTTTCTATGGAACTTGTGACAGCTGAATATTAAGCATGTTGTTGAAGATATCAAATTGTTAGAGTGGGCATTCACGGAGGTGATCTACGGACCGTGGGTCCATTGACGGTCTGTAGGTGATGACCGTAGATCAGCAGGCAAGGTATAGATGACAAATCAGGGAAATCTGACCAAGTGTGGAACCACGGTAGCCATTGACGGTCCATAAATTGATCTACAGACCGTACTGATAGATTCGTAGAATGAGACTATGAGGGTTCCAGTACCTGATTTTTGAAGATTCTAAGTGTGGAGCTACGAAGGGGATTGACAGACCGTAGATCGATCTATGGTCCGTACTACAAGTCCGTCGTTTGCTTCAGAGAAGCTGATTTTTGGAAGCTGAAATATTTTCTAAGTCCTGGCTAACGGAAGGGACTTACGGACCGTAGATCCATCGACGGTCCGTAAGTTAGTCTCGTGGAATGAAGACGCGTGCCTAAACAAACTTTCCTTAATTTGTTTCCCTTTTAATTTAGGATTTGTTTTCTATAAATAGGGCATGTAAATCTCGTTTTTGGGGGTTAGACATTATTATTCTAGTTTTACTTTGTCGTTTTGGAGATTAATTTGCAACTCTAGCAATTATTGATTTCCTAAGCTCGTTTTGAAGATTTTGGCTTTGCAATTCAAGTTAAATTTCTGGGTTTATTATTCTCTTTACGTAAGTTCATAATTTCTTCATCCAAAACTATGAATTGTGTTCTTGCTAATATGGGTAACTAAATCCACAACTAGGGTTGTGGGAACCATGAACGATTAACAAAGTATGAATAGTAAATAAGCAATTCTTGAATAGTGTTTTGCATGCATTGATAATTTTTTCGTTTAGAAGTCTTTTTAACGAGTGCACGCGTTAGAACTCGCCTTGTTGCTACTTGCCGGACCAAGGAGGTAATCAACAAGAAATGAATTATCAACATAGATTTAGTGTGATACTATCTAATAGGCTAGTGTCGATTGGTGTGAAGTAATAACTAAGCCAAACATTTATTATGATGTCTAATATGAGGTAAGGGTAAGAGTTAGTAAATTATACACACGTAGCCGGACCAAGGTGCGGGGTGAAATTCTCTAAATGCCGGACCAAGGATTTAGAGATACCTAACTTATCACTTTGCATGTAATACACTAGGAAAGAATTGTTGTTACTAGGATTACTGCGTTATGAGCTTGTGGGGAACACGTATACTCTAGTTATTTCTCTTATATTGATAACAACCAAAGTTGAGTTTTGATTATTGATTACTTATCAAATTCTTACTATTTGTTTCACACAAACAAACCCCCCTTTAATTACCTGTTTCTAGAAGTAATTTGACTAATTGAATATAATTGTTGGTTAAAGTAAAGTCTAAACCATTTTCCTCGTGGGATCGACCCCAACCTACAAGTTGGGTTCTTTACTTGATAACGATCGCTTATACTTCTGTAGGGAGGTGTAATTTGAGAGTATCAAATTTTGGCGCCGTTGCTGGGGAATTTGGCTTTTAGATTTATTTTAACTACATTATTGAACGTTAGTCAAATATTTCCTAATTTTACTTTTTCTATTTCTTTTTGTCTCTCTCCGGTTCTCACTTTAGTGTATGCCAAGTACACGGAGCCAGGGTGAACCACTTACTCCTTACGATCCAGAGGTGAACCGCACTTTGCGAAGAATGAACAATCCAAGAGATCCAATTGATCCTATCGGAGGTAATCTAGATGATGCAGTTGAGTTACAACAACAGAGGGTAGTTGGTGGGGACAACCAGGTTCCACCTGAAAATCAAGTGGGGGATGCGTTGAGGGCGCAAGATCCACTAGGCCCATGACAACATGACAACTATCGGGGCAACATGAATATTGAAGACTTTGATGGGTCTATTGTTTTACCCCCTCTACCTCTAGGGCACACATTTATGGTGACTAGTAGTTTGATGCAGATGCTTACAGCAAGAAGCTTATTCTCAAGATCGCCATCGGAAGATCCACATGTTCACTTAGCCAAGCTAAGGGTGGTTTGCAAAAGTTGTGTAGGTAGACCAGACTTGGATCTGGATGTCATTGGATTACGAGTGTTTCCTCTGTCACTCACAGGCGATGCTGCAGTATGGTTCACTAAGCTTCCTTATAACTCAATATTTACATGGAACCAACTGGCGGAGGTGTTCCGAACAAAGTACTATCTAGTGTCCAAGAAGCTCAATCACAAGGATAGAGTCAATAACTTTGTAGCATTACCTGGAGAGTCTGTGAGCAGCTCTTGGGACAGATTCACAGCATTCGTAAGGGATGTTCCAAATCACCGATTGATGATGAGTCGCTGAAGGAATATTTCTATCGAGGACAGGATGATAACAATAAAGCAGTTCTTGACACTATTGTTGGAGGTTCATATGGTGATTGTACATATGCACAGATTGCTAAAAAACTGGAGAGGATCTCTCGCAACAATAAAGCATGGAGCACTAGGAGGTCAGTTACTGGGAGAAACACATTTTCCGTTCATAATACAACTGTCAACTCTGCAAATGATATTCGTGAGGAGATGGCCCAGATGAGGACAGAGTTGGGGTTGGTATTGAAGCATGTGAGCAGAGGAGCAGAAAAGGTAAATGTTGTAAACTATTTAACGAGAACTCCACCACCAGTTGAGGAGTGTTACTATGAAGAAGATATTTATGCTGTGAATGATCAGGCGGGGGGTTTTCGACCAAATGCCCAAGGATCCAACACGGAAAATTGGCGTCAAGGTCAAGGGAACCAAGGTCGGAACTATGGAAATTACAACTCAGAAGGTCACTATGTCCGGGATGGAAACTTCAATCGCGACAACAACTACAACAGGAACAACTATGGCAACAGAAACGATCGGGTTGGACCCTATGTTCCCCCTTAAAATCGGGAATCTGGTGCTAGGGAAGCTGGAGGTAATATGGCGCGTATTGAAGATATGATGCAGAAGATGATGAGAAGGTTTGATGCAACTAATGAGAATGTGAAGGAGATGAGAAACGACTTGTCTGGTATTGGTCAAAAGGTTGATGCCCATGCAGTGTCAATAAAGCATCTAGAGCAATAGATGACTCAGTTGTCTACTATAGTGAACCCGCGTCAACTTGGCACTCTTCCTAGCAACACCATCCAGAATCCAAAGAATGATGGTCATTGTATGACAATTACTACTCGAGGGGGTAAGCAAACCATAGATCCACCTATGCCGTCTATGGTGGATACTGAGATTAGAAAAGAAGATGTTGTGGTGGAAGTTAGAAAAGAGTCTGAGACTGCAACAGAGCAAGAAACGGAGATATCTCAAAAAGTGGTCCCCATACATAGGCCTCCACCACCTTTCCCACAGAGGTTAGTGAAGAAGACTGAAGATGGTAAATATCGCAGGTTTATTACTATGTTGAAGCAGCTTTCTATCAATGTCCCTTTGATAAAAGCCTTGGAGCAAATGCCTGGGTATGCCAAGTTTATGAAAGATATGGTGACAAAGAAAAGGTCTGTGAGTTTTGAACATGATGATAGATTACAGCATTGTAGCGCTATTGCTACAAGATCTCTGGTGCAGAAAAAGGAAGACCCTGGTGCTTTCACGATCTCATGTACTATAGGGTTGTTACACTTTGCTAAGGCATTGTGTGATCAGGGTGCTAGAATCAACCTCATGCCCTTGTCTATTTACAAGAAGTTGGGTCTAGGAGACCCAAAGCCCATTGCAATGCGGTTACTAATGGCCGATCGAACTGTGAAGAGGCCCATTGGTGTACTTCATGACGTGCTAATGAAAGTAGAGTCTTTCATCTTTTCGGCGGATTTTGTGATTCTTGACTGTGAGGTTGATTTTGAGGTTCCCATCATCCTTGGGAGACCATTTCTTGCCACAGGGCGTGCGTTAGTTGATATGGAAAATAGGCAGATGAAGTTCAGACTGAATAATGAAGAAGCAACTTTCAATATATGTAGGTTCATGAAGCAGAATGGTGAGCTCCAAACAGTATCTGCTATATCTTACAGAGTGGAGAGTGGGTCAGAAGTGCAAATTGAAGAGCGACTAGGTATTGAGGCACTAGCAGCAGTTATGATGAATTTCTACAGTGATGGTATTGAAAAGTATGATGAGTTGGTAGCCGCACTCGACAAGTGTAAATATCGGTCTAAACCAAAGAAGTATTAGTTAGACATGAAGAATCGCGAGTCCCCACCAACAAGACCATCTATTGTGGAGGCACCGAAATTGGAGCTTAAGGCTCTACCACCACACTTGAGGTATGTATACTTGGGCGAAGAGAATACTTTGCCGATCATTATTGCAACAGATTTGAATGCAAGGCAAGTAGAGTGCTTGGTGGCGGTGTTAAAGAGGTTCAAGCGAGCTATTGGGTGGACTATTGCAGATATTATTGGGATTCACCTTGGTATTTGTTCTCACAAAATCCAACTCATGCCAGATCATAAGCCCAGTATTGAGCACCAGAGAAGATTAAATCCACCTATGCAAAAGGTAGTTAAAAAAGAGATCATCAAGTGGCTGGATGTAGGAGTTATTTATCCCATTGCAGATAGTAGTTGGGTATGTACTGTGCAGTGTGTGCCTAAAAAGGGAGGTATGACTGTGGTTCCAAATGAAAGAAATGAGCTTGTTCCAATGAGGCCCGTTACTGGATGGAGAGTTTGTATGGATTACCGGAAGTTGAATGCATGGACTGAAAAGAACCACTTTCCCATGCCATTCATGGACCAGATGTTGGATAGACTTGCAAAAAAGGGTTGGTATTGTTTTCTTGATGGGTATTCGAGCTACAATCAAATTTCTATAGCTCCAGAAGACTAAGAGAAGACCACCTTCACTTGCCCATATGGGACTTTTGCTTTCAAACGGATGTCATTCGGGTTGTGCAATGCTCTAGCAACCTTCCAGTGGTGTATGGTGTTGAAATTTTCTGATATGGTGGAGGACACTATTGAAGTGTTCATGGATGATTTTTCAGTTGTAGGTGATTCTTTTGATCGTTGTCTAGATCATCTGGCCGAGGTGCTTAAAAGGTGTGAAGACTGCAACTTGGTGTTGAATTGGGAGAAGTGTCATTTCATGGTGAAAGAAAGTATAGTGTTGGGTCATCAAATTTCAGAGAAAGGTATTGAGGTTGATAGAGCTAAAGTTGAGGTAATAGAAAAGCTTCCACCACCCATTTCTGTAAAAGGTGTTAGAAGTTTTCTTGGGCATGCAGGTTTTTATAGGAGATTCATAAAAAATTTCTCAAAAATTGCACATCCGTTGTGCAAACTGCTCGAGAAGGAGTGTAAGTTCTATTTTGATGATGATTGTCTTAGAGCATTTGAAGAGTTGAAGAAGAAGTTGGTTACAGCACCAATCATTATTTCACCGGATTGGGGACAACCGTTTGAGGTAATGTGCGATGCGAGTGGATTGGCGCTTGGGGTAGTATTGGGACAAAGGCGAGAGAAAATTCTTCACCCTATTTACTATGCTAGCAAAGCTCTAAATGTGGCACAGAAGAACTATACTGTGACCGAACAAGAACTTCTTGCGGTGGTTTCGCATTCGAAAAATTTCGATTCTACTTGCTTGGTACTAAGGTCATAATGCATACTGACCATTCTGCATTGAGGTATTTGATGGCGAAAAAGGATGCAAAACCGAGATTGATTAGATGGGTATTGTTGCTGCAAGAGTTTGATTTTGTAGTAAAAGATAGAAAGAGGATCAAAAATCAAGTTGCCGATCACTTGTCCAGATTAGAGGAAGAGGTTATGCTAAAGCTTAGAGATAGGGCTGAAATTAATGATACTTTTCCAGATGAACAGGTATTGGCTGTTTCTCATGATTTGATTCATTGGTTCGCAGACTTTGCTAATTATTTGGCAAGCGATATTGTGCCCCCCGATTTGTCTTTTCACCAAAGGAAAAAGTTTATGCATGATGTGAAGAGATTTTTTTGGGATGAGCCTTACTTGTATCGTAGTTGTGCTGATGGGATTATTCGTCGATGTGTGCCCGAGTTTGAGATGTTGAGTGTACTTGAAGCATGTCATTCATCACCCGTCGGTGGGCATTATAGTGGTATTCGGACTGCACATAAAATTTTGCAATGTGGGTACTACTGGCCTACCATCCACCAAGATGCTCATGATTTCGCCAAGTCTTGTGATCGTTGCCAAAGAGAATGAGGGATTTCAAAGAGGCAAGAGCTCCTAATGAATCCTATATTAGTGATAGAGTTGTTTGATGTATGGGGCATTGATTTTATGGGACCATTTGTGAGTTCATATGGGATGAAGTATATTCTTGTTGCGGTTGATTATGTATCGAAGTGGGTGGAAGTAGTTGCGCTCTCCAACAATGAAGGTAAAAGTGTCACCGCATTCTTGAAAAAGAATATATTCTCCAGATTTGGTACACCGAGGGCTATTATTAGCGATGGAGGTTCTCACTTTTGTAATAAGTTGTTTACGGTACTACTTGAGAAATATGGTGTCCGTCACAATGTAGCCACTCATTACCATCCACAGACTAGCGGTATCCAACAGAGAAATCAAACAGATATTGTCAAAGACTGTGAATGCTAATAGAACGGATTGGTCAAGGAAGCTTGATGATGCTCTATGGGCATATCGCACTGCATATAAGACCCCCCATAGCTATGTCTCCTTACCAACTTGTATATGGGAAGTCTTGTCATTTACCAGTAGAACTAGAGCATAAGGCTATTAGGCAATGAAGAAGTTAAATTTGGATTGGGGCGCCACATCTAATCAAAGGATGAATGACTTGAATATGCTTGATGAGTTTTGCCTAAAAGCTTATGAAAGTTCAGCCTTGTACAAAGAGAAGATGAAGAAGTATCATGATCAAAGAATTGAAAAGCGAGAATTTGTGGTTGGTGATCTTGTGTTGCTATTCAACTCTAGGTTGCACCTGTTTCCAGGCAAACTCAAGTCCAAATGGACCGGGCCATTTTTGCTCACAAAAGTGCTCCCTCATGGAGCGGTTGAGCTTGAAAATAGGGATGGAACAAGGTTCGTGGTAAACGGGCAAAGGATCAAGGTCTATCTAGGCAATGTTGAAACTGTACAAGAAGTGATTGAGGCCTACAATCTTGATGAAGTATGAGTAATCAAGGCACTTGCGTCATGCCGCGTCGTTAAATCAAGCGCTGCTTGGGAGGCAACCCAAGATGTGCAATATAGCCAACGACAGGGTTCTGTTTTCCATTTAGTAGTTTAGCTTTCTCTGTTTAAATTGCGTCTTTTGTCTAAATCTAGGTAGGTGTTTTAGTGTTTTAGTTCTTAGTGTTGGCTAGAATTAGTATAGGGTCCATGTCTACAAAGTGTCCAGAAAATGTAAAAAAAATAGTAGCTTATTGGTTGCTACATATGCAGGTACACCACGAAATAAATCTGCAGAAAATGGTCTGGTGCAGATGTCTACGGACCCCATCGACGGTCCGTCGATTCATCAACGGACCGTAAATGGTGTCCGTAGATCCCAGGTAAGTCTCTAAATTTTTCTAAGTGTAATAGTGATCTACGGTCCTGATCTACGGACTGTAGATTGACTCACGGACCGTAGACGGGGTCTCGTGAGTCCAAACCCTAAGGCTGTCCGACCCGACCCGGACCCTCCATTTAAAAAACCCCCATTTTTTTAAAACCATTCCACTTCCCTCAATTACTCCCAAAACCGTTTCCCCCGTCCCATAAACTCCCTAAATCACTCCATCACTCCCCCATAATATCATCCCTTCCATAAATTCCCAAATCCCTTCCATTTCACTTAAAACCCATTCCAATTTCCACAAGAAGGGTCCGGTGTTTGGTTAGTAGCGAAGAGGTGATTCATTGGTATTGCAAAGCTTAGTGTCGTCACACAATCATCCCGCTCCTCGTTGCGTGTAAGGTAATAGACTTTCCCCTCACTTTGAATTTCGATTCATAGATTAAATATAGAAAGTCGGGAGTTGGGTCATGACCTTGGATAATTGTTATATGAAATTGCATGATAAACTTAGAAATTGCAATGCCCTTGGAACGATAGATAGTGATTGTGTAGCTTTATTATATGTGATTGTAAGTCTATATGTAAGTTTCGACTTAGGGTTCCAAAACTTGTCTAAATTGTTTGGTAAAATGATCAGTAGGAATCTTAAGAATGAAGAACTAGCATAATTGAATGTTGAAATGCATGATGACGCTTTGTTAATGTTGAAACATAAGGCCAAATATAATTGATCAGAAAAATATGGTTGAAATCTGGCACAGATGGCATCCACGATACCCCGTCTACGAAACGTAGATCCATCTACGAACCGTAGATGAGGTTTGTCACTGGATGCACACAAAAATATTACCAAGTGCGAAACAAAGGACGTGGACTACGGTCCGTAGCTTAATCCACAGACCGTTCTGCACATCCGTGGTTTTCATCTGCGACCTATATTGTTGGGTCCCTGATCCACGGACCGTAGATTAGTCTACGGACCGTAGGTACCCTCCGTGGATGACCACTGTAGCATCTGTCTGAAATTTTCCTGGGCTTTGTCCCTGTTAGGTTATAGTTCTAAAAGTTTTTATTGTTTATTTATGGTTAGTCTTGGGCACTAATCCCGCTTCTGCAGGTACGATGGCACCCAAAAAGCTGGTCACCTATTCAAAATGGGGAAAGTCAAAATCTGTTGCCCCTAGCTTCCGGTTAATCGATGAGGACACAGACACCGACACAGATCCAACATATGTTTCTCTCAACACTAGAACTTCTCGCACTGCACCTCGAGGCACCAGAGGCACCCCCGGAAGGTGCTTCCCGACGTAGTCACTGTCTCCCAGTCTGATGAGGAGCACACACTGATCGGGTCACCAATTGGGGCTGCTTCCTGTTCAGAGGAATCAATGTCCGAGTCCGAGTCTGCCCATGCTGCAGGATCCAATGCTAAATCAGCCACAGGGTTTGGTGAGAATGACCAAGCAGCCTCGTATGATGAGGCAACTAGCTCGGAGTTTATACCTGCACCACCGAATGATGACCCCACTCCTGTAGCCGGCGAGCTTAATAGGTGGTGTGTAGAAGGCCAATGACAAATTTATCGGGATGCCAAGATGGTAAACGATAAACAGAAGATGGCCCAACTGATTACAGAGGAGCGCAGAGTCCTCACGGGGAGCTTGCACACTGTTCCGGACATTTACCGGCTGTTCAACCTTCATAAGTGTGACTGGATGGCTCGAGACCCAGGGACATATAGCGAGGAGATTGTACGGGAATTCTACGCCTCATATGCTGTCACTCTCAGAGGTTCAATTTCCAAGCGGTCAAAGCCCCTAGCTCAAAATCCTATCACTTCCACTTTGGTTCGAGGTTGGTGGACATATCACCGGCCACAATCAGACGCTTTCTCTATGGTCCTACCACGGGTCACTCTTGGTCTCTCATTACAGCAGAGTTCGATTATAGATGAAACATCGTGCGGAGTGGCGCTTTCTAGAGGAACGCTGAGCAGCGAGAGGTTATTCTACTATGGTTGGCCAGGTACATTGCTGCAGATGGCGAGCGTGCAGAATGGGTCGCCGCTCCACGGTTGGGCATTCGGAAGGCCACATTAAATTTTGCGGCCAAGTTCTTCTGGCTGCTGGTGCGTAACAGAGTGTCGCCTACAAAAGCTGACAATCAAGTCACGTGGGACAGAGCAGTCATGATTGCGGCATTGGTTGCAAGAGTGAAAATTGACTTTGCCCGCATGCTGTTGGCTGAGATTCACGAGAGGGCATTCAGGACCTCCTCTACTTACCCATTCCCATGTCTAATTTTTCATTTGTGCAGGGACTCTGGAGTGCCGATCTGCATTGTGACAAGTTAGTCTACCCTACAGGGGTATTGGACATCGGCCTTATTCGAGATGAGGCAAATGTGGTAGCGCCTCGCAGAGAGCCTCATGTTGAGGTACCTCCATTAGGTACCGACCTTGCAGACACAGTAGGGCAGGCACAGGGCAGTGACCCCAGCATCCCAGATCACGCCGACCCTGTCCCGGGCTCCTCATCTCAAGCAGCTAGTATGGCTCCTAGTTCTTCCCGTTCCACACCACAGTTAGGAGTTATTGTTGTCCCATTGGCCAGAGTACAAAAGTTGGAGGCTCAGATGGCCACCGTGCTTCATCACATCCAGCCGTGGATGCAAAAGTCGATAGCCGAGTCTGAGGCTAGAATGGAGAGCAGGATGGAGAGGATGATGGACCGAAAGGTACAGGCCATTAATAAGTGCCTTGATGCCTTTGAACTGCGAGTCCTCGAGCGATCAGCCCCAGCCATAGATCTCTCTGCTTTGCAGGCTGACTTAGCCAGCCTCCGAACTGACGTTGATGTCATCCTTGTCGCACCTTCAGTTGAGCCTCAGATTGCACCTACTGCACTGGCTGATGATACAGTGCTAGATGCTCTATTCAGTGGGACCGCCGAGGAAGAGCTTGCCCCTACACATGCCAAAGGCAAGCGGCACCGGTCTCATCGCACTGAGGAGGAGAAAACTCTCAAGAGACAGCGTAGGCAGGAGAAAGAGGCAAGGATGGCCTCGATTGTAAACGAAGAGCTGCACCAGCAAAGAGTGTGTGATAGAGTTGCAGGGGCATCGAGCTCTACTCCAGTTGTAGCGGCCCAGCCTGTCTTGGGGGACGTTGTGAGCATCACTGATGGTGCAGAGAAATTGAGAGAGAGCACTACTGAGGGTGCTATGATTGCTGAGGTGGGCACTATTGAAGGTGCCCCCACTGTTGTTCCAGCTGGTTCCAGGAAACCGGACCCCCCTGCTTGTTGATGATTCGCCGGCGCTTTGCGCCACAGGTTTGCTTCACCCAATCCATTTTCTTTTAATGTTTTTGTATGAATTGGGGACAACTGCATCTATTTTTGTTGGGGGTGGGGTAAATGGATTGTGAGTGATAGTGTGAAATCTGAATAACCCAACTCATGAATCCTCTCTTAGGGTTTTCTTGCATGTGTTCTTTTTCCTCAATGGACTGTTTAATTTTTGTTGAACCGGCATGTCTTAGGATTGTATGTATAGAAGCATGATACAGAAAGAAGCATGATGGCTTATGAAAAATGATACCCGTCAAATTTTGGGATGTATGCTAGAAGTTGTAGGCTATGATTAGTTAAATGTGTTGGCTTTGAGTATGACATAATACCGAATCAACTCGATGGCATGACTTGAGCTGAAACTTGAACTGGGTAATCTGATAATGAAACTATGTGCCAAGAGTGGGTGAGAATCGTAGAGTGTTCAAATGGTTTTTGTGCAAAACTAGAATTTGCCCGGTTAGTCCTGCTAAGATAATTCAATCTAGAGGTTAGGAAGTGATCATAGGCCATTGTTCTGAAAAGTCAGCAAATTGCCTAAAAGAAGGATCCAACCAAATGAAATAAATGCTCCCTTTGATCCAACTTTGAGCCTAAAAGTAAACCATTTCTTTCTAAACCCCGAACTCACCTTCCCATAATCTACTATATTGGCCCCGGTCCCTTCTTGGACATGTGCACTTCGACTTAGGCCAAAAACCTAAGTTGAGGGTGGCTAATGTAAAAAGTAACCTCAATCTTGGCCCTGACCCGACATCGGGTATTGTGAACCTCAACTAACGGAAAATCCATAAGTTGAGGGTGGTTATGAAAGAGGAAACTGAAAGAAAAATGGGTATGAAAAGAGTGATGTGAAAAAAAAACGTGAGGAAAGGATGTGACTTGTTGAAAGCTAAAAGATAAATAAAATAAAAGTACAAAGATCTTCAAAGTCTAAAGTCACATCCGTGGTTGAAGAAAATTAAGGGAAAGAAGGTAAAGCGATAGTATGACAAAAATAGGGGAAAAGGAGGTTAAAAGCCTAGTATAATGTCAAGAAGGGCAGAAAGTCACTAAGCAATACCCAAATGTACCACACCTGACCCTGAAACTACGTTACAAGCCAAATAAGGGCAAGCTTATGGCATTAAGCACTAACTGTATTTGAAATTACTTATGAGCGTAAGTGTTGAATAAATCATTGTACTATGAATGACATTAATTTTTTGTGAAAAGGGGATTTCATTTGAAGTAAGGGCACTAGTTACATTGTCGGAAAGTTGGTACCTTGGTGACAATGGGAAGATGTTTGTTGTGTGTCAGTTGGTCGATCTGTGTCATGGTTTGATCTATATGGATTAGCTTGTCGAGTCTAAAAGAATGAATTTGCACCTGAAAAGTGAGGGGGGTAGAGAGCCATGTGATTGATTGAGCCTGAAATGCTTGCTTCTATACAAGTGTCGTTTAGAGTCGTAGTGCGTCGCTTGAGAACAAACAACGAATTTAAGTTGAGGGTGTTGATATACCGTGAGTTTACAGTATTTCTAATACATTTCACTTACAAGTTGTGTGTATCTAGGGCCTTTTTGTATTGGTTTTTATGTGTTTTTATTGTATTTTACAGGAAAGATGTTCAGGCGCAGAAGTATAGAGACAGCTGAAAGAAATGCAGAAAATGGGCATTCACGGAGGTGATCTACGGATCGTGGGTCCATTGACGGTCCGTAGGTGATGACCGTAGATCAGCAGGCAAGGTATGGATGACAAATCAGGGAAATATATCTGACCAAGTGTGGAACCACGGTGGCCATTGACGGTCCATATATCGATCTACGGACCGTACTGATCGATCCGTAGAATGAGACTGTGAGGGTTCCAGTACCTGATTTTTGAAGATTCTAAGTGTGGAGCTACGGAGGGGATTGACAGATCGTAGATCGATCTACGGTCCGTACTACAAGTCCGTCGTTTGCTTCAGAGAAGCTGATTTTTGGAAGCTGAAATATTTTCTAAGTCCTGGCTGACGGAAGGGACTTACGGACCGTTGATCCATCAACGCTCCGTAAGTCAGTCTCGTGGAATAAAGACGCGTGCCTAAACAAACTTTCCTTAATTTGCTTCCCTTTTAATTTAGGATTTGTTTTCTATAAATAGGGCATGTAAATCTCGTTTTTGGGGGTTAGACATTATTATTCTAGTTTTACTTTGTCGTTTTGGAGATTAATTTGCAACTCTAGCAATTATTGATTTCCTAAGCTCGTTTTGAAGATTTTGGCTTTGCAATTCAAGTTAAATTTCTGGGTTTATTATTCTCTTTACGTAAGTTCATAATTTCTTCATCCAAAACTATGAATTGTGTTCTTGCTAATATGGGTAACTAAATCCACAACTAGGGTTGGGGGAACCATGAGCGATTAACAAAGTATGAATAGTAAATAAGCAATTTTTGAATAGTGTTTTGCATGCATTGATAATTCTTTCGTTTAGAAGTCTTTTTAACGAGTGCACGCGTTAGAACTCGCCTTGTTGCTACTTGCCGGACCAAGGAGGTAATCAACAAGAAAAGAATTATCAACATAGATTTAGTGTGATACTATCTAATAGGCTAGTGTCGATTGGTGTGAAGTAATAACTAAGTCAAACATCGATTATGATGTCTAATATGAGGTAAAGGTAAGAGTTAGTAAATTATACACACGTAGCCGAACCAAGGTGCGGGGTGAAATTCTCTAAATGTCGGACCAAGGATTTAGAGATACCTAACTTATCACTTTGCATGTAATACACTAGGAAAGGATTGATGTTACTAGGATTACTACGTTATGAGTTTGTGGGGAACACGTATACTCTAGTTTTTTCTCTTATATTGTTGAAACAAATAGTAAGAATTTGATAAGTAATCAGTAATCAAAACTCAACTTTGGTTGTTATCAGGGCTTTGTAAATGTGAACTGTTAGGTTGGGCTGGTTTTATGCAGGTTGTAGTTGAGGAGGTTCGGTTGGTGTGTAAAGGAGTATCTGCATTCCATTTCCTTAGCTTGTGTTTAGAGGTTTACTTGCTGAGTACCGTGTGATTTGGTACTCACCCCTTGCTTTACAATTTTTGTAGGTTACGAGCCTGGATTTTGTGATACTTTCCATTCTCTTATTTTCCGACGCCTCTTGGAGATTCGTGAGGTAACTGTTTGTCATCTCAGCAGACCTCCTTACTCCTATTTATGATCTTGTTCAATTATAGAGAGAAGGTCATTTGAGACTTGTATATTTTTTTTGAATCAATTGTAATACGTTAGAGGCTTATACACGTGACAACCAGGTTTTGGGGATATATTTAAGTTGATTATGAATTTCCGCATTAATATAAAGTATGAGACTCGTATTTATGGTTTATTTCCGCATTTTATCGTGATGGTTGAGTTTTAGGCTGACTTGTCTTGGTGGGAAAAACGAGTGCTATCACGTCCATTTTTGGGTCGTGACAAGTAGGGGTAAAACCGTAATTCAAATTTTAACTTTATTTGTTCCCACTTATAGTAATACTAGTTTCTAGATACGTGTGTTACACGTGTGTTCCAAGAGAATTTTCATAGATTTGTTGGAATAATTAAAATTTTATGAAAACATGTAGTGAGTAATAAAATGCAATTTTAATTACTAATATATCTTTAAAATATGGCAAAATAAGGAGCGTATTTGAATGTTTAAAATCAAGTTCTTTTAAGCAACCAACTGTAAGTTTAGAATTTTGGGTAGTAGTTAGAAAACTTTCAATAAAGCCAAAAATGATTAATCAATCAGAAATTCATAGAAAATTAAATTTAAAAGTCTAATAAATAGAAAACACAAAAAAATACAATGTACTCATCTTTGTTAAGACTTTAATCATACAATATAGATGTAAACAGAAATACAGAAATAGTACATAATTTTCCGAGTTCTTGTTGACTCTTTCTATCATAGTCAATCAAAATTCAAAATCCTTCTTTGTTGAGTCAAACTAAAGAATGAAGCAATAGAACAAAAATGATATAAATGTTTCACTATTTTAACTATAGAATGAAAAGGATACCTAAGGATCTCATGAAACAAAGAAGATGATTTATATAAATAAAAATGGAGAAACACCAAAAGTTATCTTAAAAATATGAAAAGTATGAGAGTTATAGATATAGATATATATTAATAGTAGCAATTGAATAGGTAGTTAGATATGAGATATAAATGTGAATATTTAAAGCAAATAAAAAAGTCAAATAATAAATAAATGAAAGGGTATAAGTTCCATAAAATCAAACTAAAAAAACAAAAAATATATAATATAAGACGTAAAAAAAATTGAAAAAATATTCAAATATGTTAATTAAGCTTAAGAAACATTTCAGGAAAAAAAAATATGTGTGCAATAACCATCATAAATGTATATATAACTATCATTGGGTATGCAATAATTGAGAAATATGAAGCCAAGAAATGTGGGTTTGGTTATTAAAATTTAATAGGTTGTAGTTATAAGAAAATGTTCTATTAGTGAAGCAAATAAATTAGGGGGTTTAGGTTATTAGAATCTGGAGGGTTGTAGTTATTTGACTTATTTCTAAGTATTAATGCAACCAAGAAATGAGGGGTTTTGGTCAGAGGTGTACATGGTCGGGTTGGTTCGAATTTTTCAAATATCAAACCAAACCATTTGTGTCGGATTTTTGAATTTATAAACCAAACCAATAAAACTCGGGTTTTTCAACCTCGAATTTTTTTGGATATTTTTGAGTTTTTCGAATTTTTCCGGTAAAGTATTAATATAAACATATAATTTACTTGTACATCAAATATTTCTTTAGTCCTACCAAAATACAACTATCTAAGGTGTTTCTTAAGAAAATAACGCAAAATATGATATGATTAATGACACTATAATATCTAACAAAAAAATAATAATGAAATCGCATAAAATACATATTGCAAATTAATAAGTCATAATGAAAATGATCATAATTTAAAAGTACTAAATCATGCTAAGATAAGTTTAATAAGTATTAGTTACATGAGTAAATATTAAAGGAAATTAAAATTAGATTATGTATATTAGTTGTCTAAACCTATGTAAAACTAAAGAACACATATTCAATATTTTTGTCATTCTTAGTGTTGAATTGATTTTCTTTTTACATTAGTATATTAATTAGATTTTGATTTAACCTTTATTATAATTACCAACATCTATGGACTATAATCTTTATTGGACCATTAAGAATTTTAACTTTCAAACATGAAATAATATATTAAAAGATTAAAATTATGAAAAAGTATAAGAAATATTTAAAAATTATATCAAAGTAAGTATTGTTACGTATAAAATAAAATTTTAAAATTATATATATAATGTCGGGTTGGTTTGGTCTCGAGTTGGTTTTTTTTAGTTGAAACCAAACCAACCCAAATATAGTCGAGTTTTTTTTTCTAATACCAAACCAAGTCAAACCAAATCACTATTCAGGGTTTTTTTCTATTTGACTCGATTTGCGATTTGGTTCGATTTTCGATTCAGTTTTGTACACTCCTAGTTTTGGTTATTGAAATTTAGGGCTTGCGTATATAAGGTAATCAAAATTTGTAATTCATTTGATGCATTAAGATGAATGTATGTTACTTCATGAAACATTAATGTATTTCTAATTCACCATCCTTTACTATGATGTGGAAGTTATGAAAATGAAAAGGTATCAATTATGGAGTTAATCTTTTAAATCAAGTAATTAGAAATAAGAAATACTTTAAAGTAGATTATTAAAATGCCTACTTTATATATATATATATATATATCTTTGTGTATGTTCAATTGACTTGTCCTTTTTTCATAAAACTACAGTTACATGTAATTGATAATATGATAACGAAACACGAAATAATAACATAAAGGCATAACATAACTAGTGCTTTCTTGATCATCAAACACAAACATCATAGTATTTCATTGTTTCAACCAACAACCACAATAACTTAAGTTAACCACCAAAATAAAAAACAGTCACTACTTTAAGTTTGGTTGAACAACCACACAAGGACCAAAACACAAAACAGACACTACTTTGGTTGAACAACCACACAAGCACAAAATACAACCACACAACTAAGAAGTTTTCTTTGAGGGTGATTTTTCCTTGGCTTGTGCCCTTGTTTGAATTTCAGCAGCTTTTGATTTGGTTTGAATATGACGCATAACACTTTGGACTTAAAGTTCTCTTTGAGTCATGGTCTTTTTGCCTTTTCACTTCAATCCCTTGGTAGGTTTAAAACCAATATCACTTGTCACATGCGCAGAACTCACCACACTAGTATTAGCCCTCCTACTGCTAGACAATCCTTGCTGCAATATTAACAACATAGTTACTTTGGGTCTCACATTTAAAAATAAAATTTTGACAGTTTTATAAGACACTTACATTAATACATGTATATCCAATATCAGCAACAAATACACCTTGTCCAACCACTTTAGGCCTCTTCTTGTAACCACTTCCTGCACCTCTTTTTGTACCAGTCTTGTTGTTGCTTGCTTTTTCAGATTGACCTCTACCCCTCTTTTTTCCAGTGATGGACTAATGTGAGTAGAAAAAGAATACAATAAGAGACTAAATTAATAAGTAATCTAATCTAATTTATAAAAGAAAATTAATGTGAATGTACCTCTTGAGTGGGTGGTGGTGTAGACTTAGGTTTAGGATTTTTTGGACAATTTCTCTTGTTATGATTTGCTTTTTTGCAAATTGAACATGTCGTTACTGTCCCCATTCTTGGCAACTTCCCAGCTTTTCTCTTCACTAATTTCTCTTCTTCTGTTCTTTGGTGGCCTACCAAGCATTTGCCTTGCCTCAGGTGGTTCAACCATTGGGTTTCTGCTTTCAGACCACATTTCCATGTTTGGGACTGGTTGAATGAAATGAGAATATGTCTTCAAATATGTCTCTTTTCTATACCAGCTTGAAATTGCTTGTGATACATCCATGTTCAAGTGGTTCATTGCTGCTATACCATGTGCATATGGGATACCTTTTAATTCCCAAGATCTGCAACTACATTTCTGTTGACCCAAGTTCACAGTATGCTTGTATACCCCTTCTAACACTTCAAATCCATCATCACCATTCCATTTAATGTTGCACTACATTGATCTTGTTACATTGGTATTGAATACCATCATTGCCATTGGAGATATTCCATCTGTCCATGTTTCAGCAAATGATCTTGACTTACTCACCCTACTCATCACCTTAACTCTAATTTCTTCCAACATAGTTATAATAGTCTTGTTCCTAGGTCCCAAGGTCCAAGCATTGAAACTCTCTGCCATGTTGTTATCTATACTATCACATTTTGAAAATGTTTGGAAAAAAGCTTTGCACCATTTCTCCTTATTGTATTTGATTAGGGCTTCAACTATACTTTTTTCCAACTTGGATAGGGCATTTATATTGTACTTAAATTGTGCCTCAAATGTTGATCTAGCACAAGCCCCAAATTTCTTCCTTTTCTCTATGCCTCTGAAGTTTTGTGACCAATTTGCTAATATGTGTCTAGCACACATTCTGTGCTCACATTCTAGAAATAGTTCATCTACAGCAGCTATTAGTCCCTGTAGTTGCAAAGCAAAATAATAAAGATAGTTAAATTTTGATCAAATTAAATTAAAGATAAACAAAAAAAAAAAGAAATTCAGTTACCTTTTGCATACCACTAATGATAATGAGCTGGGAACCATCTCCTAGATTAAGATCATTTTGCAGAATAGTCATGAACCATTTCCATGTCAACTTGCTTTCAGTACCAATTACTGCCCATGCTATTGGATACATTTGGTTGTTTGCATCCTTAGCAACAGCTACCAAAAGTTGACACTTACAAATTCCTTTTAGAAAACACCCATCCAGCCCTATACATCTTTTGCATCCTTGTTAGAAATCCTTTTTCATAGCATCAAAACATATATAAAATGAGTGAAATTGTTTTATCCCATTTTCTGATTCTAAATCTTTAAGCTTCACAACACAAGTGCTACTAGGATTTTTTTGGAGTAACACATCCTTGTAGTCTAGGATTCTGTTAAATTCTGCCACATGATCCCCCATAATTTCCTTTAAAATATTTTTTCTTGTTTTTAAACAAACTATCTTGCCTACATGAACATTCAACTCTTTTCTCACCAAAGCTTGTATTTCCCACCCTTTTATACTAGGTTGAGAAATAATCTTATCTTTCAAATACTTGCATAAATTTTTTGAATTACACCAAAATATTATTGGTGGTCCTGGTATATATGTGCCTTGGGTTGTATGTCTTGATAGTGAAGTTCTCACTCCTCCCTTCCTTGCTTGCATACAACAGCCATGGACAACCACTTTTACACTTGACTCTTACTCTAGTACTCTCATTCACGTACTTGTCTAACTCAACTCTTTTTTTATAGCATATTTTGTAATTGCCTCTCTAAATTTCTTTACACTTTCAAATACCAAACCACACTGCCATATTACAACATCACAAGTAGAATCATATATCACTTTATTACTCTTCTTTCTTCCTTCTCACATCTCTATGACTCTTTGTTCTCATGACCTCAAAATGATTGACTACATTCAATATAAAGGAGAAAAAAGGATTTATCCCCCTATTCAACTACCCATCCAAGAGCATTTGGCTTCAGAATACTTTCTTCTTTTTCTTTTTCTATGGGCTGCATAAATCTTATCTTCCAGCCCAAAGGAGGATAATCTCTTTTGGCAGCTCAATCCTCACGGTAATAATTATGCCAATTCTGCCTAAAAATCTCTTCAGGTGATCAAGGGGGCTCCCTTTTTCAGTAGATGAGATTAGGATTAAAGGTATTATCTCAACGCCTCTTTTCTCTGGCTTGCTCTTTCAAATCCAATTTTGGCCTGCAGTAATGTAATTGGGATTTCATCTCCTAAATTCTTTTTTCTATGAAAGCAAGAGGTGGAAAGTTTTGTTAGAAATTCTGCCCCTTAAACTCTCTCCTTCAAGTTCATCATCAGAAACAGGTTCTTCTTCATCACTTTGAAAACTATCACAATCAGAACTGTCATAGTATGGCTCATCCTCTGTTAGCTTACCCTTGAAGTTTTGTTTGCCTTTTTCAATATCCTCATACCCTTCATCAAGTCCAACTTCACCTAAAAACCCTTTTGTTTTTTCCTTCTTCTTTCTCCTCCTACTTTCTTTAAACTTTCTCACATCTTCCTTAACAATCCTCAACTCCTCATGCACATCACTTCCATAGTCAATAGACTGGTCAGAACAAATAGAATCACTGTCTATGTCTTTCTTTGCATTTTCTTGGGCACTTGGTTCAACTTCTTCTTGAATAAAAGGTTTAGTTCCTTGTTGGACAGTAGGTTCACCTTCTTCTTCAGTATCAGTCCAATCTATTGAAGAATAATCATCATCAGTTTCTTGTTGGACCCTTGCAAGCCCATCATTCTCAACTCTTTCACTAGATGGAAAGGAAGAAAAAAAACCTAACCCTAGATCTTGTTTTTTTGGCTATGCAGTTAAAGAACCATCAGATTCCCATGTGCATTAAAAGACTCAACCACTTGACTTAAAGATTGACTAATTTGACCTTCACTGGGACCCACATCCTCCAAAATAGTGTCATCACACACATAAATATCTACTGTGTCCCCATCATGCATAAATAATGCAATGTTACAAATGTCCATGTCATTTTTTAATTCCACCAGATCACCCCCTAGAGACTTAGCATAAGTTTTTCCTAACTTACTAATCCCAAAAGACTTAGCATAATCTGCAAGTTCAGGAATTGACAAATGATCTTCATCCACATTCTCTACATATTCAGTCCTACCCCCAACATATATTGGACCTACCTCACTCACCAAGATACCCCCAAATTTGAACCCTAAATTGAGGTACTTAGTAGCCATAGTGTCAACCTATAACCACCAATAACAATCAATATATTGTACAAGGGAACAACAACAAAACAGAGGCAACAACACCAAAATAGAAGCAACACCACCAAAAAATATACAATAACACCAAAACAGAGGCAACAACACCAAAACAGAAGCAACAAAACCAAATTTAACTCATAAGCAACAATTATACAAGGAAATTATAATAAACAATACAAAAACATAATTGGTACTTAGTAGCCACATTACTCAACACCATACAAATATACATAAGGAAATTACAAAATACCCCACCATTTAACAATACCAAAATAGAATATTGAAATAAAAACCCTAGAATCTTAATTTTACTAAAAAGCCCTAATTTTTTGAACTAATTACCAGAAACCCTAATACTCATGCATGCAGAAGCTGAACGACTTCATAATAATACATTCATTAAGTGAAAATTCTAGTTGAAAACCATAAAACCCCTAATCGAAAACTATGGCGAAACCCTAGTCAAATTACGGCGAAACCTTAAACGAAAAATAGGGAAAAATATAAATGAAAAAATAAAGGAAACAAACAATAACACATCATAAGAGTGGATAATCACTTACTTGGTAACAATTTCAGACAAGATCCAAAGAAAATCGATCAATTGACCAAATGCTTCACGAAATCGAGCAAGCCTTCACGTCTAAGAACTGTAACTGACCCAAATCCAGAAAGATCGAGTTTCGTGAAATCTACCCTTTACTCCATCGATTACACTTCTTAGCCAAAAGTTTTGAAATTTGTCGTCATCCGTCGATTACACTTCTTACCAAAAGTTAGAGCTTAGTGAGAGGTTTAGAGATTAGTCCGGAAGTTTTAATCTAGGTGACAAACCTAACATTTAATTATCTAGGTGGCTAAAATTTATCCAGGTGGCTAATATTTATCTAGGTGTCATGCTCGTGTAGACACGATTGGAGTGATCAGACAATAAAGGTGTACTCAACGGAGGAATAAACAAGTTCGGGGGGACAATTAAAATGGAATTTAGTTTAGGTGTACACCGTATAAAAAGCTTCAAACACGGAAGATATATTTAAATCTTTTCTTATTCATAAACTATTTTTTCAGCAAATAATAATGTAAAAATAATGAAAACTGAGTCATAATTCAAAGTACAAAAATTTAAATAACTTATGCTTAAGTTAGAGGTTGGTGTGCATTGTCGGTTCAGTTCAGTTTTATGTATTATTGATTCGATTTATCAATTTTTAATTTTTAAATACGCTAAATCAATAATCAAACAATAAGATATTTCTTATCAGTTTATCAATTTTGATCCCTAGCAGATCGATTTTCAGTTTAACTACTTATAGAACAACAATTTGACGCCACATGACAATAATGCAATTTTACGAATGCTCATAAAATAGAAACAATAATAACTAGGAAAAATTACCAAACTAGACATACATCACTACCATACTAACCTTACTTCTACTTTCAAACAATAACATATATTGCCACTTTTAATATTGTTTACCATATATTTTAAAAGAAACAATCAAATACATACGTCCCTTAAAATTAGGATTGATTAATTATTTGTACATTTAAACACAACAATTAGTGATCCAATAACAATCAGTATTATTCTCTCTGATCAACCTTAATGTCCTCCATTCACCTCCATCATATTCGCTCTTCCTACATCCTCAATCTCCTATCCCACGTTCATTTTACACTCTCTCTCTCTCTCACTCACTCATTGATCTTCTTCACTAAATCATCAAAAACTGAATAAAAATGGAGCAATACAATCTTTCTTGGATTTTATTCGTACAAATTTTGATTTTCTTTTACTTTGTTTGAGAAGATGGGAATAGAAGTTTTGCGGCCACAAAATTATTTGATTGACAGATTCAAGGAACCTCAGCCAGCGGCGATGTTTCATCATCAATGAAAATGAGAAAGGGTATTAGAATAACTACGGTGACCAGAAACAAGTTGTTTAAACGTCAAAAAAAAAAGTTGAATAACAAGATCCAAAACCAATTTGAGTTGTCAATTTTGAGGAGATCTAAAGAATCGAAACGATTCAAATGCCTGAGAAAGTTATACTGGCACCATCCATTGCATATGAAACTATTCCATGTATCTGATTTATTTATTAAATGTATATGTATTTTCTATTAAATATATATGAGTTGTTTAATGTCATGTATCTGAAGATGTTATTTCATGTATTTGAGATTTTCTGTCATGATCTAGTATGTTTTCTTAGTGTATTTGGGACACATTTGTCATGTATCTGGTCATACTTCAACGAGATCATTGTAAATCATACTTTTATGGAATTACGACAATCACAAATTCATTGTTAGCGCAATTAGTGATAATGAAGACCCACCAAAGTCAAAACGCACATTTATCGATTCAAATAATTAAATAAACACTTCATATACATAACAAGTTTCAACTACATGTATATGTTATATGCTACATGTAACTGGTACATAGTTAATCCATCTTACTCACAAAGTATTTATCAAATATACATATGTGGAAAATATTTGACTGTTCATAATTTAAAAACACAAGAGATACATCTAATGAAATTAAGTGCATGAATCAGATACATACTTCAAGTACATTAGTAAAAGGCATGTATCCAGATCCAGATAATTAATAATTTTTATTTATGTAAGATTTTTAAATGAAGGTTTGTATCTAGTTCAAAAACCACAATATACTTTGTCATCAAAATATTCAACAAAGTAACAACCTCACACATTGTTCTCTAAATATGAAATATTGAAAAAAGAAAATCTCGAAATTCAAAGAAACAAATTCAAATTTCTGAAAAGAAAAGTTGCTCATTTTGTTGTTGCTCGAAAATAAATGGAAGAAATTAGAATTTTTATAAAAGTTGTCAGACTAAATATACTCAAAAGTTGTTTAATGAATGATTTCCTCCTCAAATTAAGCATTTTAGTTACAGTCCTTAATTGAACATGTATCCATTCTTCGGATTCATGTATCTTAACTAGACAGATACATGTATTCAACCAATGAAATCTAGTACAAGAAGTATATTCGCAACTACCATGAATACTAGTAATAAGAACCTTATAAACTAGTGGGATTTATGTTGTTTGCTCTAATAACTAACATGAAAAGAATTATACAAGTGTAACACAAAAAGAAATTAAGAGGAACAATGTTCTTACTTTAGGTTTTGACATTTTGTATAATGTGAAGTTGTGAACTCAAAGTCACTATGAAGTGTTAATTGAAGGCTAAAAGGCAAAGACAGTAACTAAAAGGCAAAAATGTTCATTACCCCCTGAACTTGAAACTTTTTATTCAGTGTACACCAAAACTATATTCCGTTTTAATTACCCCCCTGAACTTGTCTATTCCTCCATCACGTACACCTTTATTGTCCACCTGGTGTAGAAATTGAAAACAAACTCTACTAGGCGCGTAAGAAGTAATTTTTTGCCACATCATAAAGCTACAATGGTAAAAAAAAACCTAAAATCTCCATCTTTCTTTAATATTTGACATATTTTCAGAATTTTCTCTCTCTATTCTCTAACTATTTATTCTCCCTAATCCCTTCTCCCTTTTCAAATTTCAGTATTTTTCTCTTTTTTTCATTTTAATTGCATTTGTTAAATTCATGAATTATAATAGGAGACTTGTTTATTTATGTGGGACTCCTCCAATTCTGAATTATAATACACCCAAAAAAAATGACGATTGAGTAAATTAAACTTTAACACAAATTAGAGTATGATATTACACACATTATATAGGAATCTAATTAATACAAAATTTGAAACAACATCAGTTCATGAAAAATAGGCTGTTAATTAAGATTCTTTTTTTAAATCAAAAAATTGAATAATTATAATTGTTTGTTTTCTCAGCATTTAAATATCAAAAAATTGGTGAAAAGCTCACATTTTTGTAAATGCAAAAGAATTCTAATGTTTTAGAAGACAAATTATTTTAAACAATTTTTGGTAGATATTGAAAGAGGTGGGTGGTGGTTGAAGAGAATCAAGGTCAGTTTCTAGATTATTAATTAAGAAAATATATATACACAAAACAAATTTAAGAAGACTAAGAGACGTTGGTTGAGTCATGAGTGTTCTTCAAAAAGTGGGGAAATGGACCCGTTTAAGTTGGCATTTACTGCCATTAATATTTCTGATTAAATTCAAAGCAATTGTGGCTAGGTGGGACTATTATTTATCCAGCTGAAAATCCACATCACCACTTTTGTCAACCTGTCACGCGCGTGTAGTCACGATTGGAGTAGGTGGACAATAAAGGTGTACGCGATGGAGGAATAAACAAGTTCGAGGGGGTAATTAAAACGAAATATAATTTAGGTGTACACTGAATAAAAAGCTTCAAGTTCAGGGGGGTAATGAACACTTTTGCCTAACTAAAAAGGTATTGAGATTAATATTTACTTATGTACGGGTAAAGTAGTAAATTATTATTATCTTAATGGGTAATCATTTTACCGAATAACCCAATATTAAAGAATCAAAACTAAACCGATAACCCAATAATTTATTTTTTATAAAACCATTAAAAATTGTTAACCCACTAATAATAAACTAATAACACTTTATTTATTCGATTTATAGGTCGATTCGATTTTTTCACACAACCTTGTATTGAACCTTAGCTTGTTATTTAAATAGTAAAAGGTAAAAAAATAAAATTAATAAGACATGATGCCGAAGAATCCAATTGGTCCTATAAGCTGACCCCAAACAATAATGTAAGGATTATTATATATGTGTTGGGATTGCTTGCTTTAATGGATTATTTTTTTAATCTTTAGTTTTTGTAACTTATGTATTACTAAATACTAATATATACACAATGTATCTCAGCGTCAAATAATAGTATCTAAATTTCAATGTGTAACATAGATTTTCTCCGATTTATATTATATGTCCACTTCTTCTTTTTTTTTTGGATATGTCTATTAAAAGATTATAAATTAAACAAAAATTTTACTAATTCAATCTTTTAACTGTTTTCATACTCTCAATTTATGGACCTTATCCAGACAATTAATGCATTCTTTTAACTTAATATGTATATGAAAAAGATCAATAGTTAAAGAATTTTTTTAAACATTACGGTATGTACACTTTCAAAAATAATTAATCTTAAGGAAATAACGGGAAAAAAATTAATTAATTTTATAAATTTACAAATAATTCGAGATAAATATTTTTAATATGAACAAATAATATGAGATGGAAGAACATAAATATTAGTAATACGAAGTTTAATGACACAAGCTAATTAAGCATTAAGGGTAGGAAAAAGGAATTACAAAATTAAATCAAACTCTCACCAACAAGATGAAAATTTAAATAGTCAGTCAACTGAACTATGAAGATTATTTTAATCATTGTGTTAAGATATGCTGTGATTTTTTTCCTGTTAAACAAACCAAACAAAATTTTATGCTTGACTTTTTTGGGGGGAGAAAGATACCATATTACTACTACTTGATTTCCTTTACTTTTTGCTTTATTAAACATCATCATAATAATATATGGGAGTTCTTTTTCTTTATATATTTATTTTAGTTCACAAGGGAAGATGGATGTCAACATCTAGAATTGAAGTATGACGGAGCGTGAAAGGTGGTTTAATGCACACCCCTCGTCGAAATATTATATGATATACATAAAATAAATATTAGCAACTATAAGTATATATTTAATTTTACACGTAACTCAATTGAGAAAAAAAAACCACACTTTAAGCCAATTTTTTTACTTTGCCACTGCATTTAATTAATTTATTCTAAAAGATACCTCTCTATATATACATGCGGCTTCTATTGATCGCCTCTCATCTTATTCTTATCTAAAGATTTTCTTTGTCAGCTCAAGTTTTAAACTAAGGTAATTACTTTAATGAACTCTTCTTCTTCATATGATTTGTATATATTTCTTATGATGTAACAAATAAAGCTTTGGCTCCTCTATGACAAAGGCGGACTAAAGATTTTTAGTTTATGAATTTTGAATTTCCGTCTTAATATGATATGTTGTTTGGTTGACATTTGCTAGTGAATTGTGGATTGAAGGGAAGGAAGATGGCACAAATTTTGCTACATGGTACACTTCATGCTACTATATTTGAAGTTGATAAGCTTCGTACTAATTTTGGAAGAGACATTTTCAATAAGGTGAAAATTTTAATCTTAATCCTTTCTTTCCACACTTCAATTTAGTATCCATATGAAAACATGTATAGTACTTTATTTTGTGAGTTAGTAATTTCTTGCCAGATAATTAGTTCCATCAAATCAATTGAAAGTATATTTGTGTAGATAGAACACAAATATAGGAATGCAACCTTATTAATTTCTTGTTAATTGGTTTGATTTAAATGAATTATGCGTTGAGTTCTTCTTAGGAATTTGGGAGATGGATCGGAATTGGTAAAGAAATAAATTTTGGATCTGACTCAACCTTCAAAACGTGCTAACTCATTGGGGAAAAATTATCCAAATTTATATACAAAGACCATCCATCTCATGATTTTTTATTAACCACCCGATGTGAAACTTTTTTCCTTGTTCAAAGTATTTACAATTGAAGAGAGCTACTCCTCCCTTAACCAGATGTTTTGAATTTGAACCCTGAATATCGAAAAATTCTTGGTAGGAAACATGATTTTCCTATGTAGCAGGAATTCAAATTAATTAAATTTTAATGCGAATATCAAACCCGATAAAAAAAAAACTGAAGAGAAAGAAGGGAAGTGTGTGTATCTGCACTAGAGTGATTTATTTGTGGACGGCAAGTAGGTGAGTTAGCGATGGGGAATTTGTGGATAGCATGAATTTAATTATTGCAAATTTTTGGGTGGTGGAGTTGTTGAAACTTTAGAATGTACAATATTTTTATTTTGTTATATTTTTAACATTAACTATTAATTTCATAAATTATTTTTTATGATTTTTTTAAATACTAATAATTATGAATATTATAGTAAAATATTTATTTCATTTATCATTTTAAAAAAAAGAAAGTACATAGTTTATTATGGACAAATAAAAAAGAGCAAAGAACGTAAGATATTGGCCTTATCATTTTGCTCCACAATTAATTTATACTGAGAAATTATAGTAGTATTAATTCTTTCTTAAAAAATATAAATTTTTTTCTCTGAAATGATCCGTATAACTTCTTCATTTATCATATTGTTCTGTTTTGTACAGTCTATTACACTTTTTCTTAATCTTTGTATCTTTTTTAAATTGTAGTGTCGTGTGTTGTTTGAGTCGATTGAGGGTCGCAAAAAAAATTTCGATTTCCACAAATTAATAATAAGATTTATATATATTTTATCATTTTCAAATTCCACTTATAAAAATATATTGAATATGTTATTTGTTGTTGTTTTGTTTTAAATTTTTTAAAAACACTTAAAAAAATCGGAGATAGTTTGACAATATTGACCACAATATATAAAAGAAAGATAATTTTGAACCTTGTGATTTAACTTTAAACATGTCATGATGCAGTATAAGCATACCATTGAAGTGAAGGAAATATTTTATTTTCCAAATTGTTTATTCGAATTTACACTATAACTGACATTAGTTAATTGTCACTAAATTCAATTCAATATTGCTATAGACTTTAAGGACATTTACAAATTATTTTTGATTTAGTGTTACGGTTATATGATATTTTTGTATGTTGCTATTCTTTAATCTTAAAAGCTAGTAGAAGTTCTTTAGCAAACAACTACAATTATAGAGTTTGACATGTTACAAGACAGTAACAACATTGTTTTCCATTTTGTTGTAGGTTGTTCAAGGCATTGAAGGAGCTATTGGCTTCAACAAGACAGCATCAACACTGTATGCAACCATTGATCTTGGAAAAGCCAGAGTTGGCAGAACCAGATTGCTCGATGAACACAAAAATCCACGGTGGTACGAGTCATTCCACATTTACTGTGCTCATATGGCTTCCGATGTCATATTCACTGTCAAAGCTGATAATCCAATTGGAGCAGAACTCATAGGAAGAGCTTACTTACCAGTTGAACGATTGATAGATGGAGAAGTTGTTGATGAATGGCTTGAAATCCTCAATACAGAACGAAAACCCGTGCAAGGACACTCTAAAATTCATGTGAAGTTGCAGTATTTTGATGTCACAAGGGAGTATAATTGGAATAGAGGGATAAGAGTTACAAGATTTCCTGGAGTTCCTTACACATTCTTTAGTCAAAGACAAGGATGTAAGGTCACCCTTTACCAAGATTCTCATGTTCCTGATAACTTTGTCCCGAAAATTCCTCTGGCTGGTGGCAAGTTTTATGAGCCACAAAGATGTTGGGAAGACATTTTCGATGCCATCACTAATGCAAAGCATTTGATTTACATAACTGGATGGTCTGTTTATACGGAGATTACTTTGATAAGGGATACGAGGAGGCCTAAGCCTGGTGGAGACATAACGCTCGGGGAGTTGCTTAAGAAGAAAGCTAATGAAGGTGTGAGAGTTCTAATGCTGGTCTGGGATGACAGAACATCGGTTCCTGTGTTGAAACAAGATGGGCTAATGGCTACTCATGATCAAGAAACTGCTACTTATTTTGAAGACTCTGAAGTACATTGTGTGTTGTGTCCTCGAAATCCTGATGATGGACGGAGCATTATTCAAAATATAGAGATTGGGACAATGTTTACTCATCATCAAAAGATTGTAGTTGTTGATGGAGAATTGCCTAATGGAGACACAGAGAGACGGAGAATTGTGAGTTATATTGGTGGGATTGACCTTTGTGATGGTAGATATGATACACAATTTCACCCCCTTTTCAGGACTTTGGACACAGCACATCATGATGATTTTCACCAACCAAATTTCACTGGTGCTACGATTCAGAAAGGGGGGCCAAGAGAGCCTTGGCACGATATCCATTGCCGAATAGAAGGGCCAGCAGCTTGGGATGTGCTCTTCAATTTTGAACAGAGGTGGAGGAAGCAAGGTGGAAAGGACTTGCTTATGAACCTAAGGGATATCGAGAATATAATCATACCACCTTCACCTGCTATGTATCCTGATGATCATGACACGTGGAATGTTCAAGTTTTTCGATCAATTGATGGGGGAGCAGCTTTTGGCTTCCCCGATGCTCCTGAGGAGGCAGCCAAGTCTGGTCTTATAAGTGGAAAGGACAACATCATTGATCGAAGCATACAAGATGGATATATTAATGCCATTCGTCGAGCAAATCATTTTATTTACATCGAAAACCAGTACTTCTTAGGAAGCTCCTTTTCATGGAACTCCGATGATATCAAGGATGAAGACGTTAATGCTCTACATTTGATCCCAAAGGAGTTGTCTTTGAAGATAGTTAGCAAGATTGAAGCAGGGGAAAGGTTTACGGCCTATGTTGTGGTTCCAATGTGGCCAGAAGGTCTTCCTGAGAGTGCATCTGTACAAGCAATACTGGATTGGCAAAGGAGAACCATGAAAATGATGTACACCGACATAATTCAAGCTCTTAAAGCCAAAGGAATTGTAGCAAATCCTAAGGACTACTTGAGTTTCTTTTGCCTTGGCAATAGGGAAACAAAGAAGACAGGAGAATATGAGCCTTCTGAATCACCAGAACCCGATTCAGACTATCAAAAAGCTCAAGAAGCCAGACGTTTCATGATTTACGTTCATGCCAAAATGATGATAGGCAAGTTCAGTGAGCTAGAAATCATTGCATATGTGATTATATATTTTCAAGGTTAACTACTTCTCAATAGTATTATTTTTGTGTGTATGTTTTGCAGTGGATGATGAATACATTATCATTGGATCAGCTAACATCAATCAAAGGTCAATGGATGGTGCCAGAGATTCAGAAATAGCAATGGGAGCCTACCAACCATTTCATCTCTGTGTGAAGGAGCCAGCTAGGGGCCAGGTTCACGGGTTCCGTATGGCGTTGTGGTACGAGCACTTAGGCATGTTAGACAACAGTTTCCTTCAGCCAGAGAGCGTAGAATGCATCCGAAAGGTGAACAAAATTGGTGACAAATATTGGGATATGTATTCAAGTGAGAGCCTCATTCATGATTTGCCTGGACATCTTCTTACTTACCCTATTGGTATTACTGAAAATGGAGAGGTCACTGGAATACCAGGAGTAGAATGCTTTCCTGACACCAAAGCACCTGTTCTTGGTACCAAATCCAATTTTCTTCCTCCCATTCTCACAACCTAAGCCTCCAACTTTTAATTTGTTCATTCCTTCTCTAGACATATGTTATGATTGTGGAGTTTATGTTAATAAGGTTTCTTATTTAAGGAAAGAAAAGTTTACTATCACCGCAGGACGCGGTGGAATGGTTAAGGTTTCTCTATCCTTAAGCAGAGGTTTCAGGTTCGATATTTGGGAATGGAACCTCTATCCCTTGGTACGAAACCCCAGAGTGGCGGGCTTTCTTCAAGTCGGTGACTTTGAGCACCAGAAGATTGTACAAAAAAAAAACAGCAGGCTACTACTATATTTACCATATATAGTAGTTTGTGTAGTTATGTTACTGTTTGCCAATTACTTTCCACTACTTCTTGAGCTTTCTAAAATGATGTTTCTGTCAAACAAATTGAATTGTTAGCTTATTGAGAATGATTTCAGTATCCTAAGGTTTTTCAAGAATTGCATTTCATTCAAGTAAAGCTTGGAGATCTCAATTTTCATTTCAGTATTTCCAAGTTCCTTATAAGCTGGTAATAAGTTAGTAGGCCAAGCAGCTTCATCGAGCTTGAATGGCATCGTGTTAAGAAGGTTTACATCGTCCTCAAGGTGACATAATTGTCTAAATAGATCTAGCAAAGCAAGTGAGCGAATAACTTAAAATGGTCATCTAACAATAGCAAATATTCTACCAACGTCACTCAGGTTAAGAGTAGTTTATCGAAAAAGTTACTGCCTTTGCATGTTTGAGGGGATATTAGTTCCACACCAATTGAAGCTGGAGATGCCATTGAAATGAATAGTCTATTTTTATCTCTTTGTCGAACGTACAATTTCCATGAATATGACTTTATAAAGTGTGTGAGAATTAGTTTTCATTTCCGTGTCTAAATGAACTATCAATCTGAACTGTCATCACTTATAAGATGTAGCTAAAAGTATTTCCTAGAAATTGAACAATTTGATTGCTCTGGAAAAAGTATTTCGTAGTATTTTGTTGCCTGGTGCTATCGATGATTTTGAACCACTGGCTTGCAGGATCACATGTTTTATCTTTGCTCAAGCATTTGCAAGTGTTGGTGAAAACAACATTTTTGGAATCAACATCTAAGCAAAGATTAGTGCCATCTTGTAGCTTAGAAGACAGATGCATCTTGGAGTCTGAGATAGCTTGCCATTTGGAGTTGGAATTGGTGCACATTATGCCAAGTTTTGCTGGCTGACCAGATTTATCTGCTTGTAGGCAAAAGTAAGTTCCTGTTAATGTAAGTGCTTTGGTTGGAGTATAGTCCCACGCGTCGGACTCAGAGCATGGACCAAGCTCTAATGGCTGGAAAAATGAAATTCGTCGAACGCAAAGCCCTGTCATTGGATGGAAGATTAATTTATGGGAGCGAGACTCGTTATATCCTGGCCCTGCAAGCATAACCAAAACATAAACTCTCACATCTTCGCTTAGAAAATTGATATTCTGTTTACTGAAAAGGGTAAGAAATGATCTTAACATATTGGAAATGATTTAAATTTCTCATCCTTCCACCTATTGGATTGGACCTAAATACTAACGTTAAGGGCATTAGGGGTACAATAAGTAATCATTTCCAATACGTTAAGATCATTTTTGACCTTTTTCTGTTATGTCTAGTCTAACTTCATACCTTGGAAAGGAGATTGGACGGCGGAGATCCTTTTCAGGAAGCTTGAGTTTCTAATGTCACACCAATTCCAGTCCATAACCCCATAGACTTCATTGAGTCCAACAACACCTTCTCTCAAATAATAGCTTCCAACAAGTGTCCACAATGCCCAATCAAAGTCAAGTTCAGCTGCTAATCCCAAGAAACAATTGAAATACCTATTGTCATTTACATTAGTGCCCCTTTGATCTGCCCCAAACTCACTCACAAACAATGGATACCCTTGATCTAACAGAAAACCACCTCTGCTCATTATATCATTCACAACTTGTCCACAAACTTGATTGGGGTTGCCTGTTTCCCACGATTTTCCATCCGTGAAACTATATCGATGAATCTCAAACACTAGCTTCCCAGAGAAAGTCAAGTTAATTGGCCTCTGGCGCAGGAAAGAGAGATCCTTATCAAAACTTAGGCCTGAGAGAATGACTAGAACGTCAGGGTTAGCTGCATGTACCGCTTCAGCTCCTTTTTGCATGTATCTAGTTCAATCGAAAGACAACTTTAATCAGTACTACTCCATATGGCTGAAATTATCAAGTACTGAACTGCAGTTCAATACTTGATAATTATTAGTACTATTCCATATGATTGAAATTATCAAGTAGTGAACGCTTTCTGCAGTTCAGTACTTGATAATTAGAGAAAAAATATTGTCTATACCTGTACCAGTCATTAACATTTTGTTTAGGTCCACGAAGTTCGTTTCTTAAGCTCATACCAACGACATTGGTAACGTTGATGAAGGTGGTTGCGACATTGGTAAGACCCTGTATCCAAAGGTCAGGGTTAAAGTATTGATCGCCGAAGAAGCCATTACCGTCGAAGTTACTGCAGCACCAACCGGGCTTACTGATGTGATTGTCTAGTATGACCATCACATTGTTATTTCCCAGGCCAGACACCACTGCCTGTCAACATCAATCTCACTACATTTTAGTTACAATAATTTTCAGTTACAAAAAAATGTACTTATTGTTAGCCAAATGGAATGTCAGTTAGACCACTCGCACGAGGGGTGTATATAGAGATAGCACCCGAATATGATAGAAAAGGGGAGTCACACGTATAATGTCCCTCTCCTCTCATAAACTTCATATTAAACGTAAATAAGTACTTATAAAATAATATTTCTTTTGTTGAGTTAAAAATTCAAATCGAAAAAAATATAACTAATAGTAAACTTAATAAAAAACATACACTCATAAGCAATTATGAGGTCAATGATGAACCCTTCAAATTAAGAACCTTTTTGAATTGATCTATTTTAAGTGCTTTTAAATTTATACAACAAATTAGTAAACTGAATAAAAAATACACTCGTAACAATATAACCAACCATATAACAAAATAAGTAAACTGAATAAAAAAAACTACACTCACAAACAATCATGAGGTCAATGTTGAACCCTTCAAAATCAGAACCTTTTGAATTGATCTATTACGTGCTTTTAAATTAAAATAACAATATAACTAATCATATAACAAAATTAGTAAACTGAATAAAAAACGTATACATGTAACCATATAACAAAATTAATAAACTTAATAAAAAAACGTACATTCATAAGCAATCATGAGGTCAACGTTGAACCCTTCTAATTAAGAACTTTGTAAGTTGAAATAATTTTTAAGCATTTTTAGAGTATTTGGGTAAATTAAAAAAATGTTTATGAGCATTCAGATTTAAGCTAAATGCTAAAAATAAGTCAAAAGTCTTAAGTTAGAATTTCTTATAAGTCAAAAATAAAAAGTCAATCCAAACGAACTCTAAGATTCAATTTTTTTTCTTAATTCATTTCAACAGATTAAGAAACTCAATTCAAAGTTTTAATTTTTAAGATGAATCCATTGAGACAAATAGAAGCAATCTAAAAATTTAATTTTGCAGCTGAACCCTTAAATACAATGATTCAAATTCTCAGCGAAGCCATTACAATTAGTGAAAATTCTTAGATATTTTGATTCAGTTCACTAATTGTATTATATTATCCATTAAATTTTTATTTTGATTTAGTTCTCAAAATTATGTTATATTGTTAAAAAAAAAAAAAGGAGAGCACAAATTAAAATAATTTTTGTAACAAAACTTGTGTAGTCTTCAAATTCACAAGCAAGGATCAACCAAGAAAAATCACATACTTCAAGTAAAAACTTAAATATTTACATCAATGTAACGTCCAATTAATATATTTTTATGATATACTATTAATCATCACATAATTAATTATCACTAGTCATATATAAACTTACATAGGTAAGATTTTATTACCAAATACGAGTAAGCTATTTCCTCGAAACTTCTATGTGCTTAGAATGTAACAGAATGCGGACCATATAATCTACATGAGTGAATATACGTAATGCATTTTCGTTTATTGGAATGTGACCTCTAACCAACTTTTTGTTATTTATCCACAATAAAATATAGGAATTAACAACCGATAAATTCTGACATCTTAGTAATTCAGTTGGTTGACTATCTTAATTTCAACTTTACTGATGAGGGTTTCGATAATCCCTTCCATTTTAAAAAAAAAAACTAAAATTTCTCTCCATCTTAATAAAACAAATTAAGTATATAAGAACAAGTCATAGGAGCAAGTTGATCGCAACAAGCCATCAACCATCTAACTAACAACAAAAACATAACGATTTCACTTTAATTCATATGTTGATAGACGTATGATAATATAAAAAATTATTGACATTGTCAGCGTATATAATAAACTAAAAACACGATCAATACTTTACGTACCTGGTAAGCATGGAGAAGAGATAAATCAAGAATGGATGGATTATTAACTTGAAGTCCAGCAATAGACTCAACAAGGCCAAGATTATTGAAGGATTGACGTACAGTTAATGAAGACAAAGAATCATTAGTAAACAAAAAAAGAGGCCAAGTAAGCCTAACACAATTAAAACCCATATTAGTAATGGATTTTGAAATAGTGTCAATTGGTTGTTTGCTTAGTCCTTCTGCTACCATGACTTCCAAATGACTCACCCAATTAACACAAGATAATTTCACCCTTTGTCCTCCTTCATTTATTATCCATCTTGAATTTGTGGAAAGTGTTGCATGTGAATATTGAGGCAATAATATCAAAATAGTAACAAAAATGCTCAACAATATGTTATTATAACATGATGTTGGTGGTGATTGCCCCATTTTTTTTCTAGTGGTTTTGATGGCATTTGTGTATAGAGAGATGACTCCTATTTATAGAGTTTGTTCAAGGAGGAACAATTAATTAATTAATTCTCCCTCTTTTTCAATTAATTCATTAATAACGGACTAGCGATAAATAATCAAAATTAAATAGCTACGAGTGAATTAGCACATACTAGCAACAAAGTTTGTAGCTAATTTTAGTTATTGTAAGACGAATCAAATTTCAGTTAAAATTCTTAGAAATTATTCTACCTTAAACCCTACATGTTTGTATAAAGAGTGATATATTCTCTTGAAGAGGCTGGACATCTAGAAAGATGTGGTTGAACTCTTCCTGACAACCAAATACTTAAAAAGGATTATCTTTTCACAGAGATCAAAATAAATCATACACTACTAACGTACAATCATCGATTCATAGAGAAAATTCACGAGAAGAATCAAGGGAATAAATAAATTTGTATCCACAATGTTTTATCAATAAAAAAAAAAGATTCGTGAAATTTTGCAATTTATTTTCTATCACTTTAAAATTTGTTGCAAACACATATGTGACGATGTTTGACCTGACACATTATTTAAAAAGAAAAAATGATTTTGATGAATTTTTTTTTATCTAGAACAAGCTATAAACATTTGTGTGGAAAGACTTTTACTTGTCATCTAAAATAAACTATAGTATCATTTGTGTGATTTAATGTCATGCGTAATTTTGTGGGTAAAGTTTTGTTCATTTTTGACCCTCAAAGAAATGCATTTCCTTTTTGGAATTTTACTACGTATCATAAATAAAGTTTTTTAGAATGTTAATGAACCAAAACCATTACTTTTTATGCTTTTTTTTTCCATTACTTTTTATATTTCAATGTATTATAATTTTTTTATTATGTACGAGAAAAATATGTAGTACACTTTATTATTCAAAAATAAATTTTATTTTTATTTTTATTTTTTATTGTTCCTTACTGAGACATTATATATGATCATACAAATATTTATAACTTATTCTAGATTATAAATTAATCTTTCTTTTTTGAATTTCATATTTAATCATACACTATCACATAATATGAATCAAGGGAATACCCGTTATCGTAATTTATCTTTGAAACATCTTGTCTTTTTTAATCTATAAAAAGAAAAACTTACTAATGCTCCATCTATTCCAGAAAGAATAGGGGAGTTTAGAGTACAACGATCAAGCTATCTAATTATTGATTCGATACTTAATACTTAACACTAAAAATACTACTCCCTCTGTGACAACAGTTTTTTTTTTTAGTTTCTTTAGTAAAAATGATGACTTTCTTATATTGAAAATATTTTAACTTAAATTTCTCATTATATCGTTAGAAATTTTTATAATCACACAGTAATATAACATATTTAATACTATAAGCTTTAAAAGTATATGGCGGGAAGGGAAACAATATACAAAATCATGTTCATTTAACTAAGTAAATTTGATTTTTTATTAAAGGAAATGATAGATAAGAAATTTATATATAATGAAGTATTACGGAGTATAATTTTAAGAAATTCAAATAGCCTCTATATGAATAAAGTGCAGCAAATTATGATTGATTTGCATCTTATTATTAAGTAATATATGCATGTAATAACCGCAAATATGCATATTTCAAAGAATATTTATATTCTTATTCAAAGGTAATTAGGTAAAGAAATTGAACAATAATATTTATTCTCTTAAATTCTTTACTCTAATAATATAAGACCTTTTTATTTGTATTTTTTATTTTTATTTTGTTAATATACTTAATACTTAGTAAAAGGAATTGAACCCTCACCAACAACGTGGAGTTCATGTAACCAACAAACTAAGCTACTTAGATTCTTCAAAACCAGATACTTTAACACCCTGGCAAAATGAAAATATTATTCAAACTAATATACTTGTACAGAATTTGACTAGTATAGGATCGCTATATATACATCATTTTAATTTAAATACTTATACTTTCTCTTTAATTCTTATTTTGAAACTCAAATGCAACTTTTAAAAATTGTTTTACAAGCGCACAATAAAATTAATTAATGAGTATTCATGTTTCTGTTATTATATATGTAACTAGTAACTACTACCATGATGTTGGAAACACGCTAAGCAATAGTGAAATTAGTAGCAAAAAAGAGCTCCTACACTTCACGTTTTCTTCTCTTTTTTACTTTTGGGGCAAGGGATTATGTTATCTTGGCAGACTTACAAGGCAAATTGACTTGTTTTGGCATCAACAGATTAACAAAAATATATTTTTTGTAAAAGAGAAAACTATGCAAAACAGATTCAATTGTGAAACTATTTACTCAAATTGGATCCAATTTAAATTATTTATCCTTAATGAACCCATGATCCAAATTATTTATCCGCTTACCCCCACTTTCTCCTTTCTTATTTCGTGTATGATGTTAGCATCACTGTTAGGGTTGTTCATGGTTATGGTTAAAAATCTAAATCGAATCGCAATTCGAACCAAATCGACTAAAAAAACCGATATTTGGTTTGGTTTGGTTTTAAACTTTGAAAATCGATACCATTTGATTTGATTTTGGTTTTACTAAAAAACAACTGCAAAAATAACCAAACCGAACCGATAAATTAGATATATATATTTTTAAATTATTTATATATTATTCATAAATATTTTGTTAAATTTTAATTAACTGAAATCTTTAACTTTACCATTTTCTCAAGCCCAACACTTTAGTCCAACTATAACAATCCTAAGTCCAAGTCTATCAAAATCCATTTTAGTCTTTACCTACCTTGCTAACCAATAAGTTAGTATTGCTTAATTAAACAGATAATAGTTTTTTTATGGATTGCTCATTTACTAAGTGTTCATGTCTATCGAGATAAGTACATCCTGAAAAAAAAATATTACTTTCAAACTGAATAAACCAGAAAAATTGAACCAAACAGAACCAAACCGACAATAACCAAACCAACGGTTATTTTTTTTTTCCTTTTGATTTGGTTTGGTTTTAGAAATTTAAAAAACCGACTAGATTGGTTTGGTTTTGATTTTAATCAATAACCGATCCAATTACCGAACCACGAACATCCCTAATCACTATTATGAATTAATCATCTGTGATACTCCATCAATATATTGATAAAATATCGGTATCGTATAAGAATGAGTTTCATCATATGTGATACTCCATTGGTATATTCATACCCTGTCGATATCATATAGGATTGAGCTCTATTTTAAAAAATAAATAAGAAACAATTAAGTGAAAATTATTAAAGTCACAATCTTATTTATTATAAACTTTAAATTAGTAAAATATATTCTTTGTGATACTCTATCAATTTATTGATACCATATCGATATCATATAGGATTGAGCTTAACCTCTATGATACTCCATCGGCATATTGATATCCTATTGGTATAGGATTGAACTCTTTTTTTAAGAAATAACTAAGAGAAAATTAGTGAAGTCACAATCTTATTTATTAAACTCTAAATTAGTAGAAAATATATTTTTATAATTTTTCTCTTTCTGCAAATTTTTAGAAAAATTGTATATAAATTATGACTCTTTTTTAAAACTGTTTTTAAATTAAAATATCGAAAAATTGAAACATACCTCAATAATACCACAACAATATATAGATACACCGTAATGGTATCATGGATGGTCAAGTAATCCCATCGAATGACTGAAGCAAACCTCAATGAAAACACTACTCAGTTACTCATTGATACCACCAGAGTATATTATACTTTGATGGTATCAAGGAAGAAGAAGCAGTACTTTAATGAAGACATTGTTCAGTTACTCTTTGATACCATTAGAGTATATTTATATAGGGAGCAAAGGGTGGATGCTGACATCAACACGCAAAAAAAAAGAGCAACTTTCACATATAGCAAACACAAAATTCATATTTGTATGCTATAACAAAGTTTGCATAATTGCGCTCCATAACGAACATATATATGTATAATTCGCAATAAATATACAAAAAAACAGTTGTATAATTTGCTATACATATACAAAGAAAGCAGTTGTATACAAAAGATCAATTGTATAATCTGTGTATGTATAAAACGAGAAAGAGAGAAAGACAAAAAAAACTGGGCAGGAAAACATTTATATTGTATAATTATAAGTGTATAGGACGAAGATATATGTATTTGCATGTGTATCTACAATTTTCTCTCGCTTTATACAAACAAAAGTGCAATTTATACATTTCGTTTTTGTTTGTATAAAGTGAGAGAGGCGAGTGAGCGAGTGAGATCTGAGAGAGGGAAACGAAAATATATGTATATATACAATTTTCTCTCACTTTATACAAACAGAAATGCAATTTATACATTTCGTTTTTGTTTGTATAAAGTGAGAGAGGCGAGTGAGCGAGCGAGATCTGGGAGAGGGGAGAGAGGGGAACGAAAATATATGTATATATAAATTTTCTCTAGCTTTATACAAACACAAACACATTTTATACATTTGCGTTTTTGTATAAAGAGAGAGGCGAGCGAGATTCCACCAGGGAGAGTGGCAAAAATAGCAATAGTTTGTTATAGGGTACAATTAAATCAAAGTATATTTATAGCATTTAATTTGAATTAATAGTTTGCTATTATATACAATTTTCCCTAAAAAATATAGATATATGACATTTTAAAATGAAAAAAGGGGTAAGTTCAGATCCTTGGTTTCAAAAATATATTTCGTGTTCAAACTTCAAGCAATGAATTTTGAGTATTACAACACACTTTAATATGCTTTCTGGAAGAAAGAAAAAATTATTTTGCACAGTCCAACTTGACTACAGCAGCAACTATTTCTACCTTGCAACAAATGAGATCAAAATGTTCGTGTCGATTGCAGCTTTTAAGAGTTTGGAACTGTGTTACATGAACCATTCGCCCAGCTCGGGTTTTGAGAGATATAACTTGGGTAAAGAGATGACTTTCTCCTTCTGCTTTCAAGAGTTTGGAACTGTGTTACATGAATCTTTTACCCAGCTCGGGTTTCGAGAGATATGACTTGGCTAAAGAGAGGACTTTCTCCTTCTGCTTCTTGTATTCATTATAGCGCAGGAAGAAATAACTGATGTAATCAAAATCGATGGGTGACATTTTCGCCTAGGAATAACCATAACAAAAAGATTAAAATATGAGATTATCTTTTGGCATTCTTTGGACTGCATCTAAAATATAGCATAATATCAGTACCTGGATCAAAGCCCAGAGAGCCCAGTATAGATGTGAAGCTAGCATGTAACTACTGGTCTCAACATATAAGGCTTCGAGGTCCTTGTCAGATACCTGTCATCAAAATTAACTTAGATATACTTAGCAATTACTGATGTTTAAGTTCAACTGTTTTCTATTCGGTAGCAGACAGTACTACAGTAGCGTTCCAAGTCTTAATCTCATGATTTCTCCCAACAAACCCACAAGAACGTGCATATAGTAGCAATGTGGTTATGTTCCAGAAAACAAGATTGGCTAGGTACACTATTAGGACAAGGGCATAAAAGGGCCTATAAATTTCAACACATCAATTGGTGGCACGTAAAAGCTCTCTGGTGAAACATCAATAGGTGGCATGTAAAGCTCTCATTGGTGAAAAAAATTATTAATCCTTCCAAACTTGATGGAAGAAAGTCTTTCAACTCCTCTCGGGCACAAATCACGATACTATCTTAAAACCTTTATTTTTTGTCAATTAGACTATGCCTTCTCAGAGATTGTTTTGCACAAATGCTTTCCACCCATAAAACTTCTCCGTCGAGTTTGCTGTATAATCTCCTCTGTAATGTTGGGAGTGTTCCTGATTGGTTTTTTTTTTTTGGGCTAAATAATTGTTTCAGTAATAATAGCACTACGCAAGTTCCATCTTAGCTATACAACATGCAAAATTAAGTATAAGAAGTTCTGACATTTTTCCTCATTTACCTCATTCGGTTGGTCAGAATCCAAATAGTGCCTGAAGAAATGAAACTGCTCATCCTTACTTGGATATCTACATATAGAACCATCTCTAATATTAGTAATCATTTTCAACAAAATATCACCATAAGATAGAGGGAAAGAAGAGGACTGAGGACATGGAGAAAGAAATGAAGAGAGGGAGACGCAACATACAAGCTGTAATCACAATCATAGCCAGCATATTCATTGAAGTGATTCCCTATGTCAAATCCCCTGTAATTGTAGGATCCATACTCAAAATCAATGAAATACAGCTTTTCTGGATTTTGATAAACGAAAATGAGGTTAGTACAAACAGTTAAGTTCAGCATTTAATTGTAACTAAGAACAAATTCATCAAGCAGTTTTCCAATATGACAACAGACACCAAGATCAAATTTAGAAATGTCAACCATTTGATGCAATGTAAAAACCAGATTAAAAGACCTAAAAAATCGTTCAGATATATTCTTTTAAATGGGATAGACTATTTGATTTGACGTTATTAATCATATGGAAAGTTTTTCAAACAAAGAACATAAATGAAAGCAGGAGTGACCTGATAAAGTTCATCCAAAGACTTATGTTGTCTTTATCACAAGAGAATACGAGTCCCTTCAGAGAAAATTAGTTCCCTTACTAAACATAATAAAACCTTGAGAAAGACGAACAAGCAATAGTGACCCAATATATGATCACAAGCATAAAAATTTGCATTAGTAATACCAAAGAGGATGTCTGCAATGTGCAGAACCAATTAAGTAATCTAAATGGTAGGGTTTTCTTCTCCAACAGATGAAAAGGAATCTCGAGATTATTGAATTTTATCATGACCGGGGAGACGCTGGAGAATTTCTAATTGAAAATGCCATGACAGAAGAAAGTACCTCAATCAAGATGTAAACACATGGAAAGCTAGATCACAAGTACCTTTATCCTCATTAAGCATCAGATTTCCAGAGAGTAAGTCATTGTGAGCAAACACCACCGGGGCGTTAAGCCGGTCAGTCAATTCCTGTTCCAGAATTGCACGTTACTTTTGAAACAAAGAGATATATCCATTTAATACATGAAGCTATTTAATACAATGCCATTCGGGCCCATTACCAAATAACTTTCAATATCATCCGCTTTACAGAGGTAGTAGTAGTTAAGCTGATAAATTTATCCTAAAGAAAACTCGTCTTAACTTCCAATATATTTCAGGTTTATTAAGTTCAAAATTATTGTTACAATAAAAGCAAGAAAGACGGTGGCACCTTATGTGGAAAATAAGAATCCCTTAACTTTGAAACCTACAACATTTCATTTGTGCTAACTTTGGCTGTGCAACTACAAGAAAGATGTAAAATGGAAATACGTATACAAAGTCATCCAATTTGAAACAGTCTGAACCATAGTATGATGGAAGATGAGTCAACACTTAAAAAGTTCTTTGAAGGTTTTCGTAGGTGCCAAAGGAGATGCCTAGATCTCTCCAGCAAGATAACAAGAGAAAAACAACAATTGACTTCGGAAAATGACGCGCTGAACATCTTAAAGCTATTGATTTCTCCAAAAGGGGGGTTAAGGGAAAATTGCTAACATATGGTTTCAAATTAGCAAATCTGTGAAAGCAAACTAACATAATACAGATTAAGAAAAATGTTAAATGCTTGTAGGGCTGAATTTGCACTGTTATGAAGAAGATATTGGGAGAATCCCCTCCCCTCAGGTAAACAGCAAATAATAAATAGAGTAATAATCAACTACATGTCATGGGAGGTGGGACTACCTTGAGCTCAATGATTTCATTATGAACTTCCTGGAACAAAATTGTCTCATACTTCTTCTTCTTCTCACCATCATCAAATTGGAGAATTGATGCTGCAAAAATGGAAAATACTCAGGCATGAGATGGATCTTTCGTCATAGCAGTTAATCCAGTACAAGTGGTTCCAGTCTATGAGACTAAAGGGATGAGGGATCCATACATATCAACCAATTCAGGGAAAATGACGTCTCATTTATATAATATCACTGGAGAATGTTCAGTAAAGGATGGACCTTTTTTGAAGAACTTTAACACGTCATTCCACACTTGAGGTTCTTTGGAGCCCGGAATTTCCACCTGATGGAACTTTCGGAGTTGCTTTGCAATTTCAGCAGCAAGCTTTGGGTTTTTCATGTCTGTTGAAGAAGTAACAAGAAAATGACAACTAATTTGCATATAAAAATAACACCATGAGGTTGGGGAGAAGTGAAAAATGTAGGTATCCCTGAAAAACAGAGTGCCAGAAAATTATTTCAACAACCCCATGATACAATAAACTTACATGTAAGTGTAACAGGTCAAACAAGATCTGTTGATGAAAGGACTCAAAGGCAACTGTCGTGTTAAACTCTAGTCCTGTTACAGGGCTTACAAAGCTCTCCTTACTATTCAAATGTGCTCTTCTCAACCTAGTTTGTGGACAAGTTCTATAAGATTCAAACCACCGACTTCTTTTCTATTAAACTACTTCAGAAGGAGGAGAGGCAGACACACAGAAAGATGATGAAATGACTATGCTAATTAGGCAAAGAAGATGAATCTTGAAGAGTACAAGTTTATACAAAGGAAGATCAACAAGGCCAATGAAAAATGAAAGGCACGTGATAATTAACTATAATGAAAGCTCACATATCTTTTTTGCACATTTTGGTTGCTAATTATAAAAGCAATTCCAGCCTATGCAATGATCACTGATCAGCATCTTTTTGTTTCTTCAAAATGGACCAATCAATATTACATTCTTTAAGAGATCTAACGACGACTACAGCTTAAACCATGGACAAAACATGTCAAGCATATGATATGGATTATTTATTACCAGATGTAGCCCCTTCCGGCCCTTATGTGGATTCCTTTGGAGAGGAACAAGAGAACATTTGAAGGGGTGGAAATGAGTTAGTACAGTATAGGGCATGCCTTTTATTTTTGGCCAATATTTGGTGCAACCACATAATTCTTGTTAGTATATATGAAATGATTAGGTCCCATTCGTAGAAAATATTCTTTTTGTGTAGGTTTTTACTTTTTGTTAACAACTAGTTTTTTTTAAAAAAAAATTAGTAATGTTGTATTCCTCAGCATTAAGGATATGTTGGTGACCTCCAAAAATTAGTAATTTAGTACATAGAGGGACTAGGAAGGCTAATTACAAAGATCCTAGCATATCTACTAGTTGCTCTAACTCCTCTATACATTCCTGTTTACACCAAAAATACAAATATGTAATACATTTTTCTTTAACTTTCTGTATGGAGTTTGACTTGTTCTCATAGCATCTTCCATTTCTTTCCTCCCATATTGACCACCATATGCAAGCTGGAATAATTCTCCACCACTTTTTTTGGCTTTTACTTGCTCCTCTCCTGATCCAGCAACTCAACAGGTCAGCAGTATGCTCTGGCATCGTCCAGCTGTTACCAGTGAGCGTCAAAAACAGAGACCATAGTTGACCAGTGACTCTACAATGTAGAAAAAGATGGTTATTGGTCTCATTTGTCTCATTTCATAGAAAACACCTTAGTACTAGTTGTGCACCTTTAATCTGCAGTACCTCCTGAGTCAGACAAGCCCTCTTAGCTACCAACCATACAAAACAAACTTGGTTGGTGCTTGGCTTGTCCATACATATTTCCATCTAGCCAATATGAGGCCTTGCTGAGTTTCCAGCTCCTTCTTATAGAGCTTGTTAACTGTGTATTAGGACTCTTATATTTATCAGATTAGGACTCTTAGGATTGTCTAGTGTATTGATGTATAACTAGGACTTGTAGTATATCTAGGATTCTTATATCCTTGTTATAAATATATGTAACTCAGGCTCTTGATATTCAATGAGCTATTATCAAAACTCTCACTGTGAACCTTCAATCCTCAGAGTGTACCCACGAGACTGTGTCTGGCCTTGCAACAAAACCATTAAACTCATTGATTACATGTAACAATTGTGCCACCCTATCTATTTCCCAATCATTGAAATGTCTCTTGAAAGATGTATCCCACCATTTGCCCAACTCTCAGCTAGAGTGATATCTGGATTGCTACAGAAAGAAAATAAGTCAGGGAAAGATTGCATTAATGCCTCCTGTCTTACCCAAACATCTTTCCAGAATAGTATTTTAGCTCCATTTCCTATTCTGAGTTTGATGTTTCCTGCTAGTTTGGTCGAGAAGGATCTTATTGTTTTCCATGTTGAAACTCCATATGGTATAGTGACCTCATTGGCACACCATTGGGAGTCCTGGCCATACTTGTGATGTATAACTTCTCTCCAAAGAACCTGTTCTTCTTTCACATATCTCCACAGCCATTTCATCAAGAGGCGCACATTGTGGATTCGAAGATTCCTAACTCCAAGACCACCTGAGAGCGTAGGTAGCTGCACTGTTTCCCAGTTAACTAGATAGTACCCCTTCCTTTCTTTGTTTCCAAACCAAAGAAAGTCTCTTCTAAGTTTGTCCAATTTCTCCAACACCTTAGCAGGTAAGGGAAATAGAGACATGACATAAGTGGGGAGGGTGTCCTGCACTGTATTTATTAATGTTTGTCTGCCCCCAAGTGACAAGTATTGAGATTTCCATATGGCTAACTTCTTCTCTGGCCTCTGGATTATCTCATCCCATATTAGTAATTCTTTATGATTGCTTCCCAGAGGCATTCCCAAGTAAGTTGTTGGGAATTGCTCAATCTTGCACCCTAGGATGTTAGCCAATCTTTGCATTTGTGCTACTTCCCTGATAGGGAATAAACTGTGTTTCCTCCAATTAACCCTCAGACCAGAGACAGCTTCCAGGATCATAAGTATCACTCTGATATATCTGATCTGGTCTTCTTTTGCCTCACAGAAGATTACAGTGTCATCAGCATACAACAATTGGCAAAGACCAATAGGAAAGGGGAGAGGGGATCACCCTGCGTCAAGCCCCTTTCAGATGAAAAAAAAAACCCGCATGTTTTGTCCATGGTTTAAGCTGTTTATGGGGCTTTCACCACTACATCACAGCAAATAATTTATGTATCATGAAGGGAACTTTTTTTTGTCTTGGATGATTGGTCGTATAAAAGCAGCTACAGAATCTGGAAGTCAAACCTTAAACCTAAGGGAATAAATTTTCTTTTGATGGTTTGACTAAATACAGGAAGTTCTCTTAGCACCAAATGAAAACCCATGGGGAACATCACAGCATAGGATGAAGGAGGATTGCAGATTATAAATTCAATGTTCATTTTCACTCTTCAACGAATTTAACTACCAGGGACTTCCGAGAATGTATCTTACTTTAGACTAGGGTTTCCTAGAAGTCTATAACTAGTAGGTATTTTCAGGAACCTTTAGATAAATTGACATAGAGAGTTTGACCTAGTAGGTTGTAGTGTTCTAGTAGAATGTTGTGTTTTCTCTGTTAATGAAAGATGGTTCAAGGGCTTCAAGATGAACAGAGGGCAAACAAAATGTACTATCCATTTCACATCATCTATATGCGAATGACACTCTCATTTTTCCTGAACAAGCAGCATGTCAACTAAAGTAATTGTTATTTATTTTGAGTGTTTTGAGGCATTCTCAAGACTTCATGTCAATTGGTCAAAACAGGTTAATTCCAGTCAACTCAGTGTGAGATTTGGATCTGTCTTTAGGGGCAAAACATAAAGCATAACTATATAGCAGGAGGTGGTGAAAAGATGTGAAATGAGTTTATCCAGCTAGAAGAAAAATACCTTTCTCTAGGGGGGGCACTTGAATCATAATAATAGTGTGTTGGATTCAATGGCAACATATATTATATGTCTATGTTCCCAATGCCTGTTAAGGTGAAAAAGAGAATTGACTAGTCAAGGAGAAACTTCTCATGGAAAGGCAATAGAAGGTAATTTCAACCTAGTGAAGTACAGCATCGTCTCTATAAAGAAGGTTCAGGCAGAGGGGGATCCAGATTTATGCTTTATTGGTTCAAGTGCGAAGACCTACTGCAGCTCATTTGATTTATTGAATTCAAAATCTATTATTTCTATTATTTACTGAATTTTTTTAACAAATATACAGGGTCTGAGCTAAGCTATTGGGTTTGGAGGAATACATATTATATCCTCCCCAGGGGTTGGGCATCAAGAACTTAAGAGTACAATATAGGAGCCTTTTGATGAAATGGCTATGAAGAAATAATGTTGAAATCAATGCTCCAAGGGGTCGTTTGGTAGAGTGTATTAGGAAAAATAATGCATGCTTTAGCTTTGTGTATTAGTAGTCCCTTGTTTGGTACACTTTTTCATGCTATGTATAACTAATGCAAGCACTAGTTATACACTCTATTGTGTATTGAGGAGTGTATTACTAATACCATGGATTTCTAGGTATTAGTAATGCAAAGGGATTTAATAAATGCATTAGCATGGTTCAATACCCAATTACCCCTCAAAAGCACTTCTACATCTTTTCCATCATAATTGTGGAGGATATTTTTGTAAATAAATATTTTGATACAATGCACACTATTCTTAATACATCAAAATGCATAAGAAATAATCTATGCATAACTAATGCAAGCATAACTAATGCAAGCATTACTAATGTAAGCATTACTAGATGCACTCTATTGAGCATTATTTTTATACACTCTACCAAACGATCCCTAAGGAGGAAGGCTATCACAGTGTAGTTTGGTCAAGAGAACATGTGGTGTCCATAGACGGGCGCTCCCCCACAAGGAATAGGTGTAGGGATAAATATTGGAGAACCATGCCACGTTTTTCACAGGATATAGAAATCAAGATAGGAATGGAAAAAAGTCTCTTTCTGGCGAAATAATTGGCTAGGACACTCTCGTCTTAGAAATGAATTTCTCACTCTTTTTAACCTTCCACAGGACACCAACTTTACACTAGCACAAAGAAGGGAGGGAAACATTTGGAACATCACTTTCAGAAGAAATCCTAATGAATGGAAAATTAGAGTGATTGCAGATTTTTTCAGCTTTTTATCTACATTCCAATGTCTTAATAACAATGAAGATCAACAACTTGAAAGGGTCAGGAAAATGAATCATTTACCGTTAGTTCATGCTACATTCAGAAGGGACAATCATATTACTCATAGACAATGATTAAGGGTTGCAAAACATATGCTCAATGTGAGTTCCTCTGCGGCTAATAACCAAAGAATCATGCTTCACTCAAGATAATCTATGAATAAGGAGAATACAATCAGCCAACAGAGTTTCATGTGTTGAGAAGAATCAGAATCAACAATTGTTTGTTCCTTCACTGAACTTTCACTTTACATGTTTGGAAGATGTCAATCTTTTGGGACTGAAATGGGTTATGCCAAGAACAGTTTAAAAGTTTCTTTTGAGCTGGAACAGATAAGGACTGACAAAGCACTTAATGAGACTTGGAACACCATACCTGCTTGCATTTGGCGGTGCAGTTGAAAACAAAGGAATAAAAGATGCTTCACAGGACGAGAAACCACTATTTTGAAAGTTAGATTTGATTGCATCACATTGATAGCTTTCTGGTGTAATTTAGAAATGGTATCAGGATTTTAGCTTTTCTTGATGTTGCTTTAGTTTCTATATTTTGGTGTAATTGCAGTGCATTCTTAAGTGCTGCTCTTGACATCACATAATGCTTAATCTCAGAAAAAAAATAATATATATATATATACATATGTATATATATGTACATATATATATATATATATTAGAGAGAGAGAGGAGAGAGAGTTTACTTTTTTGATAAGAATATAGTTTACTTCTTAATTTTGTTCCTCCCAGATTTTCTGATGCCTAGTCCTAAATAATTCTAATAGGAAAAGGAAACATGTAAAAATTTCTAAATCACAAAGGAAAAATGAAATCTGGAAGGTAGCCAAAAGTTTTTTACACTAAACCACGAATAGTCTCTACTACATATAAGCTACAAGTGGAAGTCTGATTAAATGCCTACCTGGGGGTGTTAAAGTGCGTGCATCAATAAATGACTGAACCATGCCATTCCCAAATACTGCTAGCAACTTGGCACCAAACCCAGCCGCTGAGAGGTGTTGAATCGCCTAAAGACAGGTACTTAACAATCATGAAGTGTGTATGATACATGGACATGGCCATAATTACAAGAACTAAATAAATAAAACTTCAAAGTTTAGAGAGTGGAGACATCCATCGAAAATTCAGACTTCACCAAAGAAGACGTGGAATTATGGACTAAGCTTGTGCAAGAAATAATTTATTAACTGATCACAAAAAGCTTAAACCTATGTAGTCAAAACCTGACAGTAAATATATATATCAAGAACAAAAGTAAACTTGCATAACATCAATCAGAACATCTAGAATCAAACAGCTGACTTCATGCCTAAATTTTGAAGAATGGTAGATGTACAATTCCTAACAATAATTATTGAGAAAGATATTTATAATTAAGCATGGACACAGATTTTGTGATATAAATGTGCAGATACTAGGACTCCAAAATACTTTCTCCGGAGAAAATAATTCAACTAGTCCTTCCCCCTCTTCTTCCCCTCACTATGAACAAAACATAATTTTAGTCCCTCCCCCTCTTTTTCCCCTCACTATGAACAAAACATAATTTTAAAGTGAAGTGTATAACAAAGGTGAAGTCCCCCATTAACTTGGCAAAATACATAACCACTATTTGGAGAGAGTACCTTTTTTCTTTAGTAACAATTTTTGAACATTACATATATATTCTTGAATATAAATTATTCTTTATTGTACTTCTATATAGCTTTTAGATATGGGAACTTTAATTTTTGTAATACTGAGGAATCAATGTCTAGACAGAAAGTAAATTTCGTAGTGTTAACACTGTTCTTCTTCTTAAGATAGAGGGAGTAGATTTCAAAATGTTTTGGAGGTTGATTGGCTTATTTGCCCCAGTGGATAAGAGTACAAGACTTACATGTGAAGTCTATGCATACTCTTCTTGGACACAATCCTACTAACAAAAAGGACGAGATACACAGAAATAACACCTAATGAAGCTACACTGCAAGTTGACATCCACATAACATACTTTGTGGGGAGAGGAGAAGATTCAAACACTAGTTTGACAGATCAAATAACCTTGTAGTTAAAATGAAAAACAGATAACCCAAGTGTAATTGACTATTACTCAAAAGTCAACTGTTACCGCTCCATATGATAGGAATAATGCACGGAATAAAATTAATCAACAGAAGCCTCTGAAACTAACCTGCATTTCTCGCTCACGGTTAATGACATATTCAGTATTTGGACCATATAACCTAACTGTCATATGTTCATGCTTTCCGTCATCTTCTCTTACAGATACTTTTAGCACTGCAAAAATAAAAAAATATTGTTAGGACATACTACAATCTTAGCAAATATGTTTAGTCTTAAAATTTTCTGAGCAATAAAGATTTTAACAGTAAGAATCATTCTTTTTGTCATCGGATAGTACACATCGTATACACAATTATAGAATGATAAGTTTGGAATGCAAATGAGTGCTTAAAAATTGCAAATTCAAACAGAATAAAATACACACATAGATTTGTGATGCCACCAGATACAGTCTCTACAGAGAAGTGAGAACCATCTAGATTTGACCATTGGTTGAACAAGTCCTTGCACAGTTCTCTGCATAGTTTCAAACCAAGTTCAGAAATAGAAGAGGAAGAACAAAAACTAGCCTCAATATACAGGTGCATGCATATGCTAAATATACTTCTGAGTGTGGGAAGGAAAAATTTACAATACATCTATTTTACATACAAGTTTCATCAGCATGCTAAATCATGTCCCATTTAATCTCACATATACTTATTACGCAATAACCAGAGGAACACCTAAGACCTTTTTCTTTACAATGATGGTGTCTTGACAACCATATGCACCTCGACTAGTTCACTGGATACATGTTGCCACCTATTACACCTACCGAGGATTAGACAAATGGAAATAATTCACCTATTATCACTTTCGCTAGGGTTCAACCTTGGTTTCCAAGGTTGTCACTCCAACTCTACGTCCACTAGGCCACTCCCTTCGAGGAATAAGTAGAAGTTTTTAAAAGAGCATAATCTTGTATTCTGATTATCCTTAAAACTAAAAGTCCATCCCTCAAATGATACAATGTTGCCATCATGCTATGTTTACAGATAAATTCATGCACTCACTACATCTCATAGTATTGTCGGTTAACATTCCATTCATATTTAAATGCCAAAATGGTGCACTATGCTCTTGCAGCAACTGAAATACTTTGAAGTGAGAAAATACTAATTCAATACATCCAAAATTAGAATTTTGGTTTTCATAACATAAACAAGGATTGATACTCGAAAAATCTACAACTGAAATGTCTTTTGATCATTTCAACCAGTAGGAAAATGAAGCTTTTATATCATGTCTCACTAACAAGCTGAAGAGAACAATAAACATAGAGCTTAGGTAAAGTCAACCATTTTACACTGGAATCACAATTGAGTCAATGTTAATCCAACATATTATTTTTAACCAATATATCAACTCAACTCAAATCATAAATCATAACATAAAAGAGATTGACAAGACATCCATCAATCCTACTACTCCCTGTGTCTCAATTTGTTTGTCTTGGTTTAATTGGACACAAAGTAAAGAGACAAAATAAGCTTTTGGCACATAAATTGACATAAATAAACCTATTACAATTCATGTCAAAAGCAAAACACATAAGTTTTAAAATATAGAAAGGTAACAAAAATTGAAAAAGTACCAAACAAAATCAGGCAAATGGAGTATTATCATTTAAGTACTACTAAACAAAACGCTAGTGCATGCCTAAATAGCACAACCACAACATATCAAATCAAAACCTAAAGCCAGCATCCAAAATTGAAAAACTGTTCAATTCACATAAAGCGGAAATCCAAACATACACGATTTTAGGCTTTAGATGAGTAATAGAGAGAGAATGATCGACGGTGAGGGAGGAATAGGGAATTTTGGCTGTCACGCTGTGGCGAGCTCCTTCTGCTACTTCCATGGCGTTCCAGATCTTTGCTGCTGCCGCCCCATGTATTTGGTGCTACTATTTATATATTTGCTGCAGATTATTCAAATGCTTTTTTGGGTCTCCCACTCTTTAGATTTTAGATTTACATGACCGGGAAGTTCGTCTTTTTTACGTTAAGACAATAATGCCCTTGCTCTAATAAAAGTGATAAAGCACCTTATTCGGATAAGGTTTTTTACCATTTTCTCAACATGTCTCTCTTTGTACTTTTTATATTTGTATAGATATATTTAATAAAAATAATAATTGATATGATTATTTTATCATATTGTGTACTCCCTCCGTTCAACACTGTTGTTCACTATAATATTTTGGAATATCTTATAATATTTGTCTAGAAATTAATTGATAATTTTACACTTTAATTTCTAATTTACCCTTATCATTAACTGTAATCATTTTCCTATACATTTTTCAAGACATTGTATTTATTACTCCCTCCGTTCACTTTTACTTGTCACATTTTGACTTGACACACTCATTAAGAAAATGATTATTGATATAGGTATTTTACCAAACTATCCCTATTAAATAATGTTTAGTATTAAGTCTTGGAAAATAATTTGAAGAAAGAGTATTTAATGTTGAGGATAAACATGGAAAAATATTATTGCCTTTTCTTGATATGTCAAAAGTGACAGGTAAAAATAAAAAATTATTTTAGGAAAAAGGGCCAAATAAAAGTGAAAGGAGTGAGTATATTCAAAGGATAGTATAGTAAAATTACTCTTCTATTTATAGTCTCTTAAGAATTGTATAAAGTCAATAGTGGACAAGTATTGGACATAGAGATTATTCTATTAATTTATGTTTAGGTCTTAAAAATGATTTGGGAATAAGTGATTAATGTTAAAGGTAAAATATGAAAAATATAATAATTGTATTTTTTTATATAATAAAATATCTATTCAAAATAGTAGACAAATAAAAAAGTACAATAAAAGTATTGTATTATTTAAATTTTATAAGAAAAGGTCCAATCATGATTAGAATAACAATTAATTCTTTTATTATTTTAAAAATAATTATAAAATCTTAATTCTAGTTAAAACATTATATCATTCATAAACAGGGGCAGACCCACATATAGAGTTATCGGTGCTCGAGCACACATTGACCTCGACGAAATTTTTTGTATATTTATATAGAAAATGTTGAATAAGTTACATAATATGTTTGTTAGCACCCATTTTTGCGAGTGCTTTGATCGTGAAGTTGATTTTGAGATTGTTGGTGCATTGCACTGGGGTTCGAATCCTAGCGTAACCTCCTGATTTTTTTGTTGAAAAAAGGCAAACTGAACTTCTTCATAGTTTTTGAATTCTTTTTATACCTTTTCACCGACTTTTTGCTTATATTTCTTTGTAGTTTTTTCATTTCCTATTTTTTGTATTTCATTTACTAACTAAAAAATATTATTAAGCTTCTACAAAGAAACCTTTCTTGACTAGCAACTTTATGTTAAAGGAATTGAGCACCCACAATCATAATATCCTGGATCCGTCATTATTCATAAATATAATCACATTCATAATTGTTCGTTCGTAAGTTCACATCGAACTCGAACCACTCATTATCCAAAAAGTGAATATATATCATCACTCTATCTAAATATTTCAATATGCTAATTTCTCAAGTTACCTCTCAAGATAACAAAACACACATACATAACCACAAGATCATCATTCATCACATTATCAAAATATATTATAATTATAAGTTCATATCTCGTAACAACAGAAAATAATCAGTTCAACGATTTGCATTATTCATTCCTGCAACACTTTTTTCAATCATAAACAACATCAACTTTGTCCAAAGATCAATAAACATGTAATACAACTCACATTACATATCAACAACTAAGCCACCTCAATTGCAACCTACCTCAACCGGCAAATTAGAATCAAACAAGCTAAATTATCGAAGCCTTATCTTTTTCCAATGCCTCAGAACGCTAAAAGTCCTAGAAAAAGTATAAGGTCCCTTCAATGACCTATTTTCTCAAATGAAGATCTTGGATATTCAAACTCGCCTAATTCTACTGTTTAAAAGGTCTAGCGAATTATTAATTGGTCAATTTATCAAACCACATATTTCCATGATCACTATAATCTCATTCATGGAGTTTTAGCCTCATTAACCTCTTTTGAGTCGTTCACATGCTAAGAATCCATTTTTATGAGATTTCTAGGTTTCCCAATATCAAAATTAAAACCTAGGTTAACAACTTCATACTAGAAGATAAAATTTAATGAAAAAGAACTAAAATCAAGTAAGTGAAAATGTCTCCACGACCCAACTCAAAAATGTGAGGATGGTGGAAGATTTCAGTGGACTTAGGAGCAGTTCATGAGCAAGGAAAGATATGTCAACAAACGAATACGAAAGAGAAATTCAATTAAGTGAAAATGTCTTAACAAAAAACTGGTAAAAGCTAAGTATCTATAACTTTATTTAATTAGAAGAGAATATATATGTCAACTTCAAATATTGTTCCTTTACACGTGTATTTCATAATTAATTGTTTTTTTTTCTTCTAAAATCACTTTAGTTTGTATTGTTATTCTAAAGAACTTGTATCTCACGATTCATAAATTTGATTGTTATAGGACAAACAATTCAAAAATTAGCCAAAATTCAAATAGCGAAATTTGTAAATTTATATAATTTATCCATAAGTATTAAAAAAGAAAAAATAATGCCAATAACAAAAGCGTCATTATTTGTGTTCACGATTATCAAAAGACTATGAACGCTCAACAATCAGTTCACAAAAATACTATGGACTGCCACAAATTCATTGTTGTCTTCGGTTTATTCATGAACTTCCTCGTGATTCCAAGGGCATCTTTTGGCATGGTTGCATAATGCGCTACTACTTCAACAGATAGAATGTGGTTATCTGCCTCAATGCAATTATCACCTACACATGCATGAATTTTTACTTCAATATGTCCACAATGTGCTCGCATGACTTTCTCAATCTGATGTGCACGTTCAATGGTAGGATCTCATTTTTCAGAGGTTCGATATTTGGGATATTATCGTCTATCAGCTGCAAACCTTTTTTCATAAGTTGCCTACAGTTGATTTCATGCTCAACCTGAATCTGATCTATTATAATATTCTTGCGGTGAAGTTCCTTTCTTGCAGTACCTAATTGACATTGTGAAACAATTCGTTCTTCAATGAGCCTTTGATTTTCAATCCTAAGTCTTTGAATTTCACCTTCCATCTCGCACGTATTCTTGAAAAATAATTGAAAAAAATTAGATCAAACAATCAAAAGAAAAATAACAGCTCAAGAGTAAATGAATGATACAAAGTTCACTATGATAGAATTCACTCAGGGATCTGACAAAAATTGTACAGAAAAAAATAATAAGATCTATAACAATAACGTTATTTTTCGTTACATAATTAAGAAGTTTGTTTGAAGATGAATAAAAAATAAATCATTTTGAAAAGTGATTTTAATTAATCTTTGTCCTGATTTATGTGCCATCCTTTTCTTTTTGGTACATCCAAAAAAAAATCATATCGATATATTTAAAAATAATTCAACTTTAAAATTGACATTTGCACTTGATGAAATTATTTATAATCACACTAATATCTAAAAATTATTTTTGACTATAAATTTCAAAAGTCTTTCTTCTTTTCTTAAACATATTGCTAATTTATCTAGTGTCACATAAATTGAAATAGAGAAAATCGTCTTTTTAGCCTTTCTAGAAAAGGTATATTTTTTCGGGTAACAATTTTGATTTGTCTAATCAACTTATAAAAAAAAATCAATATCATAACTGTGATTTATACTTGATCAAGGTTCCAAAAATTTTATCAGGAAAAAACTATTTTCTTCTTTAGATTTTGAAAAACAACACCGTCAAATCTAAAAAGGTAAAAAACTAAAAAGAAATGAAACATCACAAATAATAAAATTTTTAAACCTTCAGAAGATGGAAAAGTAGAAAAATTCAACACTGATGCCTCCCAAAGAATGGTTGATAAGGTGATTTGAATTCTTTAAAGCAAAGCTCATTTCGCCGAAAGAAAAAATAATACTAATATTCTAGTAGAATAAGTATTATGGGTGATACTGATAGTAGCATAAAGGGTGTGTGTGTTTGATATATATAAGAAAAAAAAATAGGTGATGAGATTATCTTAAATCTTGTATATTGAAGAAAAATAGGAAAAAAAACTAAAAAATGGTCAAAGAAGCGTGTAGTCAGATTTTCAAAATCTCGCACAATGATATAATAATAAGTAGCCAACGGTCAAATAATTTCTTAAATAAAGGAAAGTTACATTCTTAAACGCTCGAAATAATGCTCTATTTATTAGAGGATTTTTTTTTTAAAAAGGCGGTTAGCTATGGATAGTTTTAACATAATGAAGAGACACATATGATATAGTAATAAGAAAAAAATAAAATTTTAATTTATAACTCGATATTTTATATTTTGTTATTTTAAATTATACTATATTTATAAATATAATCTACTATTTTTAAAACAAAGTAAAAGCATAAAAAATAGTTATAAAAATGCACCAGGAGGCAAACTGTAAAGGCGTGTCTAGAAGATATAAATGTGGTACAAAATAATTGCAGGTGACCTCTAAAAATTACAATACAAAATAGGATTAAGCAATTGGGTGACATATTATAAATCGAGGAAGGGGGAGGGCGGGGGGGGGGGGGGGGGTTACTTATATATGCCACACAATGATATTTGTAATGACTCGGTTGGTCATTTTTTATTTTTCTATGGAAATTACCATTTTTCCCTCCCAAAATTGACCCCGAGTCTTCTATAATTGAGTTTTGAAAAGTTAATTTTGAACTTTGAGTTAAAAGTTGAGAATTTGGTAGGTTTATGCTTTTGAAAGGCTAAGTTGTTAAGAAAGTGACTTTTGGTGTCTTTTGAAGTTTCGAGTGTCGGAACGGAATTTCGTCGATTTCATTAGTCTCGGAATGTGAAATCTAATCAGTGAGAGTTGTCGGTTTCGGATTTCGAGTCTTTTTGTTTATTTGAGGTCCTAAGTTGTGAAATTGTGGAATTTTAGCCTTTGGGTTGACTTTGGTCAACATTCAGAGTTCAGATGCTCGAATCAAAATTTTGAGAGTTCCATTAGATTTGAGTGATGATTTTAGGTTTAGGTGAGGTCTTGATTGATTTTTGAGACGTCCCAAGCTTGTTCTAGTCTTTTTAGACGTCGAGTGAGTTTCTTATGGTTTTTATGGATGTCAGATCAAAGAGACACCAGATTCATGCTTTGACAGTTTTATTAAGTTTGGAACGTCGAGTATAATTGATTTGCATATGTGGTTTGTGTGCATGGAGTTTCGGACGAATCTCGATGGTTCTTTCGATGTTTTGAGTGTTGGCTGATGTTTCTGGTGCTGCAGACTTCGCTTAAGCGGAACTTGGTTCGCAAAAGCAAGACTGACCTTTTGGGCAGGTGATGTATGCGTAATCAAGACACAACTTCCAATTCAAGTGTCTACTATCGTACAATAGTAATATAACCCAACCAAATGGGTTGGGGTCGAGTTCCAAGGAGCGGTTTCTGAGAATTAAGAGTTAAGTGCGAATATGCTAGAGTTAACCATAGCTAAAAACATTATAGAGTAAAAACATAATAAATTAAGGGGTTTACATGAATGTTAATTATCAATGAGGGGTTTGTATTCAATTAATGAACAAAAACAGCGAAAATAAGAAGATGCGAATTAGAGAGATGGGATTCTTGGGATGTGATAGGAATATGAGATAAACTACACAATCGGGTAAATGCTATTGATAGTCAATTGCTGAACATTTGTAACTAGGCTAGACTTTAGTGGGGGTAAATTCTCTCTCGAGCAACTTACCCCGAATCAACTCGGTTTCTCTTGAACACTGAGTTGCCGCTTTTAAGCATGCTTTGATTTTGTTTTCGTGGGTTGCGGGGTTGAATTCGAAAAGTTGGGTTGAAAATAGGCACGTTGGGCCGTTTGGCGAGCTAGGTCGAGCTCGCCGAACCATTCGGCGTTCGCCTAATGTCCCCATCTCGCCTTTGATTTCATGCTTTATTTGATGATTGATTCAGTAACCTTCGGCGAGAAGCTTGATGTCGCCAAAAGCACTCAGCGAATCGCCGAAAGACTTCTCTTTCGCCCTTTGTCTGCACCCCTGAACCCTTGTGCACTGGAACTTTTGGCGGGCTAGCCCTTGATCGCCGAAAGCTATCGGTGATTCGCCGAAAGGGACCTTCCATCGCCAACTTGCTGAGAATTTTGAGGCAATCCCTTCGGCGAGCCCGACTTAGCTCGCAAAAGTGATTCGGCGATTCGCCGACTTGAACGGCGAGTCTGTCGTAAATTTTATGTGCTTTGATATGAATATTTACTAACTTTTCTCCTATGTTTTGCAGACATGGTGCGAACAAATCTAGATAGGCCACCCTATAAAAAGGCACGGGGAATTACTATAAACGAAGGGGGATCAAATCCTCCAAAGAAGAGAAGGCAATAACTCCCACCGGGAGACAAAGGCAAAAGAAAGAAGCACACATCTGAGAGAGTGGTTGTTGACACCCGAGCTAATTTGTCTAAGCCTGAAGACGAGCAGCCTTTGATTTCCCGAAGAGACGAGATTCAGGATAGATCTCAACCCACGTCCACCAGAGTTCCCTCACCTGCCACCCCTCTTGCAACAGAATCAGTGCCAGCTCAGGCAACTCCTGTTACCCCTGCGCTTCATGTTGTTCCTTCTCCTAGGCTTCTGAACAGACTGAAAGGTGATGGTTTACGAACCATTCTCGAGGAAAAGTTGCTTTCTACATAAGGCTTGGAGGGGAAGTATTCATATGTGAGGGAGATCCTCCAATTCCACCGGTACGAGCAGTTCACTAGGCCCCGAGGCCCCTATATTCCCTCTTGTGTCCGTGAGTTCTACACAGCTTATGGTGATCTAGTTCCCAAGAGCAAGAAAAATGCAGTGAGTTCAGACCGGTAAAGGCTGTCATGGTCCGAGTAAAGGAGGTTGGGTGCAGCAGTGAGTACATTAATGTTGTACTAGGTAGAGATCTGCACTCTACACACCCATATGACGGATTGCATGTTGCTCAATCCTTGGATGATCTGAAGGGGTGGCTGACACCTTTGATTTCTGATACCACTCAGAGGTGGATCGAGGCAGGCTCCCCTATTGAGAAAAGGGATTTGAGTATTGTTGCCTGGTTCTAGTTTGGCTTTATCAGCAGCACCATTATGCCATCCCAGAATGAGTCTGTCCTCCGCCATTCTAAGGCGGCATGCTTAGGGTCCATCATATCTAGGAGGCGCATCGACCTAGGACTTTTGATTTTATAGGAGATGGCCATGAGTGCCAAGCAGAGACAAACTTCTATGCCATTCCCGGTCCTGATCATTGAGTTGTGCCGATGTGCTGGATTACCCCGGGATGCTGTGAGAGATATTAAGGTCACTCCTTCTTCCTCCACTAAGATCCAGCGTATTGAGGCCGAGTACATACGAGAGGAGGTTGACGGGAGGAGAGCAGCTCCGACAGATTTTTCTCCGGAGGTTGATGTTGATTTGTTACCTGCAGAGGCATCATCGCCTACTCCGACCTCCGAGCCTTCAGGTACTTCTACCCCTCCCACTTCTTCACAGGTTCCGGGCACCTCCACCTTGTCCCAGCCAATCAAGATTACTCAGGTGATAATCCTGAAAATGGGGAATCTAGCCTATTCAGCTGATGTGAGGGCGACTCGGTTGGAGAGATCCATCCCAGCGATGATTGAGAGTGCTATTTCGGCTGCACCAACCCCCCTTCGGGGGTTATGTTGATGATCTGACTACTAGACTCACATCTTGTGAGAGCAGACAGGGGGAGGCCTCAGAGGTTTCGTCTTTGCAAGCCGAGGTAGCAGACTTGAGGAAGGACGTAGACTATCTGAAGTCTACCAACTTCACCTCACTACTGAAGGATCCTGATGATGTAGATGCCCCAGAGACTTTAGTAGCCGAAAGTTACAGGGCATAAAAGGTTCAGGGGTATAGAGAAAGGGCGATCAAAACTACCTTCGGCGAGTCGCCAAGTGCTTTCGGAGACCTCAGGCTTCTCGTCGAAAGTTATAGACTTCAACTACTCATTTAACATGAAATTAAAGGCGAGATAGGGACTTAGGTGAACCGCCAAGTGGTTTGGCGAGCTAGACCTAGCTCATCAAATGACCCAACGTGCCTACCTTCAACCAACTTTCTCGAATTCAACCCTGCAATCCCCGAAAATAAAATCAAAGCATGCACTAGTTCAATTAAGATCAGACCCATAACACCCATCACCCCGGGATACACAGACTTCTCCCGGTTTTTCCAAACTAAACAACATGCAAGCACAACCACACAAAATTTAATCATTTCAACGTACAATCATACGGGATTTCAAAATCAAGATGAAATGGGCAAGATTCTCGAATTAAAATAGGTGTTTGAGCAATCTAATCTTATCAGATAAGCCAAGCACACGACAATACGATAATATCATTTACATAAGAGAACAAATTACTAAAGCCTAAGTTCGGGGTTCGGAAGACCAACCTTTGGTGCCGATTAAATTACTTTGAAATGATAGGCGGCAATGAAATCCAACTCCGAGAACAGATCAACATTAATAATACTCTAAAAACGCAAGAAATATAGAGACTAGAGTGCGGGTGTGAGTTTGGACAAATAAAAAGTGAGGAAAAGTGAAAGGGTTTGAAATTTAAATCCTTGGCTCTCTTTACGACCGTCTAGTTTTCGCCCACTCGGTGATATTATTCGTGTTCGCCGAGTGGTCATTTATCCTGTCGAGTTTTACAGGACCTCCAATTTACGTGGGGATCCAAATGGTGGACTTTGTCGCGATCGCCAACCAGGTTGGCGACTCGCCAAGTTGCTTCTAGGCTCGCCTAGTTTTACAGGCTCCAAGTTAAAATTTCTTTGAGCCAAACGGCGGACCAAGTCAAGTATGCCAACCAATTTGGCGATTCGCTGACTGGATTATTTGTTCGCCAATTTTGCACTTTTCAAACACTTTCAACACTCAAACCTACACAATCAACACACCATTATTTCTAAAATAACAATTTAAAGCGATAAAATCTTGGGTTGCCTCCCAAGAAGCGTCTTAGTTAACGTCGTGGCACGACGCATAACCTTACTCAAACTCCATTATTGGGGTTAGCCCTAGTGTCACTAGGTAACCCCAATTGCTCATTTGGGTGGAGATGAGGCACTACATGACTCATGAGTGTTTCGATCAGTTGGATAGATCTTGAGTGAGAGCCAATCATTTGATTTAAGACTTTAATATTATCCTTCATCTCCTCTATCACTCTATCTTACTCAGTGATCTTTTGGAGAATAATTAGTAGTGTATCCTCGATACAACTGTTCTCACTGTCTTTAGACCTTCTCCGCTCATAAGGGGGTATGTACCTCTCTTTACTTTTGCACTGTACTTCTATTTCTAATATTTTGGTGGCCAAATCATCCAGCTGAGTTACCAGTGTAGCTAACATGAAGTCCCTCTCGACTCCTTGGTTCGTCTCATCCAATTTGCCACCATATCTATTGGCCATGCTTCAAGTATCTGCTTATAATGGCAACGCTAAGAAAAACAAAACTAGAAATTAAGTAAGTAAACTACGACTAACAAAAGCAAAATTCAACTCTACTAATAATCCTCAAGTAACACCACTCCCTAGTAGCAGCGCCATTTTGATGTTTGCGTAATCAAGACACAACTTCCAATTTAAGTGTCTACGATCGCACACTAGTAATATAACCCAACCGAATGGGTTGGGGTCGAGTCCCAAGGGAGCGGTTTTTGAGAATTAAGAGTTAAGCGCGAATATGCTAGAGTTAACCATAGCTAAAAAAATTATCAAATAAAAATATAACAAATTAAGGGGTTAACACAAATGTCAATTATCAATGGGGTTTGTAGTCCATTAAAAACTAAAACAGTGAAAATACAAAGATGTGAATATAGGGAGACGTGATTCTTGGGATGTGATAGGAATACATGATAAAAAACACAATCGGGTAAATGTTATTAATCGTCAATTACTGAACATTTGTAACTAGGCTAGACTTTAGTGGGGTAAATTTTCTCTCGAGCAACTTACCGCGAATAAACTCGGTTTCTCTCGAACATTGAGTTGCCGCAATTAAGCACAGCCTCCGCCTTAGCCCATTCACTCTCTTGAGCTGAATGTATGAAAAAAGGCCTAGGATTCACTCTCTTGAGATGAACCCACGACGACCCAATAACCACCGGCTATCGATTTAGTAGTCTTAGTTTTAAAACCTCTCTCACGAGTAAGCCAAAAACACTAAGATGAAATCGTATTTGCAACTACAATCCCAGTAAGTTCTAACACAACTACTAAATGAAATTACATTTAAACAACAAATAGACTAACAATAAGCAACACCCAACACGAAATTTAACCCATATTCACAAAATTACACCCAAAGAATTGGGGTTTTAGCTAGACATGAAAAACAGATAGAAATCAATACCAACAAGTGTTTCCATCAAGTGGGTACGATAGAAAATATCTTTAAACATGTCTAGGATGAAGATTCTTGGATACCCACTTCCAATTTCTCGAAGTTGAAAACCTTCAAAACCTTCAAGCTCAAGAACAATGTCTCCCAAAAACTCTAAGAATTAAAAATTGAAAATATTCTAAGTCTCAGTAATAATTCTTTACAACTTGATACTAAACTACATAATTAAATGAGTATTTATAGTTTTCAAAAATTTGTGCTGCGAAGAATCACTCAACGCAGTTAGTCGGGATCATCGATACACTCGGTTAACTGCCCTTTTGTCTGCTTCATCGCCTTTCAGTTTTTGCCTTCAACATCTTCGCATTCTGGATAATTGGGCAATATAGTACTGCTTCGCGAAACTTTTCAACGACACGCCGACTGCTCCCTTTCATCGCCAACTTGATCTTTTCTTTCAGGGCTCAGCACACTGGAACTTTGGACGAGGTTAAGGCCATTCAGCGACTCACCTAATGCATTAGGCGATCCTCATGCCTTATTTTCTTCATCTTTTCAGCCGTTTTGTTCCTTTTTGCCAAGTAGTGTCCATGCTTTGCCTCAAACTCCAAATACCTAAAACTTAAGGATTTACATAAGTTATGGAGATAAAATATGCATTTGAGAAAACTAAATCTCTTAAAATAAAGCCCAAAATGAGTCCAAATTCTGGACTCTTCATTAACCATAGCTAAAAACATTATCGATTAAAAACATAATAAATTAAGAGGTTTACTGATGAGTCCACAAATTAGACTCATTTAGGGCTTTATTTTAATAGAAATAGTGTCCTCGAATGCTTGTTTTATCTCAATACCTGATTAAAATGCTTAAGTTTCAGATATTTGAAGTTTTACTGGAAGCATGGGCACTTAGGTGCAAAACAGAGTAAAAAGGAGGTTGAAAAGAACAAGAAATGAAAGTCTGCGGATCACCGAGCCCAATTTGGCGATTTGCCGAATTGACATGCACCACCCTTTGTTCCAGTATGCGAAGCCTTGATGGAAGTCGATCGAAAGGCGAGGAAATGAGTAGTCGGCGAGTCACCGATTAGTTCCGCAAAGCAGTACTGTACCGCCCAATGATCCAGAATATGAGGATGCTGAAGGCAAGACACTGAAGGCGATGAGCTAATTAAAGGGTGGATCGCCAAGTTCATCGGTATATCGACTAATGTTGCCGAATGATCCTCCGCAGCACAATCTGTGAAAACTATAAATACTAGTTAGAGTTGTAGTCTTAGTGTGGAACATTTTAGAGTAAAAATTATTATTAGTCTATAGTATTTTTATCTCAAGTTTGGAGAGGGTTTTGTGGAGACTTGAAGAGAGGAGTTCATCTTCTCCAAGTTGGAAGTGGGTCTTTTTTATTCTTTTTCCGTAGCTCAATTCAGGGTTTAATTTCTTATACCCAGTTGATTTCTTTATCATGATAGGTATAATTTCTTATTAATTGATGTGTGGCTAAAAACCCCCATTATTGGGGTGTGATTTAGCAAATATGGGTTGATATTCTTGTTGGGTCTTGCTTGCTGATAGGTTAGATGTATTTTAATGGTGATTTCACCTAGTGGTTGTGGTTTAATCTAAAGGGTTTGTAGTTGCAAATACAAATCCACCCATGTGTTTTCGGCTTGCCCGAGAAGGAGGTCGCAAAACCAAAACCACTAGATTGATGGCCTAAGGAGTGGGTCGACATGAGGTTCAACCCGAGAGGGTGAACCCTAGTCCCATATCCAAACACTCAGCTCGAGAGAGTGTCCGAGAGGAACACATTTGAAACGGGGTAAGTTACCCGAGAGGGAACTTATTTCCATTTAAAGCTTAGCCTAGTCACTATTGTCTAGCAAACTTCCTATTGAAAACATGTATCCAACGATTAATCTCAACTTGTACTGCGGTCACATCCCAAGAACCTTTCCCCATACTTGATTTTCTTGTTTAATTTGTTGTTTTAGTACTTGTGACAAAACCCCCATTTGATATTTGACACTTCTGTGTCACCCCCTTTAATTTACAATATATTTTATCATAAATGTTTTTAGCTACGACTAATTCAAATGAAATTCTAATTGGCTACTGATTCTCAAAACCGCTCTTTTGGGACGCGACCCCAACCTTTAGTTGAGTTACTATTCTATCGACGATCGTAGACACTCGTACCGTAGGATAGTGTCGTTGGTCACGATAAACATCAAAATGGCGCCGCTGCCGGGGAGTGGTGTTAGTTTAAAATTTTTAGTTCACTAGAATTTTCGTCTTGTGAATCGTAGATTATTAATTTTACTCTTGGTTTTGTTTTTCTTTGAGTTTTTGATTGTGTGTAATCCCAAGGATCATTGGCAAGAATTTCTGTTTTCCTTAGTTTTAGCTTTACTAATCTTAGTTGTAGTTTTGCTTTGCTTGTTTGAACATCACAACAGGGAACTAACGATGGATGATCATTATGGATACCACACGAATCATCCCCTGCTGAAACTATTGAACCTCAAGGACAACCTCTTAACATTTAAACAGGTAGGGGATGAAACAATTCCGGACATGTGGCTGAAGTTTCAAGCAGTGCTGCAACCATGCCCATCTCATGGGATGATGGATAAGGCACTACTGGAGTGCTTCTATAGGGGTCTTGGACTCGAGAATTGAAGCATAGCCGATCAGATTTGTGAGGGAGGCATGCTACACCAGCCCTATGAAGTCGTCCAAAAATTCCTTGATGGCATGGTAGCAACTAGAAAAAAGCCAAAAAGAAACAGGAGTGGGAGGCACTAATTACCCAGTTGGATGATATATCCAACCGAGTCACAAAATTGGAAGTACAAACCATGGGTAAAGAAAAGCACCTCTCCCTCAGATGAGCTTCTGTAAAGCTCAGCGGTCTAGACAAATTACTGGCGCATCACCAACTATTTTGGTGATCTCGACAGAGACCGCCGTTGGGATCCTTACATAAACTAAAGGTTCTGCTAACTTCAATGAGGAAATTAGACATTCGGCGTGTCGCCGAATGAATAGGCGAACTTCACTCACATCGTTGAACGGGCGGGAACTGGACGGTTTTTGCATGTCACAAGTTTAACTGTCCTGTTTCACTCACTTTCTCTCATTTCTTCATCCTACAAAACTCACACATGCACCATAGTTTTATATTTCTTGTACTTTTGGAATATTATGGTTCATTGGTTTGTGCGCGGAGTTGGATTGCATTGTTGTCTGGCACTTCATTAGCATCTATTCATCATCTAAGGTTGGTAGTCTAAACCTCGCGTTTAAAAATATTATAATTGTACTCATTTGCATAATGATGAAAGTGTTAAACTTCTGCTGAGTCTCTGAGTTACTGGAATTACATATATTTTCGATTATAATGTGGCACCTAGTGCATTATTCGAGGAATTCCCACTTAGTTATGCTTTGAGTTGGATTGTTACGTGATGGGAATAGAAGTTTCTGTGTGTTTTCGTGGAAATTTAGTTATGTGCGCATAGGCTGTACTATCTAGGGTAGCTAGGTGAGATTCAAAATGTTGGGTTGATAATGGACACATTGAGCTGACAGGCGAGGTGAACAAAGTCCGCCGAATTGCTCAGCGGTTCGCCTACCAGCTCCATTTCACTCTTAACTGCGCGTTTTATGTACTGATTGACATGTGACTCTCAGCGGTCAGTTTGGTTCGCATAATACACTCGGCGACGCGCCGAGAGAGCACTTGTTTGCTTTTTGCCTGCGCCCTTGTATCATTTGTACATCAATTTCAATGATTAGCCTGGCAGCTTAAGTGAGAAATTCCACACCTAGAAATATCATTTTTGCTCCTATGTGAATCTATACTTAACTTATCCTCAAAGTTTTTGCAGAAATGGCTAGACCAAAAATCACAGGGAGAGATGATCCACCAAGGCACATAGGAGCACGAGAATTTAGAATAGTTGAAAAGAGAGTAGAGCTAGCCAGACAAAGGAAGTACACCAAGGAGGCTAGGGAAATAGATGAATTCCTTTTGACCTTAATGTGCGCCCATGTGATCGAAGTTAGTTAATGCAATATATGCCTTCAGAGCAGCTAAGGAAATAGATCAGATGATTATAGCAACTCTTCCTGCAAAGGCTAAGGCAAAAGCAAACAATGGAGACCAAAATAACAAGGCTCCAAGGACTATTGTTTTACTTCAGGAAGATGCACCAGGCTCTGATGCCCCAGTAGATAGAGAAACGACGTATACATGACCTCTCTCTACCCTTCTCTCTTAATTACTAGCATCTACTTTTGGATACTTATTACTTGCCTTTAAGGACAAACGCTCTTTATTTGTGGTGGGGTAAGGCCTACACCTTTTGTGTTGACATTCATGTTTTGTTCTATATATATTTGGGTTGTTTTCTTTAATTTGTGTTCTAACTACTGCTTTTCTGTGGATGTTTGATCTCATGGCTCTTGTTGTTCTAATTGAAAATAATTTTGATCATTCCGAAAAAATTTCGCCACCTCTTGTGTTGAAAGTAGCTATTCTTTTGCAAAAAAATTGAGTCTTGATTTCGATTAATACCGATGACTTGAATAGTGCTCCCAATTGAACAAACATGAATGCGCGGGTACGATGAGGCCAAATGAAGTTACATAGATAATATGTGCACTCCTTGCATCTCATTGTGACTAGCCATTTATCGAATGGATTTTCTTGTGAGGACTGTTGCACACTAGCGAACGTGTCTAGTCTTGTTTGACTAAAGTATCGATGCCTTTTGTGATTAGCTTACTGTGAACCATGCATGAATAAACCTAGAATTACCCCATTAGTCTGATTGATTTAGAAAGGTGTCCTCTTGAGATGATCTTAGGCAAATTTTGAAGAGTGTGAACCAATTTAACATATACCTCTATTTGTGGCCTACCCGTGAGCGTGTGAAACTCTTTTGAACACCCTTTGAGCCTTACCTTTCTTTGGAAGAACCGTGATGAACCCTAGACCTTACGTGAACCACTACCTACAATCCTCTTGAGTTGCAGTTTAGCGAATAGCCAACTTAGGCCAAAAGCCTAAGTTGGGGGTGTGGTGAAAGGGAAAATGAGAGGTCAAGAAGTGCAAGAAAAGTCCCCCTTAACCCATGGTATTACATAAAAATGGACCCCTTCAATTCAATTCAATAAAAAAATGAAATGTGGAATAAATTACGAAGGGAATCGGGTTTCAACAATCCATGGAGGAGAATAAAAAAAGGGGTGACTTAGAAGCACTAGAAAAAGAATTGATAAAGGAAAAGAAGGGAATGCCTTGAGAATGCCACTACTCACGAGGAAAAAGTCACAAAGCCTAAATGACCAAACCTTTGCACTCAGCCCCATTACAAGCTTTAGAAAAACCTTTTTGATCTTGAGTAAGCCGAATCTAAAGTCGATAGGAAAATAAGGGCAAACCTATGGGTGAAAACGTGCATTGTGTTCCTCTTTTTGAGTGTGAGCGTTGTATCTGATTCCTGATCTTAAATTGACTCATATATGTGCGTGAATATGGAATCATTCTTTACGTGAGGGCATTTAGATACTTTGGTTGAGCTTGAACTTGCACAAGTAGCAAGTATTGCGAGCATGAGAATCTTTGGTAATAGAGTGTCACAATTTGAATCTTTGAGTACACAAGTGATCCTTGCATAAGTAAAGTGAGTCTTGTTGTGTGCATTTATGATTTAATCTTGTGTAGCACTATTTGAGGCACCCTATTTGAACTATTGAACTTGAGTTTGCTTGAGGACAAGCAAAAGTTTAAGTTGGGGGTGTTGATGAGTCCACAAATTGTACTCATTTAGGGCTTTATTTTAATAGAAATAGTGTGCTCGAATGCTTGTTTTTATCTCAATACCTGATTAAAATACTTAAGTTTCAGGTATTTGAAGTTTTACTAGAAGCATGGACACTTAGGCGCAAAACAGAGCAAAATGGGGATGAAAAGAACAAGAAATGAAAGTCTGCGGATCACCGAGCCCAACTTGGCGATTTGCCGAATTGACATGTACTGCCCTTTGTTCCAGTATGCGCAGCCTTGAAGGAAGTGGATTGAAAGGCGAGGAAATAAGTAGTCGGCGAGTAGACGATGAGTTTCACGAAGCAGTACCGTACCGCCCAATGATCCAGAATACGAGGATGCTGAAGGAAAGACACTGAAGGCAATGAGCAGATTAAAGGGCGGATCGCCGAGTTCATCGGCGATCTCGACTAATGTCGCTGAACAATCCTCCGCAGCACAATCTGTGGAAACTATAAATACTAGTTAGAGTTATAGTCTTAGTGTGGAACATTTTAGAGTAAAAATTATTATTAGTCTATAGTATTTTTCTATCAAGTTTGGAGAGGGTTTTGTGGAGACTTGAAGAGAGGAGTTCATCTTCCCCAAGTTAGAAGTGGGTCTTCTTTATTCTTCTTTTGTAGCTTAATTCAAGGTTTAATTTCTTATACCCAGTTGATTTATTTATCATGTTAGGTATAATTTCTTATTTCTTGATGTGCGGCTAAAAACCCCCATTATTGGGGTGTGATTTAGCAAATACGGGTTGATATTCTTGTTGGGTCTTACTTGTTGATAGGTTAGATGTATTTTAATGGTGATTTAACCTAGTGGTTGTGGTTTAATCTAAAGGGTTTGTAGTTGCAAATACAAAGCCACCCATGTGTTTTCGGTTTGCCCGAGAGGGAGGTTGCGAAACCAAAACCACTCGACTGATGGCCTAAAGAGTGGGTCGACATGAGGTTCAGCCCGAGAGGGTGAGCCCTAGTCCCATATCCTAACACTCAGCTCGAGAGAGTGAGTGGGGTAATGCGTAGGCTGGTCTTCATGCGGCAAATGGGTGTCCGAGAGGAACACATTTGAAACGGAGTAAGTTGCTTGTGAGGGAACTTATTTCCATTTAAAGCTTAGTCTAGTCACTATTGTCTTGCAAATTTCCTATTGAAAACATATACCCAACGATTTATCTCAACTTGTATTGCAGTCACATCCCAAGAACCTTTCCCCATACTTGTTTTTCTTGTTTATTTTGTTGTTTTACTACTTGTGACAAAACCCCCATTTGATATTTGACACTTCTGTGTCACCTCCTTTAATTTACAATGTATTTTATCGTAAATGTTTTTAGCTACAACTAATTCAAATGAAATTCTAAGTGGCTACTGATTCTCAAAACCGCTCCTTTGGGACACGACCCCAACCTTTTGTTGGGTTACTATACTATCGACGATCGTAGACACTCATACCATAGGATAGTGTCGTTGGTCACGATAAGCATCAAAATGGCGCCGCTACCGAGGAGTGGTGTTAGTTGAGAATTTTTAGTTCACTAGAATTTCCATCTTATTAATTGTAGATTATTAATTTTACTCTTAGGTTTGTTTTCTTTGAGTTTTTTATTGTATGTAATCCCAAGGATCATTGGCAAAAATTTCTGTTTTCCTTAGTTTTAACTTTAATAATCTTAGTTGTAGTTTTGCTTTGCTTGTTTGAACATCACAACAGGGAACTAACGATGGATGATCATTATGGATACCACACGAATCATCCCTTGCTGAAACTATTGTACCTCAGGGACAACCTATTAACATTTAAACAGGTAGGGGATGAAACAATTCAGGACATGTGGCTGAAGTTTCAAGCAGTGCTACAACCATACCCATCTCATGGGATGACGAATAAGGCACTACTGGAGTGCTTCTATAGGGGTCTTGGACTCGAGAATTGAAGCATAGCCGATCAGATTTGTGAGGGAGGCATGCTACACCAGCCCTATGAAGTCGTCCAAAAATTCCTTGATGGCATGGTAGCAACTAGAAAAAAGCCAAAAAGAAACAGGAGTGGGAGGCACTAATTACCCAGTTGGATGATATATCCAACCGAGTCACAAAATTGGAAGTACAAACCATGGGTAAAGAAAAGCACCTCTCCCTCTGTGAGTGTAGTCATAGGAAGAAGAAGTGAGATGTGCAAGGAGATAAAGCTCATTCACTCATTCAAAAGAAAATGGAGGTATACGAGGAGATGTTGAATGAGATAAAGGAATATAACGCAATGCTAAATGAAGCATCAGCCTCTCAGTCCATGACTATCCAGCTGTAGGATGCTCAAATCGGCGATTTCATATCAGGCCATTACCCACCATTCGCCGAAGACTCGCCTAATGACAACATGGGCGACTTCGAAGATGAAGAATAGTTGTCGATTTACGTCGTGCCACGACATTAACTAAGACGCTGTTTAGGAGGCAACCCAAAACTAATTACTTGCTTTTTAATTTTCTTGATAAAATAGTAGTGTTTTGTTTGTACAGGTTGAAGCTAAGGAATTGCTTGAAAAGATGTATGGAAGCGAGTAACAGGTTCAGTTGGCTGATCGTCGACAAGTTCGGCGAACTAAATTTCTTCTGCAGTCTGACCGAAGGCATCCTCATATGAACTTCTATAAAGCTCAGCGGTCTAGACAAATAACTGGCGCATTGCCAACCATGTTGGCGATCTCGACAGAGATCGCCGTTGGGATCCCTACATAAATTAAAGGTCCTGCTAACTTCGGCGAGGAAATTAGACATTCGGCGTGTCGCCGAATGAATAGGCGAACTTGACTCACATCGTTAAACGGGCGAGAACTGGACGGTTTTTGCAGGCCACAAGTTTAAAAGTCCTATTTCACTCACTTTCTCTCATTTCTTCATCCTTCCAAACTCACACCTGTACCATAGTTTTATATTTCTTGCACTTGGATTATTGTGGTTCATTGATTTATGCGCAGATTTGAATTGCATTGTTGTCTAACACTTCGTTAGCATCTATTCATCATCTAAGGTTGGTAGTCTAAACCTCGCATTTAAAAATATTATAATTGTACTCATTTGCATAATGATGAAAGTGTTAAACCTCTGTTGAGCCTCTGAGTTACTGGAATTACATATGTTTTCGATTATAATGTGCCACCTAGTGCATTATTTGAGGAATTCCCACTTAGCTATGCTTTGAGTTGGATTGTTACGAATAGAAGTTTCTGTGTGTTTTCGTTGAAATTGAGTTATGTGCGCGTAAGCTATATTCTGTGGGGTTGCTAGGTGAGATTTAAATGTTGGGTTGATAATGGACACATTGAGTTGATCGGCAAGGTGAACAAAGTCCGTTGAACTGCTTAGCGGTTCGCCTACCAACTCCATTTCACTCTTAACTGCGCGTTTTATGTACTGATTGACCTGTGACTCTCGACGGTCAATTTTTTTCGCACAATACGCTCGGCAACGCGCCGAGAGAGCATTTGTTCGCCTTTTGCCTGCACCCTTGTATCATTTGTACATCAATTTCAATGATTAGCCTGGCAGCTTACCCCGACTCAACTCAGTTTCTCTCGAACACCAAGTTTCCGCTTTTAAGCACAACCTTCTCCTTAGCCCATTCACCCTCTCGAGCTGAATGTGTGGGAAAAGTCCTAGGATTCACTCCCTCGAGCTGAATCCACGACTACCCAATAACCACCAGCTATCGATTTAGTAGTCTTAATTTTAAAACCTCTCTCTTGAGCAAGCCAAAAACACTAAATGAAATCGTATTTGCAAATACAATCCCATTAAGTTCAAACATAACTACTAAACAAAATCACATTTAAACAACAAATAGATTAACAGTAAGCAATACCCAACAGGAAATTTAACCCATATTCACAAAATCACACCCAAGAATTGGGGTTTTAGCTAGACATAGACAAAAGGAAGAAAATGATACCAAATCGAAGTAACATCAACTGGCTATGATTTATATTCACTTTAAACGAGTCTAGGATGAGGAATCTTCAACACCCACTTCCAATTTCTTGGAATTAGAAGTCTTCAAATCTTCAAAAGCTAAGCAAAATGTTTTCTACTTGAAAATTTAGAGAATAAAATGTAGTCTCTGAAATTGCATACTAAGATAAAAATTAAAACTAGTATTTATAGTTGTCAAAAAATATGTTGCGAAGGATAACTCGACGGAGTTAGTCGGGATCGCCGATGCACTCGGCGATCCGCCCTTTGGTCTGCTTCATCGCCTTTCAGCTTTTGCCTTCAGCATCTTCGCGTTCTGGATCATTGGGCGATATAGTACTGTTTCGCAGAACTGTTCGACGACGCGCCAACTGCTCTTTTTTATTGCTGACTTGATCTTTTCCTTCGGGGCTCAGCACACTGGAACATTAGGAGAGTCTAAGGCCATTCGGCGACTCACCAAATATATTAGGCGATCCTTAGGCCTTCTTTTTTTCGTCTTTTCAGCCATTTTGTTCCTTTTTGCCAAGTAGTGTCCATGTTTTGCCTCAAACTCCAAATACCTTAAATTTAAGGATTTACATCAGTTATTGAACAAAATATGCATTTAAGGACACTAATTCTATACAAATGAATCCCTAAATGAGCTGAAATTGTGGACTCATCAGCAGGGTTTGCCTAACCAAAGTCATGATCTCTTAGCAGAACCTGGTTCGCAAAAGCGAGGCCCCCAACTTTTGGGGGGTTCACTTAAGTGAAATCTGAGGGGGGTTTGACCTGTAAATTTTAGGGTTTAAGCCTCATTTCTGTAACACCCCGTATGTTAGAACTACCAAAATATAGTTTTATAGAAGTTGTAGGTGCAACCCACGGTCTCCACCCACAGACCATAGGACGACCCACGGTCCGTTCTAGTGGTCCGTGGATCACCATCTACAACCATCCCCAGAAAGACCAGAAAAAATAATCTAAGTCCTGACCCACGCTAGAACCTATGGACCGTAGGTCAGACCACGGTCCGTGGTCCAGGGCCGTAGGTCGAACCCTCTAATTCCATCCCCAAAAGTCAATTGTCGATTGACCAGCACAGACCGTCAGTCGATCGACGGTCCGTCGGTCCCGTCCATCGGTGACCCCGACAACAGTTAAGTCAGGGGTCTTTTGGTTTTTTCCTAATGCGTTGGACCCCTAAACTACATTGTTTAAACCCTAAACTACATAGTTTTGTATAGTTTTAGCCTAGAAACATAACTAGAACTTACCTAAGTTAGATCATTCATCAAAACTTAGAAAATTAGAGCGTAAGATGAGAAAGAGGTCAAGAACCTTAGTTTAAGAACGCAACAAGGTTCCATCAGTTCTAGCCCCGAAATCAAAAGATTTCTCCATGGAATTCGTCACCAGGTATGTGGGATTTCACTAGTGGGTTCCTTTCATCCATTAGGTCCCTAGATTTCAGTCAGAATCTTGATTTCCTTGATGTTATCCAGACCTAGGGTTTCTTGAATGTTAGAATTGTTGGGTTTTAGTTGTTAGAATAATTTCAAATCCTATCATCATGTTGTAGTATTATTTTGCATAGATTCATGCATAAATGATGAGTCCACGATTTTGACTCATTTAGGGTGTATTTTAATGGATTTATGGCCCTCAAATGCATATTTTGTCTCAATAACTGATGTAAATACTTGAATTTCAGGTATTTGAACTTAGGAACAAAGCATGGACGCTATGAAACAAAAAGGAACAAGGTAGCGAAAAGAACGAAGAAAAGAAGGTCTAAGGATCGCCTAATACATTAGGCGAGTTACCGAATGGCCTTAACCTCACCCAAAGTTCCAGTGTGCTGAGCCCTGAAGGAAAAGATCAAGTTGGCGATGAAAGAGAGCAGTCAGCGCTTCGCCGAACAATTTTGCGAAGCAACACCATATCACCCAATGATTCAAAATGCGAAGATGCTGAAGGAAAAAGCTGAAAGCCGATGAACCGGATCAATGGGCGGATCGCCGAGTGCATTGGCGATCCTCACTAACTGCGTCGAGTGATCCTTCGCAGCACAAATTTTTGAAAACTATAAATATCCATTTAAATTTGTAGCTTACTATCAAGTTGTAGCAAATTATTACTGATTTTTAGAATATTTTCAGTTTTAGTTCTTAGAGTTTTTGGGAGACATTGTTCTTGAGTTTGAAGGTTTTAAAGGTTTTCAACTCCAAGAAATTGGAAGTGGGTCTTGAAGAATTTTCATCCTTGACGTATTTAAAGACATTATTTATCGTACACATTTAATGGAAACACTTTTTGGTATAGATTTTTATCTCTTTTTTCATGTCTAGGTAACAATTCTTGGAGCTTGATTTTGTGAATATGGGTTAAATTTACTGTTGGTTATTGCTCATTGATAGTCTATTTATTGTTTAAATATAATTTCGTTTAGTAGTTGTGTTTGAACTTAATGGAATTGTAGTTGCAAATACGATTTCATCTTCGTGTTTTTGGCTTGCTCGAGAGAGAGGTTTTAAAATCAAGAATCCTAAATCGATAGTTTGTGGTTATTGGGTCGTCGTGGGTTCAACTCGAGAGAGTGAATCCTAGACCTTCTCCCACACACTTAGCTCTAGAAAGTGAATGGGCTAAGGCGAAGACTGTGCTTAATTGCTGTAACTCGGTGTTCGAGAGAAACCGAGTTGATTCGAGGTAAGTTGTTCGATAGAAAATTTACCCCCTCAAAAGTCTAGCTTAGTTACAAATGTTCAGCGATTTACTATCAATAGCATTTACCCAATTGTTTATTTTATCCCATATCCTATCACATCCCAAGAATTTTGTCTCCCTATTTCGCATCTTTATATTTTTGCTATTTTTTTTTCTTAGTTGAATACAAACCCCCCATTGATAATTGATATTCATGTCACCTTTAGATTTAGTATATTTTTATTCATTAATATTTATAGCTATGATTGATTAGAACTAAATTTTACATTTCTATTTAATTCTCGATTACTAATTTCTCCCTTGGGACTCGACCCCAACCCATTTGGTTGGGTTATATTACTACACGCGATCATTGACACTTGAATTGGAAGATGTGTCTTTTTGCAGGTTGTTTGATATGACAACCATATGGATTAGTAGCCCAACTCCTTGATGGCATGGTTAAAGCCAACAAGAAAATGGAAAAGGACCAAGAATTGGCTGCATTTTTTATTCAGTTGGATGATCTGTCTAAGAAGGTAATGTAGTTGGAAGCAAGGTTTAAAAATAAGAGCACGTACCTTCCCCCCGCAAGTGCAGAAAGATGAAGCAGCATGAGGGTGGACAAAATGGAGAGTTCCTCTCACTCATTCTACACAAAATCTAGCAACAAGATAGAGTGTTGAATGAGATAAAAGAGAATGTCAAAATGCTGAATCAGATGACGACCTCACATTCCATGATTATTCAGCTACAAGACGCCAAAATAGGCCAAATGTTGGCATGTATCTACTCACAGCATAAATAAGGGTTACCTAGTGATATTATGGTTAACCCCGATAATGAGGTTTGAATGGTGACTTGCGTCGTGCCACGATGTTAAATAAGGCGATGTTTGGGAGGCAACCCAAAACCCTTTATTGCTTTATTTTTGTTTTAGAAATGATGGTGTGTTGATTTTGTAGGTTAAACTGTGGAGAGTGTGTGAAAAATGCAGGTTGGCGAGCTAAAAGGTCCAGTCGGCGCATTGCAGAGGAGGTAGGCGAGTCCAACTTAATCCGGCATTCCACTCAAGACATCTTTAAAATGGAGTCTGAAAACTTGGCGATCCCAGGAAATCATTGTCGAATCGCCGACCAGGTCGGCGAGCCCGACGTAAACTATCGTTTGGACCCCCACATTAACTGGAGGCCCTGTAAAACTAGGTGAGGTAAGTGAACACTTGTGATGTCACCGAGTTGGTCGGCTAGCGCGACAAAAGTTACCGAATGGGCAAGAACTGGACGGTTTTAAAGGCTAATAGTTTCAAAGTTTCAAAATCTTCACTTTCCCTCGCTTTCAAACTTCGCAAACTCGCACCTAGTTAGTATTTTCAATATTTTTGCATTTCAAAAGTATTTTGGTTGTTGATTGGTGCTCGGACTTTGGATTACACTGCCGCATAGCATTTCAACGTACTTTAATAGGCATAACAGGTTGGTTTTCCAAACTCCGAGTTTATTTTATTGAATTTGTACTTAAATATTGAAATCCCGTAATTTGGTGCATTGGATTGTGTTAAATCTTGTGGGGTTATGCTCGTATGATATGGGTCATGTTTGAATTTGAGCAGCACATTATTTGATGTTATTTTCAGAAGTCACGGGGTTGAGTTCGAGAAGTTGGGTTAAAAATAAACACGTTGGGTCGTTTGGTGAGCTGGGTCGAGCTCGCTGAACCACTCGGTGGTTCGCCTAATGTCCCCATTACGCCTTTAAATTCATGTTATACATGTTGTTTAGCTCTGTAACTTTCGGCGAGAAGCCTGGGTCGCCAAAGCGATTTGGCGACTCACCGACCATTTCAGCGAGTTTGTCTGCAACTGATTTTAAATGCTTTTGTTCGAATATTTTCTAACTTTGCCTCGAAGTTGCAGACATGGCTAGACCAAAAGTTGCTAGGAAAATCGTGCCACCCCGAAAGATTAGAGCACTGAATTTAAAAATGAATAAAGAGAGGTGGAACTTTCCAAAGAAGGGCAAACAAGAACACCCATCTAGAAATAAAACCAAGGGCAAGAGGCCTATTCCCCGAGACACCTCTATTCCTTCATGGGCCCGAGGACTTTACTCAGTTGTACGGAGATTTTTGGCCGATACACCCGTGGCAGCCCCTGATGAGTCTGGTGCTATTGTTTCTTTCACGGTGATTACGGGCACTGATGCCCAAATCCAAACCGATGCACCGGACATAGATGGAGCAACTGAGTAAATTGGATCCCATCTTTACCTCCCTCTCTATCTTTCTTTATTTTAAATTTTGGATAATTTTGTTTGCATTTGAGGACAAATACTTTTATTTGTGATGGGGTGAGGTCCACCTTTCTTTTGTGATTGATTTTTTCTTTATATTTATGGGCTTTGTGCTAAATTTGTGTATTACTGCTTCTTGTGGATGTTTGAGCTTGTGGCTCTTTTTTGCTTTAAATTGTAAATGATTTTGACCCTTCCAAAAAATTTCGCCCGCTCTTGTATGTACTGGAAAGTGGTTGTTCTTTAGCAAATTTGAGTCTCAGTTTTTATCAATATCGATGACTCAAATAGTGCTCATAATCAAACGAACATGAATGTGTGGCTACAATGAAACCAAGTGAAGTTACATAGACAATATATGAACTCTTTGCATCTCGTTGTGACTAGCCAATTATCGAATCGAGTCTCTTGTGATGAACATTGCACACTAGCAAAAGTGTAGAGTCTTGTTTGAATTTGGTGTCAATGCCTTATGTTGACACCCAATTTTGGCTTAGCATTTTTTAAAATTCGTAACTTTTAAGTTTTTATTTATTTAATAGTTCAAAATACATTTTTTATAATTTTAAATAAATTTATCGATAACTATCCTTATTTGTCAAAATTCAGGATTTTTTTTATCGGTTAATTTTAATTACATTATTTTTTGTTACAATCAGTTGACTACGTTCAAATGTTTATTCATTTCGATTATATCATTAGTTCTGATAAATTGCATTTTTTTACATGTCATTAGCTACGTTCAATATACTTTTCAATAATCATTTTATTTGTTAGATTTGTCGATATTAATTTTGATATTTTGCACAGTCTAGAAATTCATTCAAATATGAATAAGATTTCATGCACATATATTTTTAAAGGATAGTGATTTTGGCGCAAGATTTTAAAAGAATGGTACTCTACTATAAGTTATCTTTTATTTTCTATATAAACAATAGCTTATTCATTAGGTCAAGGGTGGTGAATAATACTTTGGACATTGAGAGAAACAATTTTCAAATAGATAGAAATCCTAATCTTTTACTTTTCAAAAAAAACTTTCCGATCACCACCACCCCGAAATCCGGCAAAGCTCCGGCAACCCCAAAACCCCTGTTCATATTTCTCCTTTTTCCGACAACAGCCAAGAACCAGTCAGACCCATCATCTCATTTCTTCTCTTCCCGTTTCTTCTCCAACAGCTAGCACCACTGGAGAAGCTAACACAACCAGACCAAGCACCACAAAGGCCAGCCGCCAACCCACCACCAGTGCTCACTCCCTTTCCAGCAACCAAAATCACCAACGACCCCCATTACTACCAAAAAACCCAAATGAAACAACTCCTCCACCAGACCCCAAAACCCATTCCGTTTTCCAGCAAACACTCAACAACAACAACACCAAACCATTGCCGAAAACCACCTCAATGCGCTGCAACTCCAGCAGCGAACAGCAACCCAAAACCCCCTCCCTTTTCTGGTGAAAAACAACACAATCATACCCTTCTCATTTCCTCCGTGAAACCAACATCGAGCTTAAACTAGAGCTCAAGCGATATCCTAATTCCAACCAGCTCCATCACGAACTCCGGCGATGAGCTCTTAGCTCCGATGAACCGAAGTAATAAAACAAGCAACAAACCACATCACTGCTAGCTGCGAACCTCAATGAAACTCTCAAACTCCAACACCGGTGGCCGACAATCAAATCTAGCCTGAATTATGACCTATTCCGTCTCACTACTGAAGAAATAATGCTCAAATGAAGCTGTGTTTGTTTTCTTTTACCATTAAGATTCTTTGCTTTTATTATTTTATTACTTTTCAGTAATGTTATGATCTTTGGTACATTAATTATTTGTGAGTATATTATTTCCTTAAAAGTCTTCATGCTATGGTTAATTGCTGATTATGTGTTTTTTTTAATGCATTTCTTTTATTTTAATGTATTTTGCTTCCTCCATTATTGTTTCACTAATTATGTTTTGTTTTGTAGTGAATATAATCATTTTCGTAATTATTAATGACATATTTTGTTGTTGTTTAGATTATATTCTTACCCTATTAGATAAGACATTACAATATTTTAGTATTATTATTGTTTGCTTCATTAATTATCCATTATTGTTCTTATTTTATTCATATATATGGCAGCTCATTGATGACATAAAATATTAAAGATTTTGCAATTTCTAATAGCTAGGTTGCTATTATTATTATTATTATTATTATTATTGTGGTGTTATCATTTGGGTGCTACATCTTGGTTTATATGATCTTTGGTTTGCTTTATATTTTAAGTTAAAATTGGCCAATGAGAAAATCTCTCTGTCAGTTTTGGAGTCCTCCCCATTTTAAAAGACGGAAATTTAGTTTAAGTTCATATATTTTGTATGCTAAAATTGGTCGATGAAGAAATTACCATCGATTTTCAAGGCCTCCCATGTTACTAAAACGGATTTTTATTTTGAAGTTATTATTTGATTTATTAATATTTATTTATTACTAACACTTTTACTAAGTGTCTTTCCGGGTACACGGAGTTGCTTCCCATTGAAGCTATTCCAATGGAATTCGAATTATATATTTTTTTATTTATTATTATGTATATTGTTCACGACAGAAAAACATTAGGTCGTTTCTCATATTACTTGTTTACTTTATTACTTGGGTATATTGCATGTTTGTTTTATTTGTATATAGTTTATCTCCTCCTCAATTTGAAAAAAATGAATTCAGTCGGGACCCATATTTGTGGATTTCGAAGGATGCCTAACACCTTCCCTTCGGAATAACTTGAACCACTTACCTAGAATCTAATGGTTTCATAGATTTTTTAATTGGTTTCCTAATTTTTCCTAGAATTTGGTAGCGACTCCTTTAAAATTCGTTTATTCTTTAAATTCTTTTAACATTGAACTAATTGATTATTTTTTAGTGACCGTGGCGTTTCGCCCTATTTGAATAGGATAGGGATGTAAACAGAATGACGACTCCGCTGGGAATATAGAGGTTCTAACCATTATGACTTTATTTTTTCAAATTGAGGAGTTATTCTTTTATTGTGTTATTCATTATATCTTGCATATTTTGTTGATTATTTGTATATTATACTTGTTATTTATTATTTATTTGTTTAAACTGTATATAAATTGTCATTGCATTCATGACATTTTCTGACATGTATGTATAGTATATTAAATAACGGTTTTGCGGAACCGCAACCGAACTTTTTTATATTCAACCCTTTCTTGGAATGATCGACAATTTATTGGTTCGTCATGCGTCCAGGTTGTCGTGAGTTCCAGCCTAAGTTGTCCACTTGGGTTCCCAATCTTTCAAAAGTCACTCTTAGTCAACTAGCGTAGAGCGAAACCAAATTCCAATTTCTAGCACATTTTGAACTAAGTCGACCCAACACCCAAGGCGTGTTGGGCCCATTAGAAGCCCACATTTTTTCTATTTGGCTCATTGGTCAATAAAAGACAATCATAGTTATGCGTTTAAATTTAAAGGATGTATACGACATTTGGCAAATCATTGTCATTCGGGGTTGGGGGTTTATTTTAATAGCATACTCTAGTCGAAGAAGGATCTTTACAAGTTACCATTCCATCAAAAAGGTGTTGACATTCAGAGATGACAAGAAACTCAACATGAAGTAACTTCCACAAATGCTTAATTTAGGATGGTACCCCTGCGTAGAATTGATTATTTTTATCTTCTTTTTTTCCCCTTATTTTGTAATCCAATTTTATTTATTCATAAAATTTGTACTAAGTGTTTTGGGAGACAATTGAATATTGTCAAATGGCGTAATACATCATTTAGATCGTTAGGCCTACCCTTGGCACAAAAGAGTCACATAATTTGTATAGGACGCGCAATAATTGTTTATATGCTATGTGATATAATTAAATTTGTTTTCAATCAAAGTAGTGCTTATATGTTTAATTAATTTTTTTTTAGTGATATTTTGCATTATCCATTATGAATATGAATTAACACTTTTACCTTTCAAGTTTTTTTTAAGCGAGATGTTGATTTATGTCAGAATCTGGAAATCATTGTTCGTTCGAAGTTGCAAAGGACAAAAAGGCTCGCGAAATTTGAGTCTTTGTATTTCACAAGACATTAATCTCAAGTCAAAAAGATAAATCAGGGAAGTCTTTGACAATGAGGTCGCACTCATTTATTTTTAATTATTTTTGCATGTTGGCTTTTCTTTCAAACATTTCTCATATTTTTGCAGGAAAACCATCCCCGACGACAATCGAAGATGGTCATAACAATGTCTGGTTCTAGTGGATAATTGGGAAAAGAGAGAGTTCCAAGAGACATTCAAAAAGAATATACAACAACAAGTGGTTACTGTAAAAAAAAAAACTAAAATGGTAGACTACATTCAACATGTAGTACAAAGGTCGACAGTTAAAGATGATACAAGGAATCGCTCCGATTTTGTCTAAATTTTAAATTTGTTTTATGTCATATTTGCACGAACTACGCATACGTGATTCTTATTTTCATGAGATACGTAGGCAATCCCTCTTGGGTTCGGTATTCACTTTTTCAAAAAAATAAAAAATAAAATAAAATGGTTTGTCCATTTTTTAGGGTCATATCTGCATGAACTACGTGAACCTGATTCTTATCTCGGTGAGATACGTAGGCAACCCTTCTTGGGTTCGGTATTCATTATTTTAAGTAACAAAAATCAAATAGTTTGTGCATATTTTCAAGGACATATCTGCACGAACTACGCGTACCTGATTCTCATTTTCATAAGATACGTATGCAACCCCTCTTGGGTTCGGTATTCACTTTTTCAATTTTTTTAAAAAATAAAAAATATATAATAGTTTGTGCATATTTTCAAAAACATATCTACATGAATTACGCACACCTGATTCTCATCTTGATGAGATACGTAGGCAACCCTTCTTGGGTTCGATATTCATTATTTTAAATTTAAAAAAAAATCGTTTGTGCATATTTTCAAAAATATATCTGCATGAACTACGCACACCTGATTCTCATCTCGATGAGATATGTAGGCAGCCCTCCTTGGGTTCGGTATTCATTCTTTAAAAAAAATGTTTTGTACATATTAAAAGAGCCATGTCTTCAGCTCAAATGAGACCAATGCAGTTAGGAGCATGTAAAAATATTCGATATGATGAAGAGGACTGACTTTGTGGTAAACCATAGATTCTTTTGGTACCTTTTATTTATACTTTTGTGACGCTTGAAAATTCTATTGCATGCATTCAAGATAAGAATAAAACCAGCCTCATGATTTCATGTGCATTGTGTGGTGAGCTTTTAGATCAAAATTCAATTGCATCGCACTATTGATCTAGAATTTGGCTTGAATGTTTATCGAGGCGAAATCCTGAGTTATGTTTGGTTTGAAAAAGGATTATAGGCCTTCTTTGACCCAATTGTGTCTTTCAAAACCTACCAAATGACATTAATCTCTAATTTTCCCCACTTTGAGCCTGAAGTCTTTCTTTGGATAACCATATTTTAGCCACTGTCTCTTTTGAGTGCTTACATGCATTATCCCTCTCTTGGCCCAACCTTCTTGAGCGCACCAAAAATGTGCAAATTACTAGAGAAGATCCAAGTTTGAAGTTGCAAAAGACAAAGATATGAAGTCTCCCAAAGTCAAGAAAGCAAAAAAAACGACTTCTAAAAAAAAGGTTGAAGGAAAAAAAGAAGAAGACAAAAACACCCCTACAAGGTCAATGAAAGACGAGAAGGAAAAAACTCTAAAAAAGACGAGAAAACTTCAAAACAAAGGGGTGAAAAAGGAAAAGTTCCAACAAATAAGAATTCAAAAGAATTCGAAAAAAAAAACAGGGGACAATAAAGAGGATCAGACGCCAAATGTGTATCAATCATCAAAAACACAAATTCACTGTAACGCTCAAGAAGGAATTAAGTCACTCTTATCCCAAATATATATCCTACCCATCCCTAAGCCTACATTACAAGCCAATGACAAGCCCTACATGATCTTATTTCAAATGTTCTCACATTAATGGAGATTTGCATAAGGGCCAAGCATATGGTATCACAATTGCATGCATTGAACATTCTTGTGAGTATGAGTGCAATTCAAAAAATGTCCTTAAATAATATGCTTCAAATATGTGTGAAATAAGACTTTTCTTTTTGTGAGGGCACTTGAAGCATGGGGATTGGTATAATTCAAATCTTTGTTTGAAGAAATATGAACAAATCTTGTTGATACTTAAGTATGTTTGAGGTACCACTTGAAGCTGTAGGAGTTACCTTAAATTCAATCTTAGTAAAACAAAAAAAAAAGATTTACATGCGATCCTAACTCCTGGTACCAATTGTAGTCAAAATTTGACTCTCTTTATATTATTTATTTTTTTAAAAAAGGGGGCAATCACCAACTCTATAATATTTTCAAATCATTTTTTTTAATTCTTTCCATTAAAAAAAAAGAAGAGATCTTGCATTTCGTTTTTTGGTTGTTCATTGTAAAAAGTGTCATTAGGTTAATCCTGTCAGTGTGAGACGCCTATTTTACTTCAATGGGTTGTCTGTCTAAAAAATGTGATATATCTTGTCTTTAGGCTTTAAATATCGTGGGGAATATTATTTTCCTATTTTATCATGTTCATATTGTGCATTTTCTATTGATGATCTTGTCTCAAATTCTTTGCAGTATTCATCTACAGGATTTGAACTACATTTGACCTGATTCCTGGCTCGACAAGATATGTAGGTGTCACGACGGCTCGGTCATATACCCAGTGTGATTTTCTTTTCTCCTTGTAATAAAAAGTGGGACAGAATTTTTGAGAAAGACCTCAAAATTCCAACAAGTACTATCAGAAGCTTGATAGTCGACTTCAAAGGATTCATCATTGCTTGAAGTTCAAAGTCAACTTGCAAATCTCCAGCATTGTCATGGTGAGCCATCAGCGCCTCATACAAATCCCCAGTAAAACATGAGTGACAATGAACACAAAGTGTTCAAGAGCAAAATGATGATTGTTCACTTATGTCAAAGTGATCAGGCGCTTTGTACACATTTTCTTTTGAATAATGCCTTAAAGTTTATTGATCATGTTGCTAGCTAAAGAAAGATTATGTCTACTAACCGTTCCTTTTCAAATACAAGGACAGATGACAGCATCAAGATGATGACATTTTCAAGACACACGAGCCATCCACCTCGTTACAATGGACAATCATTGAGCCATCCACCTCGTTACAGTTGGAGAATCATCGAGCCATCCATCTCGTTATAGTGAACAATCATCGACTCATCCACCTCGTTACAGTGGACAATCATCGAGTCATCCATCATTTGCATTTATAATTGCATTTTCATTCGCCGAGAAGACCATTGCATTTAAGTCACATCTATTCGGAGGTGGAGGATGTGCACCCTATCTATTCAATGTTCAAGTCGAAGGAAACTTGCGTTGAAAGATATTTGCATTTAAGTCGCATCTATTCGGAGGTGAAGGATGTGTACCCTATCTATTCAACGTTCAAGTCGAAGGAAATTTGCGTTGAAAGATATTTACATTTAAGTCTCATCTATTCGGAGGTGGATGATGTGCACCCTATCTATTGAACGTTCAAGTCGAAAGAAACTTGCATTGAAAGATATTTGCATTTAAGTCGCATTTATTCGGAGGTGAAGGATGCGCACCCTATCTATTCAACGTTCAAGTCGAAGGAAATTTACGTTGAAAGACATTTGCATTTAAGTCGCATCTATTCGGAGGTGAAGGATGTGCACCCTATCTATTCAACGTTCAAGTCGGTGGAAACTTGCGTTGAAAGATATTTGCATTTAAGTCGCATCTATTCGTAGGTGAAGTATGTACACCCTATCTATTCCACGTTCAAGTCGAAGGAGAGTTGTGTTGAAAGAATTTTCATTCGTCCTACCGATGGACATACATTCAAAATCCTACCGATGGATCATCTTTTTTCATTCGTCCTATCGATGGACATCATTCCAAATCCTACCGATGGATCATCTTTTTTCATTAGTCCTACCGATAGACATACATTCCAAATCCTACCGATGGATCGTCTTTTTTTATTTCGTCCTATCGATGGACATACATTCCAAATCCTACCGATGGACATACATTCAAAATCCTATCGATGGATAATGTTTTTTCATTCGTCCTACCGATGGACATACATTCAAAATCCTATCGATGGATCATCTTTTTTCATTCGTCCTACCGATGGACATACATTCAAAATCCTACCGATAGATCATCATTTTCATTCGTCCTACCGATGGACATGTATTTTTATCCTACCAATGGATCATCTTCAATTATCGTATCGTAAGAGATGCTACCTTTTTTCCTGTAATTTTGTCTCTACTAATGAGTTTTATCTTTGTTTTTTCGAGAACATCCAAGAGGATGCATTCTCAATTGAGCCACAGCTTCGGACTAATTCAACAAGGAGGCAATATAGCGTGAAACCTTTTGGAAGCAAGTTGAGGATCGACTCCAACCACATTCCAGCCTTTTATATGAAGGTCATATGTTCGATCAAAATTGGATTTGTCAAGTTTCTTTGTCCATGATTTCTATCATCAATCATATCCAATGAAAGGGACAATTATTGATACCAAAATTTGGCCTAGCATTTTTTAAAATTCGTAACTTTTAAGTTTTTATTTATTTAATAGTTCAAAATACATTTTTTATAATTTTAAATAAATTTATCGATAACTATCCTTATTTGTCAAAAATCAGGATTTTTTTTATCAGTTAATTTTAGTTACATTATTTTTTGTTACAACCAGTTAACTACGTTCAAATGTTTATTCATTTCGATTATATCATTAGTTCTGATAAATTGCATTTTTTTACATGTTATTAGCCACGTTCATGATACTTTTTAATAATCATTTTATTTGTTAGATTTGTTGATTTTAATTTTGATATTTTGCACAGTCTAGAAATTCATTCAAATATGAATAAGATTTCATGCACAGATATTTTTAAAGGATAGTGATTTTGGCGCACGATTTTAAAAGAATGGTACTCTACTATAAGTTATCTTTTATTTTCTATATAAACAATAACTTATTCATTAGGTCAAGGGTGGTGAATAATACTTTGGACATTGAGAGAAACAATTTTCAAATAGATAGAAACCCTAATCTTTTACTTTTCAAAAAAAACTTTCTGATCACCATGATATATCGTGATTTTACGGTATTTCTAATACATTTCACTTACAAGTTGTGTGTGTCTAGGGCCTTTATATATTGGTTTCTATGTGTTTTATCATGTTTTGCAGGAAAGGTGTTCAGGCGCGGAAGTTTAGAGACAGCTGAAGGAAATGCAGAAAAAGGCATCCACGGAGGTCATCTACGGACCGTAGGTCCATTCACGGTCCGTAGGTGATGACCGTAGATCAGCAGGAATGTGTTGAGGACAAATCAGGGAAATCTGACCAAGTGTGGAACCACAGTGCCCATTGACGGTCCGTAGATTGATCTACGGACCGTACTGTTGATCCGTAGAGTGAGACTGCGAGGGTTCCAGTACCTGATTTTTGAAGATGCTAAGTATGGAGCTACGGAAGGGATTGACGGACCGTAGGTCGATCTACGGTCCGTGCTGCTGGTCCGTCATTTGGTTCAGAGAAGCTGATTGTTGGATGCTGAAATATTTTCTAAGTCCCGAGTGACGGAAGGGACTTACGGACCGTAGATCCATCGACGGTCCGTAAGTCAGTCTCGTGGATCGAAGACGCGTACCTGAACAAAACTTTCCTTAATTTGTTTCTTTTTTATTTAGGATTTGTTTTCTATAAATAGGACATGTAAACCTCGTTTTTGGGGGTTAGACACTATTATTCTATTTTTGCTTTGTAACTTTGGAGATTAATTTGCAACCCTAGCAATTATTGATTTCCCAAGTTCGTTTTGAAGATTTTGGTTTTGCAATTCAAGTTAATTTTCTGGGTTTATTATTCTCTTTACGTAAGTTCATAATTTCTCCATCTACAATTATGAATTGTGTTCTTGCTAATATGAGTAACTAAATCCACAACTAGGGTTGTGGGAACCATGATCGATTAACAAAGTATGAATAGTAAATAAGCAATTCTTGACTAGTATTTTGCATGCATTGATAATTCTTTCGTTTAGAAGTCTTTTTAACGGTGGCCAACGTTAGAACTCGCTTTGTTACTACTTGCCGGACCAAGGAGGTAGTTAACAAGAAAAGAACTATCAACATAGATTTAGTGTGATACTATCTAATAGGCTAGTGTCGATTGGTGCAAAGTAATAACTAAGCCAAACATCGATTATGATGTCTAATATGAGGTAAAGGTAAGGGTTAGTAAATTATACACACGTAGCCGAACCAAGGTGCGGGGTGAAATTCTCTAGATGCCGGACCAAGGATTTAGAGATACCTTACTTATCACTTTGCATGTAATACACTAGAAAAGGATTGCTATTACTAGGATTACTGCGTTATGAGATTATGGGGAACATGTGTACCCTAGTTATTTCTCTTATCTTGATAACAACCAAAGTTGAATTTAATTATTGATTACAATATTAAGTCTTACTATTTGTTTCACACAAGCACAACCCCCTTTTTTATTACCTGTTTCTGGAAATAATTTGACTAATTGAATATAATTGTTGGTTAAAAGTAAAGTCTAAACCATTTTCCTCGTGGGATCGATCCCAACCTACAAGTTGGGTTCTTTACTTGATAACGATCGCTTATGCTTCTAAAAGGAGGTGTAATTTGAGCGTATCAAATTTTGGCGCTAGAAATCCGGCAAAGCTCCGGCAACCCCAAAACCCCTGTTCATATTTCTCTTTTTTCCGACAACAGCCAAGAACCAATCATACCCATCATCTCATTTCTTCTCTTCCCGTTTCTTCTCCAACTGCTAGCACCACTGGAGAAGCTAACACAACCAGACTAAGCACCACAAGGGCCAGCCGCCAACCCACCACCAGTGCTCACTCCCTTTCCAGCAACCAAAATCACCAACGACCCCCATTACTACCAAAAAACCCAAATGAAACAACTCCTCCGCCAGAAAACCCCCTTCGTTTTCCAGCAAACAGTCAACAACAACAACACCAAACCATCGCCGGAAACCACCTCAACACCGCTGCAACTCCAGCAGCGAACAACAACCCAAAACCATTTCCCTTTTTCGGCAAAAAAAACACAACCATACCCTTCTCCTTTCCTCCGTGAAACCAAAACGAGCTTCATCTAGAGCTCAAGTGATACCCCTAATCCAACCAGCTCCATCACGAACTCCGGCGAGGAGCTCTTAGCTCCGATGAACCGAAGTAATAAAATAAGCAACAAACCACATCGCTACTAGCTGCGAACGTCGATGAAACTCTCAAACTCCAACACCGGTGGCGGACAACCAAATCTGGCCTGAATTGTGACCTATTCCGTCTCACCACTAAAGAAATAATGCTCAAATAAAGCTCTGTTTGTTTTCTTTTACCATTAAGATTCTTTGCTTTTATTATTTTATTACTTTTCAATAATGTTTTGATCTTTGGTTCATTAATTATTTGTGAGTATATTATTTCCTTAAAAGTCTTCATGCTATAGTTAATTGCCGATTATGTGTGTTTTTTTAATGCATTTCTTTTATTTTAATGTATCTTGCTTCCTCCATAATTGTTCAACTAATTATGTTTTGTTTTGTAGTGAATTTAATCATTTTCGTAATTATTACATATTTTGTTGTTGTTTAGATTATATTCTTACCCTATTAGATAAGACATTATTGTATTTTAGTATTATTATTGTTTGCTTCATTAATTATTGTTGATGACATAAAGTATTAAAGAATTTTGCAATTTCCAGTAGCTAGGTTGTTATTATTATTATTATCGTGGTGTTATATTGTTATCATTTGGATGCTACATCTTGGTTTATATGATCTTTGATTTGCTTTATATTTTAAGTTAAAATTGGCCAATGAGAAAATCTCTCCGTCAGTTTTGGAGGCCTCCCCATTTTAAAAGACGGAAATTTATTTTAAGTTCATATATTTTGTATGTTAAAATTGGCCGATGAAGAAATTACCGTCAATTTCCAAGGCCTCCCATGTTAATAAAACAGATTTTTATTTTGAAGTTATTATTTGATTTATTCATATTTATTTATTATTAACACTTTTACTAATTGTCTTTACACACGGAGTTGCTTCCCATTGAAGCTATTTCAATGGAATTCGAATTATATATTTTTATTTATTATTGTGTATATTGTTCACGACAGGAAAACATTAGGTCGTTTCTCATATTACTTGTTTACTTTATTACTTGTGTATATTGCATGCTTGTTTTACTTGTATATAGTTTATCTCCTCCTCAATTTGAAAAAAAATGAATTCAGTCGGGACCCACATTTGTGGATTTCGAAGGATGCCTAACACCTTCCCTTCAGAATAACTTGAACCACTTACCTAGAATCTAATGGTTTTGTAGATTTTTTAATTGGTTTCCTAGTTTTTCCTAGAATTAGGTGGTGACTCCTTTAAAATTAGTTTATTCTTTAAATTCTTTTAACATTGAACTAATTGATTATTTTTTAGTCACCGCGACGTTTCACTCTATTTGAATAGAGTAGGGATGTAAACGCCTTGTTTGATGAGCTTACCGTGAACCATGCATGATGACACCTAGAATTTGCCCCGTTGGTCCGGTTAACTAAGTGATTCAATTTCTTGAGATGATTTAGGCAACTTTAAAAAGTGTGAACCAATTTGAAATTATACCTCTTTTGTGGCTTACCTTGTGGCGCCAAAATTTGATACATCCAATATTACACTTCGAATAAGAGGTGTAAACGGTCGTTGTCAATTTACAGAACTCAACTAGAGTTGAGGTCGATCCCACAGAGAATTTCTTCACAGATAAGGTTTTACTATCGCGTTTATTCGAATGTTGTTATTATCTCCTAAACAAATAACAATGAAAAGTAAATTGGGTTTGATTGAAATGTTATAATTACCAAAACTTGCAATCAAAATCCAAATTCATAACTAACAGACTATTTCGTTGTAAGGTTGATTCAGTTAATTAAGAGAAATTAGGATTGTGTTCACCATAACATCAGTTCTAGTGTTCTTCCGTAATTGAGCGTCAGGCAAATCAATGTTTACAGAATCATTGTGAGTTAAATTTATCTGACGCTTCTCAACCTAATCAGATAATTATCACCCATGTTCTCTCGACCCTAGGGTGTTACTAACATTGACCCTCGCTTACAATGATATGGTGTTCAAGTTCTTTTCTCTCGAACTCAAGTTTTAACTCCAATTTATTAATTTAGTTCAGCTTTTTCCTAACTGGTATTTTTCTCTCGAACAAATCCCAGATACAGGCTCATCTAATTCATGCACTCACTAGATTATAATGATATAAAAAGCTAAAAACTGCAAATTGTAAACACAGACTGCCCTTTACTCGTTTTACGAAATCGTAACTAGAATTTAGCCACTCATGCTTTCACGTAAAAAATCAGTCATTAGGAATGAAAATATATTGAGAAAGACTTACGAAAATAGTTAACAATTCAACAATCAATGCGATAATATGATAATCTAAATCTGAGCTTCAAACTGATACTCGAAATACCAAAATCCAAAAACTCAGAATAATAATGTATTATCCTTCATAAAACATAAGATAATGAATGACAATTCAAAAATGACCTAAAGTAATTCAAAATAGAATGTTTAAAATGAGTGCTAATCGAACTAGGATTGAAATGTCGGGCTCTACAGCTCGTAGAGGGCTTCACAGGCCATGAAGCCCTCTGTGATCCTCCTTTAAACTTTCCCAAAGATTGGGTCTACAATGCCTTGACACTGGAAAATGCACCACGAGCACTACCACGGTCTGTAGTGAAGACCACGGCCCGTGAAGGTGTCTGTGGTCTTCACTTGGGTTTCAACATTCTTCCAACTCTTCTTGGCCTTCACTGGTTAAGCTTCACGACAAGCACCACGAACCGTAGTGAGGACCACGGCTCGTGACCTCGTCTGTGGTCTTCACTTGGTTCCAATCCATTTTTTAACTATTCTTGCCCATCTACTGGTTCAGCATCACGACAAGCACCACGGACCGTGACAAGGATCATGACCCATCTGAGTGCCCATGGTCTTAACTTGATGTTTTACAAAACATTTTTTCTTCATTTCTTCATTTTCCATTTTTCATCTGTTTCACCTGTACAACACAACCAACCGCATTATATCCACATAAATGTACTCGAATCTAGTATCAATTCTTAGTTTTCAAGCATCAAATGTGCCAAGATTTCGCAGCACATCAATGTGTGAACCTCTTATGAGAACCCTTTGAGCCTAAACCTTTTCTTGGAAGAAACTTGATAACTTTACTACCTTTTATTGACTCATTACCCATAATCCTCATGATTTGTGGTCTGTTTGATTAGCCAATTTAGGCCAAAAGTCTAAGCTGGGGGTGTGGTGAAAAGAGAAGGCAAATCAAGTAAATGCAAAAAAGTCCCTTATTCCCATGTTTTGAGAAAAATGGAACCCCTAAGTATAAAAAAGAATAAGAGAAAAGATGGAAAAAGAAAAAGAAAGAAAAAATTGTGAAATAAAGTTGTGGAAATACAAAGAAACTGGGGTTCCCAATGACTCATGGATGAATAAGAGGTGACTTTTGAGCTTGAATGAAATTGATAAAGAGAAGGAAAGAAGGTGTTGTTCACATCACATTTCATGAGGATTTTCAGCCTATAAGCCTAAATGATCATACCATTACACTCAGCCCCATTACAAGCCTTGAAAAAGACCTTTTTGATCTTGAATGAGCTGAAGCAAAAGTCGATTGGAAAATAAGGGCAAACCTATGGGTGAAATCATGCATTGTGTTTATCTTTGTGACTGTGAGTGTTGCTCTTGATTCCGGAACTTTAAATTGTTGAACCATTGTGGGTGAACATGGAATCATTATTTGTGTGAGGGCATTTGATTTCCTATGTTGAGCTTGAACTTGCATTTGAAGCAAGTATAGTGAGCTTGAGATTCTTTGATAATGGTGAGTCACAACTTGAAACTTTGAGTGCACAATTGATCCTTGCATGAGTAAGTTGAGACTTTTTGTGTGCATTAACGATTGAGTCTTGTGTAGCACTATTTGAGACATTATTTTTGAATTGTTGAACTTGAGTTTTACTTGAGCACAAGCAAAAGTTTAAGTAGGGGGTGTTGATGAGTCCACGATTTGGACTCATTTAGGGATTTATTTTAATGGATTTAGTGCCCTAAAATGCATATTTTGTCTCAACAACTGATGTAAATACTTGAATTTCAAGTATTTGAACTTAGGGACAAAGCATGGACACTATGGAGCAAAAAGGAACAAGGCAGCCGAAAGAACGAAGAAAAGAAGACCTGAGGATCGCCTAATACATTAGGTAAGTCGCCGAATGGCCTTAACATCGCCTAAAGTTCCAGTGTGCTGAGCCTTGAAGGAAAAGATCAAGTTGGCGATGAAAGGGGGCAGTTGGAGCGTCACCGAACAGTTCCGCGAAGCAACACGTTATCACCCAATGATTGAAAATGCGAAGATGCTGAAGCCAAAAGTTGAAAGGCGATGAACCAGATCAAAGGGCGGATCACCGAGTGCATCGGCGATCCCGACTAACTGCGCCAAGTGGTCCTACGCAGCACAAATTTTTGGAAACTATAAATACCCATTTGAATATGTAGCTTAGTATCAAGTTCTCACGAATTATTACTGATTTTTAGAATATTTTCAGTTTTAGTTCTTAGAGTTTTAGGGAGACATTGTTCTTGAGCTGGAAGGTTTTGAAGGTTTTCAACTCTAAGACATTGGAAGTGGGTCTTGAAGAATCTTCATCCTTGACGTGTCTAAAGACATTATTGATCGTACCCATTTGATGGAAACACTTTTTGGTATCGATTTCTATATGTTTTTCATATCTAGCTAATACCCCAATTGTTGGGGTGTGATTTTGTGAATATGGGTTAAATTTACTGTTGGGTATTGCTCATTGATAGTCTATTTACTGCTTAAATGTGATTTCGTTTAGTAGTTAGTTTGAACTTAATGGAATTGTAGTTGCAAATACGATTTCATCTTCGTGTTTTTGGCTTGCTCGAGAGAGAGGTTTTAAAACCAAGACTACTAAATCGATAGCATGTGTTTATTTGGTCGTCATGGGTTCAGCTCGAGAGAGTGAATCCTATATATTCTCCCACATATTCAGCTCGAGAGAGAGTGAATGGGCTAAGGCAAAGGCTGTGCTTAATTGTTGCACCTCGGTGTTTGAGAAACCGAGTTGATTCGAGGTAAGTTGTTCGAGAGAAAATTTACCCCCACTAAAGTTTAGCTTAGTTACAAATGTTCAACGATTTACTATCAATAGCATTTACCCAATTTTTTATTTTATCCCAAATTCCTATCACATCCCAAGAATCCCATCTCTCTATTTCGCATCTTTATATTTTTGTTTCTTAGTTGAATACAAACCCCCATTGATAATTGACATTTGTGTCACCTTTAGATTTAGTATGTTTTTATTTGTTAATATTTATAGCTATGATTGATTAGAACTAAATTTTACTTTTCTATTTAATTCTCAATTACTAACCGCTCCCTTGGGACTCGAAGCCAACCCATTCGGTTGGGTTATATTACTACACGTGATCGTTGACACTTGAATTGGAAGTTGTGTCTTTGATTACGTCAAACATCAATAAACTCAGAATCCTAGTTATGTAGTTCTTTTAGTTCATGAATTACACATGTTAGGTTAGTTAATTCAGTTATATATGTAAACATGCCTCAGTTTTCGAATGCATTATTATCACTATAATATGTTGCATTCTCAGTTTGCATGTCAGTATTTGAGCTATCCAGTGTTACAACATTTCAGTCATAAAGTGTTAACTACTTAATCAATTGGGAGAAGTTAAATACCGAGTGGACTAGGGTCAGTCACCCTCAAGTCCCAGAACTACGTGTCTCGTAGGATAAGTCCCCTTTGTTGGGCATTACATTTTAGTGATCACGCCAGCATGCCTCAATACCTCTGGCAGGGTATATTGGGTCCTCTCGATGGGGCTTTTACATCGGACTCCACATTTAGCTCATGTGATTTTACGTTGGTTATCAGTAGCTCCCCTACAGTTCAGTCAAATTCTATTACATTGACCATGTTATCAGTATAGTTCAGTATTCAGTCTCAGCATGTTATAAACTTGGTCATTGCATTCAATTTAGTCATATTCAGTATTTCCAGTATACTTATCATGTTCAGATTACATCATTGCTTATTTGCTTGTTCAGTTATTATTCATCTTTATTCTATCCTACATGCTTAGTACCTTTCAAGTACTAACGCATACTCTGTGCTACATCTTCTCGTGATGTAGGTTCAGGTCCTAAATAGTCAGATCATGCATAGATCGGTTCCCGATCTTCAGTTCAACAGTATCAGTGGTGAGTCCTCATTCTTTGAGGACTAGTGACATGTTATCTTTCTGTTTTAGTTTTAGTTTCAGTTTTGCTAGATCTAGTTAGGGCATGTCCCAGCATTTCTTGTCAGTAGAGGCTTTATTTCAGACATAGTTAGTTTCAGCTTTAGTCTTAGAGTTTGACTTTTCGTTGTATTCAAACTCTCAGTTTTCATATATTCAGACTTAGTATATGGATATTCCCCATCCTTTCAGATTATTTATATGATTTAGCCTCCGCACAGTATTTATTAATTCAGTTTGATTTAGTATGCTTATGACATGCCAGCAGGGTTAGCTTGGGGTCACTTGTAATCCTAGGTCCCGTGTTCGCGTCCAGAAAGTAGCCTCGGCGTGTGAAAAACTTGGTATGAGAGCACTAGGTTTAAGAGTCCTAGTATGTCTGAAAACCCCCACTAAGTAGACTCATTTTCATAGGTGTGAAGTGCACCACATAGGGAGGCTACGATGTGTTTTAGGAAAACTTCATTTTCTTGTTACTCTTATCGTGCATAAGTTATGATCCAACTGCCTCTAATCCTTCGTTATACTCTTAAGATTATGCTTCTTCGTAGAGCTCAAGTATGGAATACTAATGCATGCAATGCTAACAAAACTCCTCTAGTCCCAGACCATGAGGTTTTGAATGCAAAGTTTCAGAATGCGATACAACTTTTGGCTCAGAGTATGACCAACCAGAACAATCAGCAGGTTCAATTCCTACTAATAGAAATGAGGTTAAGAAAATCTTTGGAGTGATGAAAGTGACTGGTAGTGATAGGGTGGAATTGGCATCCTACCAGCTTAAAGATGTGGCTCGCATATGGTTCATTCAATGGAAACACAACAACGGATACTTTGTCTTTTGTAACTCCCTATATAGCAGTCAACTTCAATTTTAGTCCAAAAACTCTCTCTTAACCCTTCTCAGTCTCTACTCCAGTCGGTGATCCAGTTATAGCTACACGGGTATACAGAAATTTTCATGTCACAGTCTCCCATATCCGGTTATCATCAGCTTAGAGGCAGAGATAGTGACATCCCGAAAATAGCCTTCAAAACTCAATATGGTCATTATGAATTTGTAGTTATGTCATTTGGACTAACCAATGCTCCTGCAGCTTTCATGGATCTGATGAACAGAGTGTTCAAGCAGTATCTGGACTTGTTCGTTATCGTCTTTATTGATAATATCCTCATTTACTCTAGGAATGAGAAAGAACATGTGAATCATTTGAAGGTTGTTCGGCAAACTCTCAAAGATCGCTAGTTATTCGCTAAGTTTAGCAAATGTTTTTGGTTACAATCCATCGCTTTTCTTGGGCATATCATGTCTAGTGAAGAGATCCGATTGGACTCTCAAAAGATAGAATCAGTGAAACAATGGCCCAGACCTACCTCTACTACAGATATGCGAAGTTTCTTGGGTCTAGTGGTTATTACAGAAGGTTCGTGGAAGGATTTTCATCCATAGCCTCTCTATTGACTAAGTTGACTCAGAAAAAGGTCAAGTTTCAATGGTCAGATGATTGTGCGAAAAACTTTGCATAAATGAAAACTAGGTTGACTACAGCTCCTGTTTTGAATCTACCAGAGGGGTCAGACGGTTATGTTATATATTGTGATGCATCCAGAGTCAGCTTAGGTTGTGTGTTGATGCAGCGAGGTAAGGTTATAGCTTATTCTTTTAGACAACTTAAGGCGCATGAGAAGAACTATCCAACTCATGACCTCGAGCTAGCAGTAGTGGTGTTTGCCCTTAAGATTTGGAGACATTACTTGTATAGTGTCCATGTAGATGTGTTCACAGACCATAAGAGCCTTCTATATGTGTTCACCTAGAAAGAGTTGAATCTTCGCTAAAGGAGATGGCTTGAGTTCCTCAAGGATTATGATATGAGTGTGCATTACCATCCTGGTAAGGCCAATGTAGTAGCAGATACTCTTAGCAGATTATCTATGGGTAGTGTAGCACATGTTGAGGATGAAAGAAAAGAGCTAGCAAAAGATGTTCACAGGCTTGCACGCTTGGGAGTTCGCCTTATGAGCACATCAGAGGGTGGTGTAACAGTTCAAAATAGATCAGAATCTCCATTGGTAGTAGAGGATAAGGAAAAACAGATAGTAATCCTATATTGCTTCAGTTGGAAGCTGCAGCTCATCAATAGAAGGTAGGGGCAGATGGTCGCTTATGTGTTCCTAGGTGGATGAGTAGGAGAAACAACCTTGATTGGGCCAGATTCGGTTTATGAAGCTAGGTGAAAAAAGTCCAGCTCGTCAGAAATAGACTTAAGACAAAAGTCTTATGCAGATGTAAGGAGAAGGAACTTAGAGTTTGGCATAGATGATTGGGTTTTCCTGAAAGTATCACCTATGAAGGGGGTGATGAGATTTCACAAACTTGGAAGAGTCGGTCCGTAGAGGGAGCTACTTGGGAAGCAAAAGCAACCATGAAGGCCAAGTATCCTCATCTCTTTCCTTATGATTCCGTTTCAGCTTGAGATAATAATTTCCCCTCAAGTCTCTCAGTTTACTCTTGCATAAATTCAGTCTTAGTATCATGTTCCTTCAGTTGTTCTTGCATTTTCAACGTATTTGCATGTTGTTGGAATCTAGTTAGAATTTAGTTTCCAGTATTTAGTGGTAGGGTTTGCAGCTATTTCCCTCCTTAGTCATCTTGTTTAGTCTTCATTCGAGGACGAATGTTCCCAAAGGGGAGATAATGTAACACCCCGTATGCTAGAACCACCAAAATGCAAATTTTCAGAAGTTGCAGGTACAACCCACGGTTGCCGCCCACGGACCGTAGGGCGACCAACGGTTCGTTCTGGTGGTTCCATGGATCACCATCTGCAACCCTCCCCAGAAAGACATAGAAAAAATAATCTAAGTCCTGAGCCACGCTTGGACCTATGGACCGTAGGTCAAACCACAGTCCATGGTCCAGGGCCGAAGGTCGAACCCTCTAATTCCAGCCCCAGTCGTCGATTGACAGTTGACCAGTACGGATCGTCAGTCAATCGATGGTCTGTCGGTCCCATCCATCGGTGACCCCGACAGCAGTTAAGTTAGGGGTCTTTTTCTTATGCGTTAGACCCCTAAACTACATCGTTTAAACCTTAAACTGCGTAGTTTTGGTCAGTTTTAGCCTAGAAAAATAACTAGAACTAACCTAAGTCAGATCATTCATCAAAACTTAGAAAAATTAGAGTGTAAGAGGAGAAAGAAGACAAGGTCCCTAGTTCAAGAACGCAGCAAGGTTCCATCAGTTCCAGCTCCGAAATCGAAAGATTTCTCCGTGGGATTCGTCACCAGGTATGTGAGATTTCACTAGTGGGTTCCTTTCACCCATTAGGTCCCTAGATTTCAGTCAGAATCTTGATTCCCTTAATGTTATCCAAACCTAGGGTTTCTTGAATGTTAGAATTATTGGGCTTTAGCTATTAGAATGATTCCAAATCATATCATCATGTTGTAGTATTGTTTTGCCCAGATTCATGCATAAACTTAGAACCCTATCTATGTAGTTATTTTACTTCACGAATTACACTTGCTAGGTCAGTTAATTCAGTTATATATGTAAACATGCCTCAGTTTTTGAATGCATTATTATCAGTATATTAATGTTGCATTCTCAGTTTGCATGTCAGTATTTGAGCTATCCAGTGTTACAACATTTCAGTCATGAAGTGTTAACTACTTAATCAATTGGGAGAAGCTTAATACGGAGTGGACTAGGGTCAATCACCCTCAAGTCCCAGAACTACGTGCCTCATAGGATAAGTCCCCTCTATTGGGCATTACATTTTAGTGATCACTCCAGCATGCCTCTATACCTCTGGCAGGGTATATTGGGTCCTCTCGATGGGGCTTTTACATCGGACTCTACATTTAGCTAATGTGGTTTTACGTCGGTTATTAGTAGCTCCCTTACAATTCAGTCAAATTCTATTACATTGACCATGTTATCAGTATAGTTCAGTATTCAGTCTCAGCATGTTATAAACTTGGTCATTGCATTCAGTTTAGTCATGTTCAGTATTTCCAGTATCCTTATCATGTTCAGATTACATCATTGCTTATTTGCTTGTTCAGTTATGTTATTATTCATCTTTATTCTATCCTACATGCTTAGTACCTTTCAAGTACTAACGCATACTCTGTGCTACATCTTCTCGTGATGTAGGTTCAGGTCCTAAATAGTCAGATCATGCATAGATCGGTTCCCGATCTTCAGTTCAACAGTATCAGTGGTGAGTCCTCATTCTTTGAGGACTAGTGACATGTTATCTTTCTGTTTTAGTTTTAGTTTCAGTTTTGCTAGATCTAGTTGGGGCATGTCCCAGCATTTCTTGTCAGTAGAGGCTTTATTTCAGACATAGTTAGTTTCAGCTTTCGTCTTAGAGTTTGACTTTTCGTTGTATTCAAACTCTCAGTTTTCATATATTCAGACTTAGTATATGGATATTCCCCATCCTTTCAGATTATTTATATGATTTAGCTTCCGCACAGTATTTATTAATTCAGTTTGATTTAGTATGCTTATGACATGCCAGCAGAGTTAGCTTGGGGTAACTCGTGATCCTAGGTCCCGTGTCCGCATCCAGGGGTAGCTTCGGGGGATGACAATTCCACTATTTTTGAGTTTTGGGAGCTTTGGGTTGGAGATTTGGACCAGATTTTTTAGGGAAATCTTTTGGGTGATGATTCTTAACTCTAAATATACAATTACCCATTATTATTTATGGATTATATGTTCAAATCAAGCTTTTGAAATGAGAAATTTGGGGTTATTTTCAAGAACCCATGAACTTAGTAAAATGGTGATTTTGAAGTGGTTTTGATCATTTTTCGAAATAATTTTCTCTAATGAATTCCTAAAGCCTTACACATCATTTTTCAAGTATTGTTTTCTGGATTCAAACCTCCATTTTGAAATTGAGTTTTGAGTTGATTGACCCATTTCTCTATATAATTAATATGGAAATTATTATTTTTGACAAGTAATTGTAAATACTTGATTATTATAGATTGCGTGACTTTGGAAATGATTCGAAAAGGGAAGACTTAACTCTTGGAGTGATTGCTGATTGATTTAAGGGAAGTGGCTTCCTAAACCTCGTATGAAGTAGAATTCGTATACTTCGTTTGTTGATTGTGTGTTGGGAGTAATGGGGATAAAGTGAAGGGTTTACATTGTCCACTTGTAATATCTAAATGAATAAAAATGGATTGAAATGGAAAAGGCTATGTGATAAACATGATGATGTGAATTGCATTATTGTGACCCTTGTTGATTGATTGATGTAATGCTTGAAAGCATAAATGTGGACTTGAATTATTTGATTTGCTGTCTTTTCCGTGTGGTGTGATATTGGTTGTGTACATTGATTGTGAACACCGTGATGAGACATGTGATGATTTATGATGTCGAGGTCTTTGTCGACGAGTGTTGATGTCAAGATATTTCTGAAAAGTGTTTATAAAGCCGATAGGAAATGGTTCCGGCTAGCGATATAAAGCCGATGAAAAATGGTTTCGGCTAGTGATTTGATACAAAGCTGATGAAAAATGGTTCTGGCTAGTGAGTTGATATAAATTCGATGGGAAATGGTTTCGGCTAGTAATATTGTGCCAATGAGAAATAGTTTCGGCAAGAGATTGATTATTGTGACTTGATGCATTTGATGCTTATGCGTGACTTGCTTGCTAATTATGATTTATGTACTTATTGCATGTGACGAAACTACTTGACTTTGAGAACGACTTACTTGGTGAGTTTGATTTGTTGATTGTGACTATCAAACTGTGAAAATTGGGTCTTGTGAGCCGTGTATTATAGAATTGCTAGGTTTGGTTGATTTATGTGCAGGTTGTAGTTTGAGGAGGTTCAGTGGAGTGTAAGGGGTAATCGATTTCTAGCTAGTAACTTTATTTAGTAGGTTGCTTGCTAGGTACTGTGTTGTTGGTAGTCACCTTTGGCTTTTACACTTGTGTAGGTACCGAAACCGGTATAGCATGATCACTTTTCTTCTCTTTTATGAGGCTCGTGAAGGATTTGAAAAGGTAGTTGTTTGTCACTTCTATTTGAGAAATAAAGACTGAGACTTGTACTTATTTCTAATTCTGCACTTTATGTATTTAGTGGTTTGTACACGTGATAATCAGGTTTTGGGGTATTGTTTAGAATGAATAAGTTTTCCACTTTTGTCTTGTTCTTGATTTACTTTTTCGTTAAGGCTGACTTATCTTGGTGGGAAGAGACAAGTGTCATCACGTCCGTTTTTTGGATCGTGACAATAGTATACCATGCCTACCTGATCCATTCGACATAAATTTTATATGTTCAAAGCGACAATTACTATATAGGTTTTATGATCCAAAACGTCATGACTATCACTCACAGCAATCTCCTTATGGATGTACCGATACTTAACATCCTAACTCATGCAATGTCACAATCCAATCCACTGTGGCGTGTGGGTATCTATCCTAAAACCTAGATAGGAGAACCCTCAAATACGGAATGATCATGACATGCAGAAAATAAATAAAACTTAATTTAATACTCTATATAGTTATGCAATTACCATAAGTTGATTTAAAAACCCCAGGTTGTTTACAAAAACAACTAACACTTCCCTAAGGAACTAATCTAAAGAGGTACAATAGTGACTAAGAAAATACAATGAGTAAAAGAAATTTATGACACATCTCTCACCATAAGGAAAGATGAGTAGAAGCTATTGGAGAATACCATCATCTTCACTTATGAAATATCACTGATTCATGTAACTAGACTACGTCAGATAGCATATAGCAAGAGTAGTATCAATACAAACAACATGTACTGATAGGCATTATCGATTGATCTGAACCTGCCATATAATATGATGCAATTGCTCATAAATGTGAACATAAACTAGGGCTTTGAATCGTCATTCACCATGCTTAACTTAATCACACCTCTTGAAACTCATAGATTCTAGCTCAAGTGACCCCACCTACTTTCGCTGCCAACTCCACCTACTAAAAAGAGTTCCCAAGCTTACCGTTTATGTCACTCTCATATCATATCATAACCTAACACTTTTATCAGATAGAGATTTCTCTAACACAAGACCGCTACCAACTCTATTAACCAACCTACTACTCTCTCTCAAGTTCTCACACAACCACCCCGACCCTTGACCTATTCAAGTATGTCACATGCAAAACTTTTAGTAAATTATCTTGACTCAAATCACTCTTATCAGATATGTTCTAAACATGTAACCACCATAACAAGTCTCAGCCTTTAAACAATTCACCAGACCCCCTTATCAATCTGACTTAGTTACCCCCAACTTGGCAAATCATATAACATACCATTAACATCACAAGTACACAATGATAAAACTATATTTTAGTAGCAATAAATACACATATTAACGAAGAGTGTTAAAATTTTTATCGATATTAGTTAACTGCTATTAGATCTAATGTCGCTATAGACTTTAGGACATTTACTGAGAGTGTTAATTGTCAATAAAAATACATATTAATTGACAATTAAGTTATTGTCGTTAATTAATTATCGCTAAAGATCATTTTTGGTCTAGTGGTACAACATAGTCTGGACTCCCAATCCTTACCCTGAATTGAAATGCACCACTACACACAAATGTAATCAAGTAACTACAGGACTATGATACAATCCAATACTTATAACCAGTGTTGTGCCGTAATTTTCCTATCTTTAGAAAAATCACATTTTTGAAATGTTCTAAGTATAAAATAATTTGAGAAAAATACTTAGAAAAGAGTCGCCACTTGATTTTTAAAGAAATTAAGAAAACTTATAATTTCCAAAGATTTAAACAGAAAAAATCATTTCAAAATACCAAAGAGGGTTCGGGGTTCAATTTACGCTTCGGGAAGGGTTTAAGTATTTGAAGTGCCCGCTAACATGTGGTTGACCTGCGATTTGACTAAAATATATTTTGACTATTTTTTATAAAAAAATAAAGATTTAGCGTAAAAAAAAAAATAACTTACAATATATTTTGATTAACTTTGAGAAAATAATTGAATAAATGACGCATTTTTTTATTTTTTATTTATTTTTTAGAGAAAAGGACCCAAAAATGAAACATTTGACTTGAAATACAAGTGATTAGAATATTAACAAAACTAGATTAATTATAATTTATTTAATTCATTTTGAAATAACAATTTAGACCAATTGACTAACCCCTTTTAAGAAAATGACTAAGTAAGTATTTTATTTTAATTAATTGAAAAAGACTTTTTAAAGTTTAATTGGGAGAAACCTTAACTTGAAAATAAAAAAAAAAATTACGAACTAAAAATGTGTTAAGTGAAAAAACATTAAGTAACGCTTCTTTTTAAGAACAAAGAGTTTTAATTCAATTAATGATATAAGATCTTATTAGTAAAATAAATGAACACAAAAAAAATTAAAAGTAAACCAACATAACAAAAAATAACTCATCTTTTGGGGAATCTAATTAAGTTAATTAAGAATTATAAAGTTAGAGTTAAACAACAAACAATAAATAATCACAATTAATAATTAAAGAGTAAGGGAGAAATTGAATTTGTGCCCTTTTTGGGCCAAAATCGCTGCTACTATTGGGCTTAACCCGATTTCCATTTTTGTATACAACTGGTGTATATTAGCGTGTGCATAGGCTCTTTTCATGTATCTCTTGCTTCCGAACACCTATATTTCACCTTAGCCCTGTATTTTTACGTTTTTTACCTGTATATAAGTGTATACAGCTGCATATAGCGTATATTGAATGTATATTGTCCATCTTAGGACTTTTGGAGGCTTGTAACTGGGTTTCCAGCCCTGTGACTCGGTTTTATTTGCCCGGCTGACTTGAACAATGAAGAAAAGGAATAAATTGAGCCTTTATGGCTCGACTAGAGAGTACTTAGGAGGAGAAATCCACCATGGACTCGGAACAAGAGATTCATGCAAGAAAAATAAAACGATAAGAATTAGAATGATAATTCAAATAACTCAGAATCATTTACAGTGAATGATGAGAGACACATTACAAGGAGCATTTAATAAGCCATAACAAAAACGAATTAACAGATAAGGCAAAGTATCCACCAATAACAAAGTCAACCATTTATTAATTTAAGAACAAATAGTTTCTGGAAAACATATGTATAGCAACCAATGCATATAAAAATAAAAATGATAATAATAAATAAAAGAGAAGGAATAAAAAACAACAAACAATGGGGGCATGGATCATGTTGACTATGAGCATCAAAGATTAAATTATATTCACGAAATTGCATATAGTTAGTTGATTTGAACTCAAAAAGATCCTAAGAATGAGTAACACACACTTCAAAGGACATTAGTTCACATAAATAAATTCATGCAATAAATGAAAGAACATGCTAAGGTGAAGATTAATGCACACTTATTCGATTAGGAATCATGAGGGAAGATATTGAGCTCACTTGTAACACTGTATATACATTGATATTCACAACTTTCTTCCAAATACAAAAATTCCAAACACTTAAACAAACTACGGGTGAGCAAACAGAGATACACTTCTGCTTGGAACACCAAATGCTACTGAATTAAGGCATTCTTTTGAACAGCAAGTTGATGACCAACATTTCGGCTAGCATCCAACACAAAGAAAACGAAAACTTGATCCAAGACACAACATGTTGAACATTAGGATAATCACAAAATTTGAAAATAGAGAAGCCAAGCTCTTGCATCCAACAAAAATAGGCGATACAACACACGAATTCATATCACCTAATCTTGAGATTCTGCCTTCATTTCGGAGGGAAGCCAAACACCAATAGTAATAGAACTTAAGTGAAACCTTTGACGCTAAGAGACTGTGAAAACTTAAACATGAGTATTCAACGACATGCAAACAAGTGAGCTCGAGATGATTGCTAGCGAAATAGCCTTAAAATTATCATTGAGAAGCTATACAACTAGGCATAAAAAGAGCAAAATGTGAAGAACACAAATACTACACATCACTGTTGACACCCAATTTTGACCGACCTTTAACCCTTTTTGGGAATGCTATCCGATTAAATACGCATTTTAAAATATATTTTTGAGTTCTAAAATTTTAGTTGATTTTGTCTAAAAATTGTACATTTTAGTACACGTGCTTTATAAAATTATCGTAAATATTATTAAAATATTTTTTAATTATTAGTAAAACTAAAAGTATTTATTTTATTTAAAAGTTTTAAAATTTAAGTGATTTTAATTATATAAAAATATTATGATATGTGTAGTATTTAATTGAATAGCATTTCTTAAAAATTTCCTCAAAATCATTTAAATGTTAGCCTATATTATTCCAATTCCTTTCAATTCTAGCATATTCAATTTCAATTGTATTGCAATTATAGCCACCCTTTTATTTCAATTCTAGCCAATAACATTTCAATTTTAGCCATTTTCAAATTCAATTGTATATGATTTTAAATTTTCAGCTTTTAATCTTGACCGTCCATCCTTTAAATCAAATCCTAGGCGCTCATCTAAAACCAATCCAATGGCTCATATTTAATGACCATTCTCTTTCCTATTTTAACCTAAAAGACTACATACCCTAAAAATTTCCCATTCTCTTCTTCCTCTCTAAACCAGCAGCTGCCTCACCCACCTCCATCTCCATGTTTTTCCGGCGACAATGGCCACCACGTGCTGGTGGCAGCCGCCTCTATTCTTTCCCTCTCATCTCCCTCCGCCACTCCTTCCTTTCTCCCTTTCTCTTCTCTTTTTTTGTCTCTCCTCTCTTCGCAGGAACACTACCAGCAGCAGCCGGACAGCAACTCCAGCAACTGGCAGCACTCCGACCGGAATCAACAGCAGCTCCAAAAAGCAACACCAGCTCCAAACAGCAACAGCCACAGGCGACCGGTGAGACAGCAAACAGCGGCCAGCAAGAAGAACCATCAGCTGGAGCTGGCGACAACAACAGCAACAGCTGCGACCAGGCAGCAGTTCCAGCCAGGCGAGGCCACGTCGAGCAGCAGCTCCAGCCGGTAAGAACAGCCAGAAACCGTGCGAGCACCGAAGACAGAACTCCGGCAAATATTTTGAAGTTTTCTTTTGAGTTTTGAGACGGATCTTTGACAGACCCGTCCGAGTAAGTTTATTTTATTCATTCTATCACTTTTCTCTTGACTTTAAAAAAGGGTGAGTTCATAATATGTTGTCATTTGCTTATATTTCTTGATTGATTCTTAGAAAGCACGCTTAAGTTGCAATTTTCTGTGCAAAATTCGTGGTTGTTGCTTATATTATAGTCTGTCCATTTTCAATTGGGAGATTATCCTTTATTTTGGTCTCGATTGTTAGAAAACATCGAAGGTATAATTTTTTGACTACTTGTTCGCTGTTCTTGTTGTGAGTCGCTTGAGCAGATTGTGAAAATCGATTTAGTAGGCTTGTCATAGCATATTCGATTTCTTAATATTTTCTTTGTTTTTATATATAACGATTTTTTTTTTGGTTTATGAATATTCTGTGATTAATCTCCCTATGTTAAAAATCATAATTGAAGCTTTAATTAATTGAGAACTATGGGTGTTCTTCCTGGAATAAATTATTTGGCTTGTCCTTGATTGTTAGAATAAATTTCCAGTCAATTTGTTTCCATGCGGAGATTTCACTGTAATTGATATATGTGTTAATTTAGCCTTGCTGCAAACTTTAACATAAATCCTTGTTTATTTACTGTTTATAGTAATTGATTTTATACTTTGATATACTTAATTGATGTTTGGGATGTTTATTAAAATAAGTTTCACGGAAATAATATTATTTTAAACTAAATAAGGACTCCTTAATTGACCTCTTCACCATAACTAAATTTGAGTAAATCCGGCATGTCTCTCGATATAGTAGGATTTGCTATAGTTTGGTTCCTTTATTTTGCTTATTTATGTTAATTGGCCATCCTAATTGATTTTCCCACTCCTTAAAATAATTATTTATTTCCTTGTGACTTTGTGTATACCTGTCATTAACCTTTTCGTAATTATAGTAAGCCAATTTCTTACTTGTTTTTTACTTGGCAGATAAGTAAATTAAAATAAATCTAGATTTGGGCCCTTTTAGAATAAGAAAAAATAATATTTAATTGATCCCCCTCGCCTTAATTATGGTTTGAATTGATTCTTACTACTATGTTTTTAGAAATCCCTACCGGTTTGGTGAATAATTTGGCTGATTTCAGTTTTGCTCCATATTTGGCAAAAAATAAATTAATTAATAAATCTGATTTGGCTCTCCTTTAGAATAAGAAATTTTTTTTAATTAATTCTCTTTTCCTTATTTGCTCGTCTTCCTAATGAATAATTAAATCAGACCCTTCCCTCATACTTTCGACCGCTAACACTTGAACAAATCTGAAATTCACTTCATGCTTTAATAGAAATATACCCTTTGTTACTGTGTTGATATTGTGGTAAACTCGAGCTTTCTTTGTTGTGTTGCTGTTGTGGTTTGGAGATCTTGTTAAATACTTCATTGCTGATAAACATATTTTACTTAAGTTGTTAGTTGTTTCATCATTACTTTAATTTCCGTTCTGCATTAGTTTAACTATTGTTGTGCGTTTAAATAAGTAAAAGAAAGCATCCAGGTTAGTTTCTTTCTTCCCTCTTTATGTGTGACATTATATGAGTGTGTTTCTTTACTTGTTTAAATTCTAGTATGTATGTCCATGATTTAGTTTATGTGTACTGAGGTAGCCTGGAAATAGTTAAAGCTCGTCATATATATACTTGTTTGTATTTTATTTTTATTTTTATTATTATTATTATTATTATTATTTGTTTTGCTATCTTTTAGCAGGTTTGAACACAAAGTTCAAAATATGAAGAGTTGCCATAAGACGAGATTATTTAATTTATGTATTCTGAATTTGTATTTATTATTTATTTCGGTTTGTAATATTTGTATAAACCTCTAACTCTCTCTATATATATGATACTTGGGGAATCGTCTAAGGGGGGGAGGGGAATATTTGCTAAGTGTTTATATTTCTTTGTTTATTTTATTCCTTGTGATTTGTTGAAGAGAGCCCATCTCTGCTAATTAATCACTTAAAATTGGTTGAATAAGTTGTTGTCCCTTAAATCATTAATCTAAAATCAAGGTATTTGTTTGTGTATAAATCTGAAATCGGTCAGCATGAAGTAAGTTGAGTCAGTTTTCGGTTAGAATCTGAAAAAGGGTTTATATGATATTTGTTTGCTTTTCTAAGTTTGATCTTGGCCTAAGATCGATTAATCTTTTTACATGTTAAATGTGATTATTTGTTTGTCTAATTGTTTATTATTTTTGCAACAAACTAGATACCATGCCTATAAGATTTTACCTCTGCAAATTTGATGTTAAGTGCTTAATAGTGTGTATGCATGCCTGTAGGTTTATGATTAAGTCTTAATAGGTTTTGCAGTTAGAATTTATGTTTAGAACCAGATCCATATTTCAGCATGTCAATTAATCACAGTTCAAATAATCATAAATCATTGATAAATAAGATAGTAATAATTTTATATCCTTCACCTAGATACCCTGCCTATAAGATTCAAATAATCATTTAAAATCTATGCCTATAGGAGCCATATAATTTTCAATCTTTCAATCACTTAGAAATCATGTATGTTGATTCATAAATAAACTTTTCAACATATTCACACTTAGAAATCATGCCTATAAGTTTCTAACTATTATTGTATCTTTATATAGAGAGTAGACTTTAGTTTTGATAATAATTTCAGCATGTTAACTTAGATATCATGTATATAGGACTTAACTAATGACACCAATAAAACTTGCCAAAATTATATCTCAAGCATGTTAAATAATTAAAATAAATATGCCGCATATTCTTTTCCAAATGTTAACTAATTTCTGCATCAATTCATAAACTATTTCCAGCACGTTTCAAAGCTAAGATTTGTTGTACATATTTGTTGCACAATCAAATCAGGCTCGGAATTAATTATCTTCTGCATTTTGAACTATCATCGTACATTAATTTCTGCACTAATAATGTCACATGCTACTGTTTCTAAAAAATAATAATACATTTTCTACATCTGCCACTTGCTGCCCCGATCAAATCTTGCTTGGATTAATTAATTTCTGCACTGTCTTGCCATTTAAAATCAGCTACTAATTATTTTCTACACCAAATAAATTGTGGCCTTTTAAATTTCAGCATTAATAATTTGCTTTCGCTTTTATATGTTTTGCCCTTTTGCATTATTATAAAGTGTCCCATTTTAAATTAATTACTAATTAAGTCAGTCTAATACGCTAATACGCTTTTCCTGACTTGTAATATTTTATCCATGTAAAATTAATCTATATGTGTTTGCATGTATATGCACATACTTAGCATGCGACCTTTCCCACATTATTTGTGTATGCCAACATGTTTAATAAAATCTAGAGGCCAACATGAGACTCTATGTGCTAAATGCTCGTCCAATTTATTTGACTTGGTGTCTAGGTGGCCCTATTATATTTTATTTTTGTCTAAATTCACCCTAATAGCAGTCCAATGCCTCTTGGACCTTACGTGGGGACGCTAGACACCTTTTAGAGACGAAAAACACGCGGTGGTAGGGTAGGGGTAGTTTAGGCCCTATGGATATGATGACATCGACTCAGGCTTAAAGCGACAAACATTGGTTTTGTCAGTCCTTACACGGAAGCCTATAAAAAAAAATAAAGTCGAGTGCTAATCCTAAAGTCCTTCAAAGTCTCCCTTTCCTTTGTCCCTTTATTTGTTTATTATATTTATTTGGGGTAGCTTTAATAAAAATACAAATTGTTTATTCTATCTGATTGTGCAAATTTCTATCCCCTCGCTCATCTCTTTATTTATTGTGTAATATTTATTTATTATGTTATCACTTAGTCTCGCATGCCTATCTAATTAACTAAAATAATTAAAGTGCCCTTAATTGCTTAATATTGTTATCACCTAGTTTTGGCATACTTAATTAATTAAATAAATAAATAAAATGACTTTAATTGTTTAATATTATTTATCACTTAGTAACCATGTTAATTAAATAAATAATAAATGAAGTGACCATACTTGCTATTTGTAACCCCCACATATTGCATTAGATACGGCGGGGACCCACATTTGTGGACATCGAGAGATGTCTAACACCTTCCCCTCTAGGTAATTTGAACCCTTACCCGATCTCTGATTCGTTGACTTTAGCTAGACTTAGTTAGGTTAGATAGGTGCCCTAACGCGCTTAATTCATTAGGTGGCGACTCTTCAATCCTCCAAAACCCAAAAGAGTTGTTAGGTCGTGCACCAAAACCCGTTTTTGAGAAAAACGGGGTGCGACAATCACTATGCCAGGAATTTAATTACAAACAGCAACAATACAAACCTCCGAGACACCGAAAACATCATTTCAAAATATTAAGGACAAAATATTGTAAAGGAAGAGGCGTTACCTTTCCGGGGGCAGCAGACTAGAAACGACGAGCTTTGGACAGTGATTCTTCTACCACAAGATCCAAATATTAATAGCGAGCCAAGAAGTTCAAAATCGACTACAAACAGAGATTTTTCTCGGAACCAAGGATTAGAGAACTGTTTGAAATTTTTCGAGTGTAAAATCACTATTACTTCACATTAAACTCCAATTCCCAAAAACCGTCCAAAAACCCCTCTCTAAACCGAAAGCAAAGATGGATTTTTATAGGAGAAAGTGAATTCGATTATAGGGGAAACGGATTTAAAAATTTGAATTTCAAAGTCCTTTTTTCCAGAAAACAGTAGAAAGGATGGGGCTTTTGACAAAAGAGGACGAAGGGACGGGATGAGTATGGGCGCTGCGGATTTCTAGCTGGATTTTCTGGGATTTGAACGTTGCTTGTTGGTCGTTTTGGAAAGAAAACGAGCATGGGCAGTGGGGTCGGGGTGCTGTTGGAATCGCTGATTTTCAGCGAGGAAGACAAAGTTGGGCGGTGGGGTACTGTGTATGTACGTATGGTATGATGTATTGGGATGTTTGGATCGCTGATTGTATTGTACTGATGGGCTGGGAATTATTGTATTTGCTGGAATGGGTTTCTGGAATTGAATTGGTGGGTTGTTAAAGGGATTTGGGCCGGCTGGAAAGTTGCTAAAAAGGGCCAAATTTTGGATTCTCAAGTGGGTTTAAGGTGAGGGAGAAAAGAAGTTAAATTGGAATTGGGGATATGGCCCATTCGATTACAATTATAGCCAATCAAATTTTAAAAGATGGCCAAATCAAATTAATCAGTGAATTCCGTCAAAAGTTAAATAAGACGAATAATATCGACTAATTATTGAGATTCTTAACCTTAACGAAATAAAATAATTAATTTAATTATAAACTAATTAACTCAAAAATATAAACTATAAATTAACCAAACTAATTAACCAAGTATTTAAGTAAAACTAAAATCTTTTTGAGATGATTTTTAAATATTAATAAAATATACTAAATATATATGAAATTATATAGGCTTTACAAAAATGACAAAATTACTTAAAATGACTTGGAAAATATTTTGAATTTTATAAAGTCAATTATTTCAAATCGTTTGGAATTTAAGAAGCTCGATGATTAATCCATAATGTGAATGGTCAAAATTGGGTGTCAACAACCAGTCTCAATGAACAATCAATGCATAAAACATGTCCCACATGATCACAATTACACATACTCGGTCCTCTCATGAAACCACAAATACATATATCTGATCCTCTCATGGAACCCACACATAAATTGTTAGTATACCTGCACAGTACCCGAGCTAATCAGTGTTAGTGTTACTATTACAACCCCTTAACCAATCTATTAAAGCTTAACCTTGTGTCAAGAAGTGTCAAAACTACATACTATAAAATTAAAATTTCACCTATTTATACAAATTTTTCGATGAAGGGATGTCGCTTGACACATCAGGGGCTAGGATTGCGCTGCCCTGGAGTAAAACTAAAGAGCGTAAGTATCTCAAAAAAGGTGTATCTCCATTTTTACACATGTTCTTCTCTTAACCCGACCTAGAGAGGTGTCTAATGCAACCAATCTCAAGTACTTAGTACTCATACTTGCACTACTCTTGGTGCATCTTTTTTATGTAGATCTTGGCACTAGTGGACCCTGCTGATTTTGATCGTTCGAGATTGAGTTTATTTAGAAGTTGTGGAGAGCTACCTACACTTCTTTTTTAAATTAATTTTACAAACGTTAGCTATGTACATTCTGATTAGCCTCCTAAGGACATTGTTTGGTCTGGATTATAATTTTTGAATTAATTTATTCCAGTTTCTAAGTGAGATAAAATTACAATAAGTTTGAGATATAAACTTATTATGTGATTAGTTATATCTTTAACTAAACAAAATATAAATTTGATCTCAGACTTATATTTGAAATATTTTACCTTATCTCATGAACCGAAATATGTATCTTCATTGTCAGTGTCATCAATAATTGTCAATGACAACTGTATAGCACCTTTAATGTAATTCAATCGTTTTCAACAACTTATTCTTGTGTATATACAAGCAACAACACAATGGACTATCTATCTATTATAGCTAGAACAAACTGAGATAGCAATTAAAGAGTAATCTAAAAAAAAGAATATTGAAATTTCTCTATCCAAAGTCCTCACAGTAAATAATTATGTATGATAACATATGGAAACTCCTATTTGAATTTTGATGATAAAATCTCAGACGTGGTCATTGTCTTGAACTATATCTGTACAATACAAGGACCTAGCTAGCTCTTTTTTTCTAATTAAATCTTTTAAATTCCCACTATAATATGGTTTAAAATTATTAATAAGAAGCATACTCTAGCTAGCTATACATTTAATTCTAGGACCTTCATGAAGTTACGTTTGTGCTACAACTTCATTTCACGTGCACATGAACAGTTTAATTTATGGAAATTGAAGTTCACTAATGGAGTAGTATTTGGTGGGTATATAATAACTTGAATAAATGCGATCGACTACATTTAATTTATTAGCAATGGTTCAGTATAACAACCAATTTCTTTATAGTATACATTGTCTAGTTAAAGCCAGCAAGAACCCGTTGGGCAATTGACATTAGACTATGAAAATAGGTACCTAAAAATCACGAGAGATAATTCAAATTTCAGCTAAGACGGAAAAAATATTTTAGGTAATTTTATTCATTTGTTTGAATCTTGATGTACACATAAGCGGAGTTAGGAGTGTTAAGTGTTCATATGGATTTCCTCAATTGAAAAAAAAAAATTAAAAAAAAATAAAATAAAATAATAATATATATATATATATAATAGAGGTTGATTCTTGTGTTTATTTTATACTGGTCACTGAATATACTAGTAATAGTTATTTGGAACATGTGTTGTCGCGCCGTAGTAGATATTGTTGGTTTAAAAAAAGATGGTCAATAAAAAAGGATTGAAATTGTCTCTTAATATTTTTATCAAGTATAAGAGAGTTTTGAATAACCAAATTGAGCTATATTATGCAGAAAATCCGCAATTCAAAATAACTAAAATATCTCAACAACAAAAATAACGTAATAAAAGTTTAAATTTTAAATTCATTCTAATCTAAACACTTTATTATGCTTAAAATTACTACCATGATTAAAATAACTTTTAACAGATATCCAATAAAATAGTGGAGGTATGCCGAAATTATCTTGACAACAAAAAATTAATAAGTGAAAATGACGATGGTGAGGAGATTGCCAATTTCAGCACAACACCTCTGGTAAAAGTTACATTCACCAAAATAGGAGAAAAAGAAGTGTTCCTAATGATACTCTGTTGCAAGCTTGAATTAGTATTTATCATCAACATTATATATATAATATAATATAATATGATCTATGCATCTTCTCCATAGATATTTAATTTACAGTCTCCTATGTACAGTTTTAGGTGAATAATTTAGTATTCCCTTAATGGTGCCTACTTCTACATCCCCAACTAACCACAATTGTAGGCAGACATATGTCTTAATACCTATATTCAATACTCAACCGAACACAATATTAAATTAAAGTATAACCGCAGAATCTTAGTAGCCCTATTAGTTGATTGACTAATTGAACTTTCACAACTTCCATTTTTTTGGTGAGAGCTTGATTCTCTTTGTAATCCCCTCAAAGTCGCCTCTATGCATAAGGCGGACCCCAAATTAGAGGGCCCATTTTTTAGTTATAATAAAATTATTATACATTTTTTAAAAATTAAAAAACTGTACTGCGTCGTTTCAATTTATTTGTTTTACATTTTTTTAGTTTGTTTCGAAAAAGGATGTATTTTGTCAATAATTTTCTTCTATTATATATAAAAGTGTAAGGATGAAGGCATATTTAGCGTCTTTCCAAAGGTAAGCGGTTAGGTTGACTTTGGAAAGGCTACTAAGGATCGGGTGAAGAATGAAAAACGTCCGCTAAAGCCCACGGGATAAAATTTGCAGATGCGATCATGAATCGAACCAGTTCGAAACATTCAGCTGTCGACGGAAAAAGTTTTTAAATTTTAATTTTCTACGTGACATTTTAAAACAACAAGATTAAATGACATCTTGGTGTACTATACATATCTTTAGTTTAAGACTATATGATTCGAAAATCTTCTTAATTTTTGTATGTCAAGTAAAAAATATCCAACAAACGATTGACACATGGAGTACTATTTATAGAAAAAGTAAATGTTTTTATTTTTTTTAAAAATAATAATTTTGCACCTCAAAACTAATTTCAAATATATTAACAACTTTGCATCTTAAAAAACTAGAAGAAATTAGTAAAAGTCTTGATTCATTTTGACTTTAGGCCATTGATGTGCTTGAGTTGCCCGATCCCCCTCCCCCTCCCTGTCCCACCCTCACCCACTCCCCCCCCCCCCCCCGCAAAAATAAATTAAAGTACAACTCCCCCCTTTATATAAACACTAACAAGTTCAATCCTTTTGTTGCACTACCATGGAGTACTATGGCAAGAGAAGCCTCCATAGCTACTTTGATAAAGAAAGAAGATCAATCCAATCTCCTCCTCGTCTCTCCTTAAATTCTCATCTAAAATTATCCGAAAATCATGAAGTTGATCATCATCTCTATAGTCCTTCAAGATCTTCAAATGCTAGTGCAGCCACTATGTATTCCTTAATGCCACCTCCTAGCCCTGATTCTCCATGGACACTTTCCCCTTTACAAACACCCTCACCTTCTCTCCTCTACCATTGCATCGCGTCTCTCCATCGCCATGAAGGGACCATCTATTCCATCGCGGTTGCAAAAGGCATTGTCTTCACTGGCTCAGAAAGTAGCCGGATTCGTGCATGGAGACAACCGGATTGTATAGAGAGAGGATACCTTCAAGCAAGTTGTGGTGATGTTAGGTCCATTTTAGTGTATGGTAACATGTTGTTTACTTCACATAAAGATCATAAAGTCAGGATATGGAATGTGACAGTAACCGATAATTTTCGAGGCAAGAAAATCACAACTTTACCTAAGTCTACTTATTATTCATTTCTCAAATTTTCTAGGTCAAGTAGAAATAATAATAATAATAATCAACACAAGGATTGTATTTCTTGCATGGCTTATTACCATGCAGAAGGGCTATTGTACACTGGATCATGGGATAAAACTGTTAAAGCATGGAGAATCTCCGATAATCGATGTGTTGATTCATTTTTAGCTCATGAAGATAATGTGAACTCAATTGTTGTAAATCAAGAAGATGGTTGTGTTTTCACATGTTCATCTGATGGTTCAATCAAAATTTGGAGGAGAGTATATGGACAAAACTCTCATACTCTAACAATGACACTAAAATTCCAACCATCACCTATCAACGCGTTAGCCCTAAGTAGCAACACATCAAATGCAACTTGTTTTCTCTACTCCGGATCCTCAGATGGATTCATAAACTTTTGGGAAAAGGAGAAGAGTTCGGGGAGGTTTAACCACGGAGGGTTCTTGCAAGGACATAGGTTTTCAGTACTATGTTTGGTAGCAATTGAGAAATTAATATTCAGTGGCTCTGAGGATACGACGATTAGGGTTTGGAGGAGAGAAGAAGGGAGTTGTTTTCATGAATGTTTAGCTGTGTTAGATGCTCATAGAGGGCCAGTTAAGTGTTTGGCTGCAACATTGGAGATTGACAAAGTTGTAATGGGATTTTTGGTTTATAGTGCTAGTTTGGACCAAACTTTTAAGGTTTGGAGAATTAAGGTTTTGCCTGATCATGAGGAGAAAGTGGTTAATATTATTTCATCATCAGAGGAAAATATTGACCAGCTAAGTGAAATTAATAGAATGAAGATTACTACGGAATATGAGTTAAATCCTGTTTTATCTCCTTCATGGGTCGAGAAAAAGCTACAAGGAAGTCATCATTTTCATTAAGGGGTTTCATTATACATAAGTATACTTGAAGTAGATTGATGTGTATATTATTTTGTATTCATGAGATGTATGAAATGATGTCCCAAAAGATTTCATTATAAGGTTTAGTATACTTGAAGTATTTATACGAGTGTAGTATTATTTTTCGTATTTAAATTAAAATTCAAAATCTATGTAATGATGTCCAAAAAAATCTTTGCTTCTAGCTATATAGCGGGACAATTTCATACTCTTCCTCTGTCTAATTTTATATATGGCATTTAATTGTGTGTTATAAGAAATATTTTTCATAACTAATTAGTTAAATATGTTTATTATGCCAAAAATGTCACTTTAATCTTATAATAGTCTCTAAAAGAACTTGTACTACTCGTCATACATATAAAAAAAGTGTAACTTTTAACTTAGAGAATTCTCACTAGTTTAGGAGAATTACTTAAATACATGTACGTGCTAGTTTATAATATTACGAATCTTACTAGATTTTGAACTTCAGATACATATATCTCGAATATATAAGATCAAAATTAGGTGTAATTTGTGTTAGATATATTGTATCTAAGTGGATTCACATGTATTTAACTCGCTCGCTTGCCTCTCTCCTCTATCGCTCGACATTCTCCTCTATTGCTTGCATCTTTCTGTATCTGGTATCCCAAATATATGTATCTAGTGTGATTCACATGTATCTAGGAATCTCACTCGCCTTCCTCCTATTCTGCTCTCTTTCCTTTTCTCGTTTGCCTCTCGATCTCCCTATTTTAGTGTATATGGTAGCAAAAATATGTGTATCTAAGTGTATTTGACTTGAAATCTGGTATTAAATTATTAATTAGTGAGACAATATATAATCATTTCAAACTAGAGAAAAAATTAGTAAATATGATAGGAATGTTTATCTAATTAAATAGTTTTTGCATCAAAATATGAGAATGTTAGAATTAAAAAAATGAAATATAAATTATTTACCCACGTGCGTTTACATTTATGGAAAAAGAAAATACAAGTGTATTAAAAGCCATGTTAATAATTGCAAAGCAACTTTGTGTACAATTGGTACACTAAGTAATTAATTATTATAACCGAAAAAAAATGATTGCACCTTCTTTCATTCAATATTAGGCAAAATAATTAAATATGATTCAAATTTTACTGTTGGCTACAGCGTCACGGCATTACACTCTGAGCTGCCCTTATTGTCCAAAATATTCATCAGCACGTACTGCGTGTTCACGGTTTAATTTGAATAAATTATTGATCAAATTTAAATATAAATTATTTTAATTAAATCAAATATAATTATTATTGATCTTGGTTTGATTTGATTCGATTATTAGTCATATATAAAAATAAAATCAAAAGATAAAGTGCGGAAATAGAAAGACAAAATTAGTTAGCAAACATTTGAACAAAGTTCAAAATCAAACCAAACTAAATTCGAATAAAATTAATTTATATAATCAATTTAATTTGATTTTCCAATTTAAATCATTTTTTATCTAAACTATGAACACCCCTAACTCATATGTTCAGTTGCTTTTAGATTAGAACATTGAATGTGGTTTGGTGGAGTAGATAAACTTATAAAGATTTGCAATCATTTAATTTTAATTTTTTTTGCATGATTTTGGTGGTGAATTCAATGACATTACACTGTCAGGTGAAATGTAATGACATGAATTTCGCTGAACTCAATAAATTTAATTTAAATTTTATATATTATTTTTAAAAAATTAATTGAATATATTTTTGCCAGGAAAATTATAAGGATGAAAATAAGTTTTTTTTTGTTTTTTTTATAAGGATGAAAATAAGTTATATTTAGGAAAATAATAACTCGATTCGATCTCCTTTCTTTTTGGACTATGTCAAGAGATACGAGCAAATGAATTGAATATCAAACTTAAGTAAGAAATAAGATATCAAAAGGTTGAAATGTAAGAATTAGAACAAGAAATAATAAGGGCTAAAATTCTTAGCACTTAATCGTGAAACTATGTACTACAAGTGAGAAAAATGAGATTTTGTCATCTCTCATGCAAGTATTTGTTTATAGGACAAAATTCTATGGATACTAACACCAGAAAACTACAATATTATTTAGAAAAAGTTATCATGAACCGCACTTGAATAGTGTTACATGTGATTTGATTTTGATCTCAAGATAAACTTATGTCAAATTAGAGATTGTTACAAGTTACTTCTTCCATTCATTTTTATTTGTCACTATTCGATTTGATATACTCATTAAGAAAACAAGTATTGATATATGTATTTTAATTTATCAAATTATCTCTATTAAATGATGTTTAGTTTAGATCTTGAAAAATGATTTGGAAAATAAATATTTATGCTAAAGTAAAATATGAAAAAACTATTTGTCTTTTTTTAATATGTCAAAAATAACAAATAAAAATAAATTAATAACAAATAAAAGTGAACGGAGAGTGTATTTTGCGATAGTGACTTTATCCAAGCTAATGTTTTACCTCAAATAAACATGTAAAATTATAGTTTTGAATTTTAAATTTACATATATATAGTTTTGCATTTAATGTCGATCAGAAATATTTATTGTAGTAATTTAAAGTGGATCTTTATGATTTTGTCCGGACATTTGTCCTGTTGAAATAATGTTAAGCCGTCAGGACTTCATAACAACTACTCTCTCGTTCCCTAATTACTTTTTCATTTTTGAATTATCATACCTTTTAAGAAAATAATGATTGAAATAATAAATTTATCATTTTACCCCTATTAATTATGAAGTAGATTAATTAAAAATTTAAAATTTTAAAAAAGTTATGTCTTTTTCAAAATAATTGATTGAGGATATAATAGATAAAAAAATTTATCATTTCTAAAGTGGATAAATAATTAAGAACAAAAGGAGTACGGTAGAATATCAATCGTTATTTATTGGAGTTTCAAATGCTTTTTTTTTTTTTTATGATTCGATATCTGTAGCCTGCATAAAAACTCTGACTTAATTTGAATCACGCACTACATCATTCATTCGGGTGTTGAGCTTCCAACAATTCCAACAAAAAGAATTTCATACTCAGAGCTCAAACTCGAAATCTCTTATTAAGAGTGAAACAATCTCATCACCACACCACAACTCATGTTGGTGGAGTTGCATATGCTTTATTTGGGATCGATTTCCACTTGCTTTCTTTCCACGTAGATACAATAATAATTATACAAAAAGAGTCAAAATTGCTCCTGAACTATGTGAAATAGACCATATTTACCTTTCGTTACATTTTGGGATAAAAATACCTCCGTTATTATCCCAAGAGACCACAAATACCCTCAAGAGTTAACAATCCTTATTCTTAATAATGCGGCAAGTCATGTGAAACTAGCCGTCCTTATTTTTAATAATGCGGCAAGTCATGTAAAACTAATCCCTTCACCGAAGTGTTGCCAACTAGGATTCCCACTAAATTATGATTTATGGGTCATTAGCTGAGTTTTATATTTACGAAGAAAAAACCAAAAATGTTGATTAATTCGACCATTTTTTTTAAATTACATTATTAATTAAGAATCAAATCGAGATCTTTTATCGTATTAGGATACTATTCTACCACTAAACGAGAGTACAATAAACAATTACTAACTTTAGTACATGAATTTTATAAACTATATGAGGTTTGACTGACGCCATGGAAGTTAGTCAACAATGATCCATATACCACATGTAATTGCACTATATCAACCCTTAAACCTCCTAGCCCAAATATTGTTTCCCTCATAGTCCCCCATCATTTTTCTAACTAAAATTCATAAATGGTCACTAAGTATTAGATAATAAAACAAAGAAGAAAGGTTCAAATTTGCTCCTATATATATATACTATATGATTTATAATAAATTTACATTCCGTTAAAAAAAATCTCATTTTCCCCTCATCATTATTAAAGTAGCTTTATTTTTTTATTATGTGATTAACAACAATGACAAGAAGGGTAAATTTAGATCATTCATAAGCTCAAGGCCAAACATGGATGTGGCATAATTAATAGGATATGTTACATGTCCTTTTGTTTCTCTCACTTCACCATAACAAAATGTAGCACTATATTTTACATCTTAGTTTAGTACTTTAGTTTCGCAATGAAATATAAAAACATAGGAAAATTGTTAGAGTGAGTAAAAGTCCCAAATTGGTTACGTTGGGGAATGGACTGATGGTCTTCTTATATGGACTTGACAATCCTCCCCTCATGAGCTAGCTTTTGGGGTGTGAGTTAGGTCTAAGACCTAATTTAACATGGAATCAGAGCACAAAAGTCTCACATTGGTGGTTAATGAGATAGATGAATTCCTTATAATACTTTAGCAATCCTCCTCCCTTTGAACTTGCTTTTGGGGTTGAGTAGACCATGCGCCATATCTTTACATTTTATCTCATGCAATGCTGGGGGCCCCAAAATCAAAATTGTTCATGCACCAGATGCTAAGCATTGAGAGTGAGGTGGGGTGTTAAAGAATGACAGAAGTCTCACATTGGTGGTTAATGAGATGGGTGGACTCTTTATAAGGCTTAAGCAATCATCTGCCGTTTGAGCTAGCTTTTGGGGTGTGAGTAGGCCCTAGACCTAATTTAATAAAAATATCGTGGCGGGTCTAGTTTTTTCTCTTGTACAAAGTTTGTGCACAATTTCATAGAAAGTTATTAAACATAAACTTACAAAAAGGAAACATAGAAAATACATGCATAGCTAGCAAGGCAGACTAGTAGACTTCCAAAGCCACTCCAAGACTACAACAATAGGCATCTACCCTTTGTTACAAAACCTAGAAAGTCTCTTCACTTGGAAGAGGAACATGAGACCTAACAATGAAAAAGTTTTCACAAATAAAGCCAGCAAGCCCACCACCAATCAAAGGCCCAATCCAGTAAACCCAGTGGTCAGTCCAGATTCCACTTACAAAAGCTGGCCCAAATGACCTTGCTGGGTTCATTGAAGCTCCTGAAAAAGGCCCTCCAGCCATGATATTGGCCCCAACAACAAGCCCAGTTAGAAGTGGGCCCATTCCTTCAAGAATTCCCTTCTTGGGGTCCACAAGTGTAGTATACACAGTGAACAACAAAGAAAAGGTCAAAATCACCTCCATAATTAACCCCTGTCCATAGCTCATTCCATTTGCTAGGGTGTGAACTGGTGTTATCTACAAAAAATACAAAAATGAGAAGATCAACAAACACAACAACAACAAAAAAAAACTTTCAACAGATATTAACAAAGAGTTCTAAAACTTTTACCAGCATTAATTAACTGTTCAATAGATATATCAATTCAAGTATCGATCTTAAACTTCACGTCGAATCAAACATGTAATTACCTCTCAAATTAAAAGGAATGAGTACTTACCATTCCATCGGTGAGGTAATTGAGCAAAGCACAAGCAGCAACAGAAGCAAGTAACTGGTCAATCCAGTAGAGGATTGATCTAAAGACAGTGATATGACCACCCATACAAAGGCCAAGTGTGACAGCAGGGTTGAGATGACCACCAGAAATACGGAAACCAGCAGAGATAGTCACAGCCACCACCAATGCATGTGCCATTGCCACAAAAAATAAACTCACAAGTGGATCTCCATTTAGCTTATCTGTTTTCATTCAACAATACTACAATTACCAAACCATTTGATGACCATCTATGAAATAATTATACCCCTTTTTTAGCCAAATATACACAAGTTATACCCTCTCAATTTCAATTTGTTTAATCTATTTTGACTTGATACAATATTTTAAAAAGTAAAGAAGATTCTTGAATCTGATATGTCAAATGTGGTAAAACACACTTTAATTTTGTGGTGTTAAACACAAAATTTTGTGGAAAGTAATTGAAAGGTTTGGAAAAAGTCATACTTTTTTAAATAAACGCTCTTTAATCTCGTGGTCTCAAACATGCGGTGAAAAGTTGAAAGGTTTGGAAAAAGTCATTCTTTTTTTAACAGACTAAAAAAGGAAGTAGGTCAAACAAATCGAAATGAATGATTAAATAGTTGTCATGTATATTAAAAATATTTATTCTAGTTGTCAATTTAAACAATCAAGAGATAATTAATTATCTTTTTCCAACTTTGCCTTAACATTAATTATTTTGTGCCATGAAGAGGCACAAATATAAATAAAAAATTAATAAGGTATATATTGATCAAACAACCCTCTTTATTAATTTCTTCCTAATAATTGTGTCAAACATTATCAAGACAACTAAAAACGAACGAAGGGCAGTAGTGCCCGCTATGCGTGGGATCCAGAGAAGGACCGAACCATAAGAAGAGAAAGAGGCATAATTGATGGATGCAACTTACTTGCAGCCATGGCAGATCCAACACCAGCAAAAACAAAGAGAAAAGTGCAAATAAACTCAACAATGAGGGCTTGGATGCAATCAGGCTGAATAGCCTCACGGCTACTTCCAACAGCAATTTTCGCCATTTTAATTTCTGATCAAATTAATGAAGAATGACTATGGTTTATTTTGCTTTTAAAATGAAGGAGGACCACGTACAGCTATTTATACACAAACTCTTAGAATAGACTTTAATTTAGCTAGGGTGGCAGACAGTGATGAAACTGATTATATAAGTAAATAATTACATATTTGAATAAAAATATTGAAATCGATAATAAACAGTTGATATGTTGGAGAAAAAAAAAAGTCTAAGTGGCATCAAGTGTCATGCTCGTAAGATAAGAATTTCGGTGGCAAGTAGTAACGGTGAAAACGATATTCTAATAATGATTGACAAATTTAAAAAAGGAGAGTTGACCTGTTTGTAATTTGTAAAGTGCAACAAAGAAATCAATTAGGACCAATTTTTGTATTTGTATTAACTAGAAATATATATATATTGTTCTATTATTTTACATATAATATATAGTGTATGATTTCTACTTAATAAATTGTTGAATGATTACGATGAATAGAAGAATCAATATACATGAACATAGAAAGGGTACGTGATAAGTATATTGATCTTAATATATATATATTAAATGAAAAGGAGAAAACTATAATTTGAAGCTACTTTTTTTAATCCTCTAATAATAAAGCATTACACATCACGATCTAAGGGTACATGCCACATTTGGCATGAAGGAAAATATTTTTTCTCGAAAATATATTTTTTTAAAATAAGTTGGTTTCTAATTTATTTTAATTGCTAACGTTTGTTAAGTAGGCAAAAAAAAGAAACACTATTATCTCAAGAGGATTTATATATAAATATAGCAAAATACTATACGAAGGAGGGGGGCCTCGGGGATGACGGGGTGGGATCAGTGGCGGAGCCAGAAATTTTAATAAGGGGGTTCAAAATCTGAGAAGTAAACACACGAACTAGTGGAAGGGGGTTCGACATCTATTATACATACTTAAAAAATAATTTTAACCATGTATAAATAGTAATATTTTTCGTCAAGGGGGTTCGGATGAACCTCCTCATTATATGCTGCCTCCGCCCCTAGGTGGGATGGTCAAAGGGGTAGGGATTGGTGGGTGGGGGGTGGGAAATCATACACTATATATTATATGTAAAATAGAATATCACTTATATTTCCTCATTTTTAAGTGATTTATTTTTCCGAAAAAAATATTTTTCAATTTTTTTTGTAGAAAACAAAAAAATATATTATTTTTTTACCAAACACACCCTAAAATTACCCATCTTTTTCATACTGATTTGTCTCAAACCCGTTCTGGAAACTGGATGGGGACCTTCTTTTTCAGATAAATGGAAAACATTTTACTCCACATAATTTTGAGATTTAAAAAATAATAATTTCTTTTTGTATATATTATATTTAAATTTAGCAAGGTCAGCCTGCTAACTTAATGAACTCTGATACTATAATTTCCTTAAACTCATGACTTCTAAATAAATTTTAAAAAAAGGACATAAATCAAAAAGTCTACCGACGTGCTACATAGTTTGATTGGGAAAATGTGAGGTCCACTTGGGGCACCACTTCATTTTAAAAGACATTTTATATGCTAACAAGAGACAAAATAGTCTCAATTATTCTTGGGGCTAATGTGTGACAGTATAATGTTCAAGAATAATTAAGTACATAAATTATATATCTTATTTTGAATATATAGTTTAACTTTTTAGATAGATTGATCATACAATTCAATATATAACATCAGAGCAGGTAAGGGCTAAGAAGTATTGACTTTGTCGAATCTTATTATCATTTATTATCTAAATAATTTAAATGTTTGGTCGTTTTAAAAATTAGTCCTCATATGAGGATTTCACCAATTAGAGACACAGGACAGGCAAAAAAATAATACTCTAATGAATTTTTTTCAATTTTATTGGATTTTTCATTTTTGACAGGGCTACATGGACTCCGAGCGTGTTAATAATAATTTGGTAAATAAAAATATATTTTCTCTCAAATATCAAAATATTAGTGCAAGTTAAACATTTGGCTATTTATATGAGTAATTTCCATTTTGGTCCCTAAAATATCGAGAGGAAATGGTACGTTTCCTTTGTCTATTTACAATTTTGAATAAACGAAAATAATATTTCATGTTAGACCAATCATTTGTATGGTATCTTCAAATCTCATATAAAAATGTTACTCCTAATTAATTTGGATGGTAAGTATCTTCTACCTTCAACCCTAAAATTATAAATTTATGTCAGCATGAGAAAAAAAGTTGAAAGCTTAAAGCGGTAAAATAAATATGTAAAAGACTATAAAACTAATCGAGTTATGTATCACTCACATGTGACGTTCGACTCACCAACCAATCAAAATTAAACAACAACATAATTTTATGAAGCATGCGTGATGAAACTTTAGTTCAATCATAGATGCCCTATGCTCCTTTTATCCCACCATAGCAAAAGTTGTTCTATAAAATTGGCATACACCATAATGAGTATGTTTGGTGAATTTGTCATTTGGTGTTGTCTTCTTCATTCAATTTTTTTTTTACTCTCGATCACTTCTTTTCTTGTTACTATTCATTATGACATTTAAATAGGCCTACCTTAGTTATCAATTGAAACCATATGCTTCCATTGACTTTGCAATGCCAATAGCAACCTCTCCTTTTTAAAAAAGTTGATTCCATGAATTTACTAGTGAGGGACATATAAATTATTACTAGAATACAATTATTGTATGGTTTTGTTCAAACTAAACATCATCTCTACATATTTACCTTTTTTTCCTGCAAAAAATAATTAAAAATTAGGAGGCCAAGTTTGGGTTTTTTTTTGTTTTCTCACTGAATTTGAGCTCCAATTAAATTCAAGATGTGCATTGCGGGACTTATTTTGAGGATGACGCTCCCAACAAAAAAAATTTCATACCCAAGACTTGAACTTGAGATCTCTAATTAGTGAAACAGTTTCAGCACTGCATCACAACCTACGTGGATATATAAAAATTAGAATGCCAAGTTTGATTTTTTTTTTAGTTCCCACCCGATAATTAGGAGGTCAAGTTTGGGTTGTTATTATAATTGCAACTTCTTTAATTTGTTTGATAAATTTATCGGGCAGTCCGGGGAATAGGGATGGCAATAGGGCAGGGCGGATGCGGGGGAGCCGGGGAGGGGTGGGTTTAAGGCAATGTGGGGCGGGGTGGGTTGAAGTGGATTTTTTAAAATTAATGCGGGGCGGAGCGGATTGCGGGTATATGTGATTTTATGTGGGTTCAAATTTAATTTTAACTTTTTACATGTTATAAGAGTGATAGAGCATTATTTATTAAGACAATTTCTATAGATCTACTAAAATATTCGAGATAGTATATGAAAATGGTTCAATAAAAAATAATACAATTTCTTACATGTTTTCCAATCGACCCCTAAAACTTAAATTTTTAAGTCACTATCCTATTAAATTAATAAATACAACTTCATGAAAAAAAAAATCTATTGTTATGAATTTTATTTTTAGTATCAAACTTAATTAGAAAAAGAAAATATTAAAAAAGTTATGTTGGGTGGGTTGAAAATGAAAAAAAATTATTATGTAGGGTGCGACGGTGCGGATCCCATCCCCACCCCGCAACGCCCCATTGCCATCCCTAAGGGGGAACCACTAACGTGGCTACTCTCGAGAATTCATATATCTCTTATTCATATATGAACCAACTATCTCTCGATCACAAATAAGTTATGATCAACTATCTCTCGATCATAGATTTTAATTGAAAAAATAAAGTTCTCTAATTTTTTATAACAACTTGATTCTATTAGATGTTTATGACAAATTAATGAATGCATGACAATTGACATGTATTTGAACATACACAACTATGATCAATTAATTTATAATTAACTACAGTAATATATATTTTTACATTATTAAATCAAACCATGATACGTTTTAATGATTTGATGTTAGACACCTGATGAGAACAAGAATTTATATTTTTATTTACTAAGAAGTCCAAGCAAAAAAAAAACCTTTGCCGGTCTATAAATAAAAAATACAAGTATCGATTTCTTTTAAGAGATTGAATTTAATTTACACATAGGAATAAACTGAACATAATTAAAGTACGCATATTATTATATATCTTCATAAGTTAGATGCTAGTTAGAAGAAATATATCATAGAATTGGACTATTGTATGGCACTTATTACTTTCCTGGTATCTTTCTTTGCTTCTTCTTGAGTAAATAATGACCATAAATGAAGAAAAGATTGGTATACTATATAGTATTATAGTTCTTTTTTTTTCATCCAATATTCGATATTTATGTTGATGTTCTGAGACTAATTCAAATACGCACCACATAAGGTCCATTTAAGGACAAAGTATTTCCTAATGAATTTTTTTTCATATTCGAAAATCAAACTTAAAATCTTCGATTAAAGATGAACAAATTCTATTCATCGATCCGCCAATATGGTATATTGTAGCCTTCTTATAATTATTTTTGAACAAACATGAAAAAATTCAAGAACTATGTGACCATAGGCGAAGCCATGATCAAGAGTTAGGGGTTCTAAATTTCTTTAATAACTATCAATCAATTTTTTTTAGGGGTTCACAAATTAATATACATATATATTTAATTATTTTTTTAGTACAAATATAAAGTCTACGAAAAAGTTACTGGATTTGTCTGAACCCATGAACCCCACCTAGCTCCGCCTTTGTATGTGACAAGTAAGAATTATTCCTATCGGTTAACGACAGAATGGGTTTGTCACGTAGTTCTTAATGGGAACAATCTCACCAATAATTCCAATTCTACGGTACTTTAGCTAAGGGGTCGTTTGATTGATGGTAAAAGATAATTAATTTCAACATAATATTTTTTTTAAAATCCTCGTATTACTAATGCAAAGTTTGTTAGCGATGTAAATATTGATTAATCGAAGATAAAACTATGTTTTTAAAATTCATAATTTATGTATAGAAGTTTATTGAATATTAATAACATGTGAATAAAACTAGGGAAAATTGTATATAATAGCAAACTATTAATTCAAATTAAATGCTATAAATATAGTTTGATTTAATTGTACCTCATAGCAAATTGTTGCTATTTCACCCTCTCCTGGTGAATCTCGCTCGCCACTCTCGTTCTTTCCCTCGCCTCTCTCGTTTTTTTTATACAAACACAAGTGTATAAAGTGCGTTTGTGTTTGTATAAAGCGAGAGAAAATTGTATATATACATATATTTTCGTTCCCCTCTCCCAGATCTCGCTCGCCACTCTCCCAGATCTCGCTCTCTCACTTTATACAAAAAACACAAATTGTATAAAATGCGTTTGTGTTTGTATAAAGCGAGAGAAAATTGTATATATACATATATTTTCGTTCCTCTCTCTCCCCTCTCCCAGATCTCGCTCGCCACTCTCTCAGATCTCCCTCTCTCACTCGCCTCTCTCACTTTATACAAAAATGCAAATGTATAAAATGTGTGAAAATTGCATATATACATATATTTTCGTTCCCCTCTCTCCCCTCTCCCAGATCTCGCTCCCCACTCTCCCAGATCTCACTCGCTTGCCTCTCTCACTTTATACAATTGATCTTTTTGTATATGTATACCAAAACAGATTATACAACTGCTTTCTTTTGTATATGTATAGCGAAATATACATATTTATGTTTGTTATGGAGCGCAATTATGCAAACTTTGCTATAGCATACAAATATGAATTTTGTGTTTGCTATATGTGAAAGTTGCTCATAAAACTATCCTCAATTGGACTTAAATTAATGCCAAATCTCTCAGAGAGAACAAAAGAAGGAAAAACTTCAGAATATGGCAAACATCCATATATATTCAAGAAAAATAGCTATGTTTTATTTTTTTTCATGTTATAGGGATATAATTAGACTATAAATAGCAAAGTGAATTATATACAAATAAATAATTTTTTTATATTTTTAATATAATAAATAAATATTAAATAGGAAAGTAATTATTGAATGCCTAATTAATTATGGCAGGCACATTTATGATATTTTCCCATGTTTACCATCATCAAAATTTTCTCTTTCATCAATATTCATACATCACATATTTTCTGATTTTTTCCTCCAAATTCATTCAAATTCAAGATCCTTTACATCACTGCAGGAGCGATTTTTGTGATTTTGTATCCATTAGGTATCTTCTAATTGCATATTTATCTCGTTTTTATGAGCATTATATATCTACACATCTACACTTTCTACTATTTTCATAGGGTTTTGATTCAAGAATTTGTTTATCCATTTCAATGGTTGAAATTGATACTCCGAGGAGGGTTACTAGAGGCATACATTTATTTGACAAATTGTTGGATGAACTACCTGCTTTTGATTTGTGTATTACTCAACAACAAGCCAAAAATCCAGGCTCTATTTCTACAATGGAGAAAGAAAGAAGAACAAAAAAGGTTAATGACCATATATCCTTAAATCTGCTTGAAGAAATCGAGCATGCAAAATTAGCAAAGAGGAAAAAAGGTTCAAAAGTGAAAACTAATCTTGAAAAAAGGAGAAAAGTCAACAATATTGATTCAAGTGGGTGCTGAAAAAGAGCAGTTGAGCAGGAACAAGAGGAAAATGAAATTGAGATTTGTATGCTTTATTTTTTTTAAGTTTAATGTCATTTACTTATCTATCTCAACACATGTATTGTGTGCCATTGTCCGCTTGTATTGAAATTGTCAGAAAATTTGATTTCATATATATGTATATAGTTGTTAAAAAATTGAGTACAAGAAGAACATGAACAAACAAGAGATTGAGGGTTCTTTGATTGTCAATTTTGTATATAGTAGAATACTTATATACATAGACATTTGTATTATTATATAACCACAAGTTGAACTGTTGATCTGTGAATACAATTATATTTGAATACATAAGTACTCTGTCAAATTTAAAAAGTTGATTAAGGAATTCAAGTATAGTTGGATACATCAATACTATATTGTTGGCCTTTTCAAAATTTTATTTACAAGAATACTTATACAATTTGATACCCACAAATTGTATCTTTTTTGCTCGTTTGTCTAATGTATCCATACTTATACAGTTTGATACCCACAAATTGTATCTTTTTTGCTCGTTTGTCTAATGTATCCATATTTATATACATAGATACTTGTATTGTTATATAAGCACAAGTTGAAATGTTGATTTGTGAATACCGTTATATCTAGATAGATAAGTACTATATCCAAGATAAAAAAAAATGATTAGGGAATACAAGTATAGTTGTATCCAACGTATTCATTTTTGTGTTTAACAACAATGTATTCATTGTATTCTATATTGGTGTATTCATTTTTTGTTTAACAACTGGTGTATCTATTGCCATGTAGTTCACCTATTCAAAATCGAAAAACTTAACCTTCATTCACAAATTCAACAATTTGCTTACATACAATAACTTGAATTAACAAAAAAAAATTATTAATATCTTTACAACGCCAGAATAAGAAATATGGAGACAACAAGAAAATTGAGTATGATGTATCACATTTTTTGTTAAACTGATAAAGAATATGACCTGATATATCTTTAAATAAGTAATTTTTAGTTATAAAGTTAATTATGGGAAGTTGCTCATTGTATGGACGTAATGTAAGGATAGTGGGTTATATTTAGAGTCAATTCCTTATTTAGTTTGTTGTACTTAAAGATGTATTAATGTATAAATAAAAAAAAATGATACAAAAATACAGCAAAAAGGTGATATAAATTGTAGTCATTTATCGTAAATAACATATTTATAGCTATTGGTACTCATTAACCCTATAAATATAGTTATTTTTGTAAGTTCCTCAATAAAGAATATGCCAATAATGTCCAACTACTTCCCACATGGATGTTAATTCATTTTTTCCATTTTTATAGGCTAAAAAAAGGTGTACTCAAATAACACATGGCTGAGTCAGCATTAATATAAAATTAGTACCATTTAAAGGGTAGTTTGATTCACATGTTAGGTTCTTATTATGTGATTTAAAAAGAAGTAATTGGAGATTTGATTTTGTAGTCTTTTGTAAACGGATTAAAATAATTCCAATTAATAGATTGATCTAAAAATGTCTTGTCATTAATAGATTGATCCTAAAAATAGTTTGTGTGTTACTTAATGGGTCAAAAAGATTATTTTTCAAATAAATATATTACTTCCTTCATTCCTATTTACATGTTGTCTTTACGATGATATTCCTTAATATTTGTCATTTCACAAAATCAATGCATAAATGACAATATTCTTCTTATTTTACCCTTGAGAGAGTATTAGTCTTGAAAGTATCCATTTGACCAACATAGGAAAACAAAGTAAATAATTCATGTTCATTAGTCAAATTATTAATCAAAATAAATTAATTCATGTTCATTTATTGAAAACTTGTTTTCCAGAGTACACTAAATAAGGGTACAATGATAAACATACCTAGTTTCTTAAGAGGCGTAAAACCTAAATGGTGACAACTAAATAGGAACAGAGGGGGTATTTTTAAACACATCATTTTCCTAATTATGGTTTTTAATGCTTATCCTACTTCTATCCGGAACCTAAATGATGACCACTAAAGAGGAATAGAGGGAGTATTTTTAAACACATTATTTCCCTAATTATGATTTTAATGCTTATCCTACTTTTCTATTTTATTTGAATTTGTTTACCATTATATAAATGAAAATTAATACAATAATAAAATTACTATAATCTTATTTATATATGTGAAAATTTTATAATTGACATATATAAGATTAATAATTACAAGTTATAACATTATTCTTTATCTTTCAAGTTATAACAAAAATAAATTGCAAGTTTTAACATTTCAGTAAAATAAAAAATGATTTAAATTAGCAGTAAAAATCAATTAGTGTGAAAATTAAATATGGTAAAAACGAATATAGTAGTAGTAAATAATTTGAAAAAATAAATGATAATTAAGATGAGGCATAAAAATAGGAGATTCATAAAAAAAAAGAATATTTATTTTCCTTATTTAGCTCAGAACAGTTAAAATTCTCTTAAACAAATTTCTTTTCATTTTTTGTTCAAACGTTTCTCTCTCTTCTCAAAATTTTCTCTTGTTAGTCGTTAGTCTCATCTATTTCATTTTCGTTTTTTAATCTTCACTTTCTTGTAATGGACGGTTTGTTATCAGTACTAATAAAGCATGGTGGCAGATGAGATCCTTCAGATTAGTGTTCTTTGCGAGTTTTTATTTGTATTATTATACAAACTAAACGTAAAAAATGAACAGTGATACTGAAAAAAATAATCCAGATTTTATTTGTGTGTAATAGTTTTTATTATGACGTTTTTGAAATTTTTATAAAATTTTATTTTTTGAAATTACATAAAATTTATTTAAAATCAGTATAGATTTTGATATGAACATTCATTTTTTATGTTTCTGGTTAAGAAAATTGCTTAAAATTTATTTGAAATTGGTGTACTGGTTATACCATATTGGTACGATTTTGAAATTATATTGGAATGAATTTCGTATTATGATCATCTAATAAATGAAAATTAATATTTGGAAGTGGTATTATTTTGATATTATATTGGAATGATTCTGCTGTGAAAAAGTGAAGACTAAGCATGAAATAGGTATAATTTTGACATGAATTATCTATGAAAATTGTGCATAATAATTGTATTAAATTTGTATACTGATTTCAGATTTTATTTTGTGTATAAAAATTTTAATTATGACATTTTTTTAAATGTATAATGTTATATTTTAGTATGAACATTGAATTTGTTCATTATTTGTCTAAGCCATTTTTCAATTTTTGGCAATTGATAATGTTTTTTTGGTATGATTTTGGGTTTGAATTGATTTTTTTGGCATTATATTAGAATGTATTTGGTGAATAATAATGTACTGAATTTGGTATATTGTTTGTTTAAGAAATGACAAGTAAAATGTACAAGTTGAAATTATTTTGGTATTCTAGTGGCATGATCCTGGTATGAATAATTTATGACTTTTGCCATGAAATAGGTACGAAATGTGTGAATAAGAGTTGTATGAAATTTGTATACTGGTACAACATATGTATTTTTACTTTGTATCCTATAATACCGACACAATGAATTTTTTATGGAACAAGCAAATATGTACAAAATGATGAGATACCTTGCGGACATGCAATGACAGTTCTTAGGTACAGAAGACTGCATGAAACATATTATTGCTCTCCTTTTACACCATGAAGAATTTTGAAGATGCATATGCGATCCCTATTGAACCTCTAACACGCGAGAGTACGTGAGATATACCAAGTTATGTGTCTAAGCCTAAATTGTTCTCACCTTGTTCAAAAAGAATTGTAGGAAGACTACAACTTGAAGATGCATATGCGATCCCTATTGAACCTCTAACATGCGACAGTACGCGTGAGATATACCAAGTTATGTGTCTAAGCCTAAGTAGTTGTCACCTTGTTCAAAAAGAACTATAGGAAGACTGCAACTTAAATGCTAGAAGTTTGTTGATGTGAAATTCAAAAGGTCTAAAGTTACATGTAGTACATGTCGTCGAGAAGACCACAACAGGAAGACATGTTCAAATTACCCTGCACAAAAAAATCATAATTTATAATTGTGACAAAATCATATTTTGTTTTATTTTGTGTTTTAAACTTATGTATGTTTTGTTTTAATTGTGACAATGTACTCATTATTTTTCAAATATATAGTGAGTAGTTTATTAAGTATTGTTGGTATGCAATTGGTATCCATTTGGTATGCAACTAAATTCCCACTGATACTAGTTAATGTAATTTACAATTGATATTCATTTGGTATCCACTTGGTGTCCCACTTGAAAAAAAATATAAAACAAGATGTAATTGAGATGGATACAATATATAATGGTCACTGTTTTACATTTTCAGATTCATTTTACAATATTTATACAAGGTGGATAGCAACTTCATACATTTTTTAGTTTTATGTTTTTTGTCTTAAATTTCCAAGTTAAAAATACCAATTATATTACAAATGGATACCAATAATCAATTATATACAAATTGGATACCAATTTAATGCCACTCTTAATTTTTCAATTTGGAGATCAATGAGATACAATGTATGCCAACATAAAACTATTTCATGTGATTTTATTTGGTGTTCATTTGGTTTCAAACTGATATCCGAACTAAAATTAGTTAATGTTGTATCTAATTTATACGCAGTTTGTATAGAGCTGGTACCCCGAAATTATACGAAACAATTTGTAATTCATATTTTAACAGAACTAGTTAATTGTAATAATGTATACAACTGTGGTGTACTATGTTTATGAGGCGTTTTTAATACTAAAGTCCAATAAAAATCTGGCCAATATTGGTATTCAAATTGTATACACTTGGTATCTAACTTGAAGCTTCTGACAAATTTAAAATAAAGATGTATAAAGTTGGTGTCTAACTGGAACACATTACTAAAAGAATAAGTTTGACAATGTAAAACAGTGCATATTATACTGTTGTAAAAAACTGTAGCAAAAACAAATATATATCATTCAAAAATTTAAAAAAACATATAACCATTAAGAGTCTAAGCTGCAATCAACTATTTCAAATTTGATTTTCGTGGTTTTGGTGTAGGATAATTGCTAGTATCCAGAGCATGTTCTTTGCTTCACTTTTCTTCTCCTTTTCCTGAATCTGTTTCTTCTTTTGAGCGGTAACAACCTTTCTCGCCGGACTTGCATTCTTGTTTGGCGACAGTGTTTGAGTCAATATGTTAAAGGCCGGAGCCTCGATTTCAACAGTAGAACTCGCTTTTACTAATCTGGGGCTCTTTCTAGGAGTATGCTCAGGTTTATTCGACATGTTTTATCAAAAATCCTAAAAACTTAGATTCTTATTATTGTGAATTTGGCCTTTTGTAGAATGAAGATTTTCTGGTGATATTGAGATGTAGAAATGGTTTTTACAAGAGATGAGAGAAGAGGTGAAAGAGAAAATGATTTTTTTTAACGTGGGGGTGGTGGGGTGCTGATATGGCATGTGGGAAGACTAGAAAAGACGTGGTGACGGAGGTGGGGTGGGGTTTGAGGTGTGACAGTAAAAAAAGAACAAGAATCAAAGTAAAATCCCTAAAGATGTGTAAGAGATAATTATGATTGATTCTTTATTTATATCACTTAATAATAAAAATATAATTATAGAAGACAGTTAAAAAAGAAGTAAAAAGAGAACAAGAATCAAGGTAAAATCCCTAAAAATGTGTAAGAGATAATTATATTGATTCTTTATTTTTATCACTTAATAATAAAAATATAATTATAGAAGACTAATTATTTAATAAAGTGAAATTAAATTGATTTATAAATAAAAAGTGATTTGTTATAACCCTCAATTAAAATGTTATAAGCAATAATATTTTAAAAATAAATTTAAAATCCGTAATATTGACCCTTAAATATATATGGGGTGATTTTTCCTTTATATATATGACTTATATTATTAGTTAAAACATACATAAAGCTATGTAACTAATAACCTAGAGCCATTCAAACTGTGTTGAGAAAACAAAACGAGATGGAAATGAGTGTAATGGAGAATGTTGCATGATCCATTTTGAGTGGTGACGTCTTCAAAAAGATTTTTTTCACATCCATAATACGAATTTGAAGTTTCTAATTAAAGGTGAAACAGTTTCATCACTCCATCACTAACTTATATTGATAACGTAAAATGTTTTGCTCTTACATGTATCTATTGCGAATGAGGAATGAAATGCAAAATAATTTTATGTGGGACGCAAGCTGAGTACGTGAAGTTGAGCAAAATTTAAAGTGAGAAATTAGTTATTAAAGAGTAGCTGAGAGAGAGCATAACATTCTTTTTTTTTAGATTTGTTGAGAAAAAGAAATTAAGTTAAAAATTATTTTTGAACAACAAATAATATTTAGTTGAATTTCTAATAAGTATTTTTAATTATATATTTTCAAAAGTAATTTTCTAAAAAAGCACTTTGAGAAAAAAACTAATTCTATAGCTTCTAAAAAATGTTTTTCATTATTCCACCAAAACACCTATTTTCTCTCTGAAGCTAAATCAAACACTTTATTTTTTCTAAACAAATATTAAAATTAGAACTTTTGGTTGTTTCAATGAAGTGAGACTACACTGTTTTTAGATACACAATATTATAAAGAAAAACTAGGTCTCTTATGTAAATAAAAAATTAATTCTTTGCTCTTGCTGAAATAAAATGTACTCTTTCTACTCATATTAAAGTTTAAACTCTTCTAATTAATTAATTTTATCAAAATATCATTTTAACACATTCTTTTAAAATATTAATGATAAATAAGTAATTTTACAAAATTGGCTTAAACCCTTTCTAAAGCATCCTTTATCCTTCACACACTAGAATTGTTCTTTTTCTCCAATCAGTTCATAAGCCCTTAAATTCTATACTCATTTTTGTTAATTCAATTGTCATATTCTTCTTCATATCTTGTTTATTATTATCTTTATATACCTTCCAAATTGTTATCACAAATTGGGCCATTTTTGCTTATGTTAATAAAATTGAGTTAGCAGATTTGGTGAGATCGTTGTATTAAATTGTTGAGATGAAATCAATAATAAAATGGGCATCACTTGGAGGGCTACTGTTATTAATTGAGCTTCATTGCTCCTCAATTCCAATGGGTAATCCAATTGTTTTTTTAAAAAAAATATTTGTCGCATTTTTGTTTATGCTGAATTCGTGCGTCTCTGTGTGAGATAGACAAAACTTGATGTCACAATGGGGTAGATTTTTGCGTCCAAGATGTAATCAAGTGGTCAATGAAATGAATAAGAATTATGAGATTGCAATACTTGGTGATTTCTTTCTATCTATTTTAGTTTAGGTGAATAGAGTTATCTGATAATTATTGCTAAGATGTGACACATATCATAAAATTAATCAAGGTATACCAAAGATGACCTTGACACTACGGTTATAAAAGCTAGTTTTTGAAGAATATAGATCATTTAAACATTTTTGGTTACCAAGCCAAACCTGCTCGGAGATCTCTGAAATTATTCTTGATTTGATTTATCAATAAATATAACAACAACATCGTACTCAGTGAAATCTCACAAATAAAATGTGAAAAGAGTAGAATGTGCACAGACCTTATTATTATCTCCTAGACTAGAGATAGAAGATAGAGAGGTGGTTTACTAAATACCCTTATTATTTTATCCACATCCATACCTATAAATCATCAAAATAAAGTTAGGATAAAGGTTGATAGATGGAGAGGACAGAGGTGTTACAGAACTTAGTTTTAATTCAAAACAAATGGCTCTACAAATATTTTCCCCAAAAATTCAACAGCCATTGAAGTCCATTTTTCCTTCTCCAACTAATAATGGGTGCAGTATCATTGTGCCTTGTGCCTATAACTCATCTCGTAGGCTTGCTTTATTTCAACTCGGTACAGGTTCTTGCATTTCATTTCTTCTTTTGTACTGCAAATTGTGCTGAAAATGCACCATATCTAGAATTGGTAGTGCTCAGAATTAGATTTTAGCTTTAGGTTTTTGTAGGTATGCGTACACATTACTCTCCCCAGACTCTACTTGCAGGATTACGCTGGGTTTGTTGTTGTTGTTTTTGAATTGGTAGTCAACTCATTACTAAATGTAAGTTAATGAGCCTAAGATTGCACTTTGTGAAAATCACTTGGATAAAATTTAGTATTTGATTAATGGGTTTCATGGTGATCTTTACTTAGAAAACTAGAAAATGTAGCAAACTTCATTGAACTGATGAACTAACTTAATTAGCTGTAACTGATCATTTGATAATCACATGATATAGGATGTCGATGTTGTATATTTTGTGTATATAGAGGTCTTAAATTGAACAGACATATGAATGTCTATTCATGAAACAACATGACTGTTATGAAAAGTCATTTGTTCGTGACTGTTATGAAAAATCATCTCTTAAGTTCTATTAACATAAAGACTCTCTAGAAGTAGCCTAAAAAAAATCTGCAGGTATAAACAAATGGCTTTGTTGTATCTTGAAGGAATTTGTTTGAATTTATCCCAATATTATATGAGCAATATCTTTTTAAGGAAATTAATTACAGGCCTCAAAGGCATCTTCTTCTTCAATTATATTTCCTATTATTTTTTCTAATAGTCGAGCGAGGTGTAGCAGACAAATATGCAATAGAACTAGTTGAGCAAAACTAAGCTCACATAAAGCCTATTGTATAGTTGGTTACATGTTCTCTTTGACAGCACCCTACTGCCAAATAAATGTAGGAGGTATCGGCTGTACCTGAATGAACACAAAGTTCTTTGCAACACTCGTTGCACAAAAAATATCGACCAAGGGACTATAAAGCTGTTGAGATTTTGGATCTAACCATAACTTAGATCAGACAGAAAATAAAGACTGAACAATGGTGTATTAGTAAATGACTTACTGAACTTCATTGGTTATTCAGCCATCACCCAGTCACAGTTATTCAATGGAAAAACACCTGAATCTCTTAGCGCTGAAGGGAAAGTGATCGAAAGTGGAATGATTGCTGAACTGGCGCAGTCAAATATTGCCCTAAATGATGAAACTGCATCAGAGTGGATCAAGAAGGACAAAAGAAGAATGCTGCATGTCGTTTATCGTGTTGGGAATTTGGACAAGACGATTAAGTAAGTTTACTATTACGTAGAAAAAAGTTGAAGCTTCAGCACTATGTTTCATATTACCAACTAGGTACCGGAGTCCAGAGTTGTTCTTGTGATACAGGTTTTACAGAGAATGCTTGGGAATGAAGCTGTTAAGGAAACGAGACATACCAGAGGAGGGCTATTCAAATGCTTTTCTTGGTTATGGACCTGAAGAATCAAATTTTGCCGTTGAACTTACTTACAGTAAGGCTCCTCATAGCCAGCAGTTGGCGCTGTGCTTTCTTCGAAAATCCTTTATTGTGCTTTAGGATGTTATAGTCATTGTACTTTACCCTGTTGCTTTCAGACTATGGAGTTGACAAGTATGACATTGGAACTGGTTTTGGTCATTTTGGAATTGCTGTTGAGGATGTAAGTTGTTCATAATATGAAAAATTCATTGGTTCCTTTTATACTTCTCTGATGTCATACTACCAAGTAAACTAAGATCAGGAAAGTTTTACAGGCATTTAGGGATGTTTCCTTGGAATTGATTATCTTTTCCCTTTTTCCTTCTTTGGTAGATCTTGGTTTTAGAAGTTACTCTACTCATTACTTGCTGGTGACTATCAGTCTATCATACATCTTTCCATGAGGAGTACCAGTGTTTTAGTTAGACACCTTTAGAAATGTTCTAATTGTATTTCTTTCTCTTTTTTCCTTACAATTATTTTTTGAATTTTCCACATAGGTTGCTAAAATGGTAGACCTAGTAAAAGCAAAGGGAGGGAAGATTGTCCAGGAACCTGGTCCAGCTAAAGATGGAGGACCTATAGTTGCCCTCGTGGAAGATCCTGATGGCTACAACTTTGAACTATTAGAGAGAGGGCCTACTCTTGAACCTTTCCGTCAAGTAATGCTTCGTGTAGGAGATCTTGACCAGTCCATTAATTTCTATAAGAAGGTAAACTGATTAGCTGGATGAAAGTTCTGGTACATACTTGTTGTTTTTTATTGCAAGAAACACTAAATCTTCATTGTTGATTAATTTTTCAAGGCATTTGGCATGGAGCTTCTTCGAAAAAGAGATAATCCGGACAACAAAGTGAGTTTATAGGTTCTTTTGCAAAATCTGTGGTTATGTTGTTCTTGTTTGAATCTTATGCAATCCTCTTGTTGAGTTACACAGAGTCCTATATTGGGTATAAAAGGCATCATCAATAGAGTCTATAAACATATTGGGTCACTCAATTCATGCGTTGAGGCTTTGGGTTAGATGCTTGGATTATTGTATATCGTATGAGAGCCAACCTTAAATAAGCCTGTCTTCTCTCTTCTAAGTCGGTATTAACCTAGAGGGGATTACATGTAAGAAAGCGTGCGTAGTTATATATTGTCTCGTATAAAAGGGCTTCGAAAGGGGTTTGTAATGGAAGTTCGTAAAGGTCTTAAATGTCACTCCACTCATTGTTTTGTGATTTTTGATTGAATACTCTAATTCTTTCATTTGTTTAATTGTGTGAACCACCTCGTGTAAAAGTTTAAGCTATTTGAGAGCGGCAATCTTAGTTATTTGGTTTATGGCTGCCACACCTTTAATAAAACAACTTCTCATTGGTGTTTCCTTTTACTCTTGGTTTTCTCTCCATCAATTTTGCAAACATACTTCATGTTCAAGGTGGTGGACGATTTCTGCCATGCTAGTTTTGGTCCCTAAACTAGGATGGGTTTTGTTCTTATGTTCTCCTTTGGATTTTATTAAAGTAATGCTTGCTACACTTGATATATTGCATTTCTTTTTACTTGGGCATTTCCTTAATGCTAGTTTATGGTTGTCCCTCTCTTCTGTTTGTTAATTATTAACACTTGTTCTCAGAACACAATAGCCGTCATGGGTTATGGACCTGAAGATAAAAATACAGTTCTGGAGTTGACATATATTTATGGTGTCAAAAGCTATGATAAAGGAAATGGCTATGCTCAGGTAATGCCATTCAAACATATTATTGCTCGCTGTTTTGTTTAAGACAAGTAACGTTAGCAAACTCATTTGAAATTATAATTAATAAAGTAGATTCTTTCCCAGACTTGAGAAAAACTCTGTAGATCTCAACTTGTAAGGAACATTCCATATCTTTGCAGATTGCAGTAGGAACAGATGACGTCTACAAGACTGCAGAAGCTATAAAACTGTATGGTGGGGAAATTGTACTTGAACCAGGACCTTTGCCGGGTATAAACACCAAGATCATGGCATGCATTGATCCTGATGGTTGGAAGACAGTAAGTCTTCAACAATTATGATTATTTTGGCCTGAACTGGCAGATTCCTTTCCGTCATTACACAATGCACCAAAACTTGTTTCTAGACATCTCATGCTTTATTTTGTCAGAGTACTAGTTTAAAAGTATCTACAATTTGAAGGCCGATATCTACCTTGAATATTGACTAGCTTCTAGCTTTACTTGAGGAAAGTGACAAAGACAAAAGTTATAAAACGATCAATCGCTAAAAACTGCTCTTCGTTGACCTTCACTCACACCAATTAGCTAGGACCGTGTAGAATAAACAATACCTCTAGTCACTGTAACCCCATACACTAGGTGTGAGAGAAAAACTGGTTATTCAAATCTGCACCAGTGACATTATTTTCTTCAATGTGTGTAAAACAGATGACACTTTATAGCCTAAAAAATTCATATGTTAATTTGACCGACTAAGTTTTTGGTGTAGCATCGCGCATGTCAGCACCTATTGAACTTAGGAAAAACAGATGTTATTGTTTGAAGGGATTCAAAATTTGATCGCTGAAACATTATTTCTGCAATAGTAAAACTGAAGTATATTGGATAAGATATCTAGATCTGTTCAATTGAGACATAGGATGTATCACTAAATGGCAAAAACATACACCACTATAAGGTTGGTGACTGGTGTAAGGTTTCTGGCTTGTGAAATGATGTCATGTTAGAATCAAGTTAGGGAGGACTACTTCAAACCATGTAACAGAGATGGAATAAAATGCTTAACTTCAGTGTAAAACACTTGATAGGTATCAGAACAGGAAGGATAAAAGTTTTTTCTTTATTTGCTTTCCATCTTAGTCATTTACATTTGTTGTCTTGCAGGTTTTTGTTGATAATGCTGATTTTATGAAGGAATTAGAGTGAACATATGCAGTATTAACCCAAACATCTCAATCCTGCAGTAGGTTTCTGAATAATTTATCACAATTTTTCCGGTGATATCATCCAGATAATCTATTTCCGGCATGAACCGCGGATAGCTTTACTTAAATAAAAACAACCATGAATGGCTCGTTGTAGTGCCATTTTCCAATATGTAATCTATCCCTATACAGATGTACTAGCTTAAATCAATTCACTGCTTCTCTGATTTGATGCTGTATTTTAGAGTTTGGAAGTCACACATTGTCAATTGCTCTAAAAACTACTGTTTTGTTCTCTTTTGAAACGTTCATCCAAAGTCATGTCATGGTCATGCGGCAGCACAAGATTTGTTGAATCCCATCCACCCACATTTGTTTCTCCCCTTTGTTTCTGCATTCAAATTCAATCATCCTGTCAGCAGTTTGTATCCCGAAGTAGCACTTCTGCTCGTCATGTTCCTCGTCTCGTCCAAGCCATGCTGGTACGTCACAACAGACTCCAGAGACCACACCTGGGCACTCATCAAGCACCAATTTAGATGAAAGTGTAAAGGATCACATACACAATTTGATACTAGAGTGAGTATTTGTTTGTGCTTACATTCCTTTTTCTTTGTGAATGTTCCTGCCATATGCTTGCTTTTCATTTTAGCTATCACCTGCTACCAAGATTCATATTCGCACTTTTGTTATGATGATATAGGGAAAACATGAAATAACAACCTTGTGGGGGTGCACATGTAAAGTTTGTTGCTTTTAATCTAACTGCTTGTAACTTGTAAGAGGTTCACTTTTCTAATAGACAGTATATCCATTTAGATGGTATACTCTGCATATTACCTGCCAATCTGAGTTTATGTTGAAAGAGACTTGTTTCCAGTGGAGATCTCCTGCATGTACAGAAACATTGTTGAAAAAACAGCTGCAATATCTCCTGCAAGGTAAGTGTAGTTCCTCGATTCATATTACCTTTTCTTGTACGTTTGAGCAGTTCTCCCCCTTTGGCAACAAAACTAAGAGCTGCTGTAACAGTTGCTTCTTTGTTTCCTTCGACACACTCATCAGCTAGAGCAACAGCTGCAGATCCATTTCCTTTCTGTAGCCTCGCCCTTAGAGTGGCCGCACCTCTCAATGCTGTAATAGTGAATGCCAATGAGAGAAATTAATATTACCAGTTTAAGCTTTCTTTTGTTATGAAACTGTTGAGCAGAATTGTTTGCATCCCTATAGATAGCAAATATTCTATGGATCATTTAGCTGCAACAGTTGGAAAATGAGGAGTATGAAATTCTGTTTCGCTAACATACAGCAGTCTACATGGTCCACAGGAGATCGGCTTGACTATTATGCAAAGTAAATAAGAATACAAGAGCTGTATTTCATTATCAAATTGATTGGTGATGTGGTCTCTTTTAGATTGATGGTCCACCCAGACCAGTTGGATTAATACCTGTAGCAGCCCCAGCAGTTAGAGTCATGATGTCTCCACTAGTTCTTGCATTGATGGCTGAATTTACAACTGATAAGATTTGATCCTGCTCAGCACCCATATCCTCTGCGATTTCAATACAGTGGGATGCAACTAAAGCTGCTGCAGATGCAATTGCAGTTGACATCTTTGAAGATGTGTTGTGTTTGGTTATGGATTGCTCTGGAGAAGTTACTGATAAGGTTGCAAGAGCAGCCACTGCAGCTGCAACCCCCGCTACTGAAACTGCTGCGTGCACCTGGGCACTGTGAGTTCTAAGCTCTTGTTTTTTCTTTTCTTTTTGATCTTTCAGCCACCTACCCATTGTCTTGCCACGCATCACGGTCCTGTAGAGCTGCATTATGCCAGTTTAGTCGTGATTGTTCAGACGAATCAGTAAAGTTATTGTCAAAATAATTGTATACCCCAGCTTTCAGCAAATGATGACTGGAGAGGAAATCTGAATTGAGTGCCTGATGTAGTAAAAACAATTCCTGCACATATCAATACAAGTATAGTTATTCAGTTAAGTGCAAAGCTGAGAGTTTAAGAATGATTTGGGAGATGAGGAAAAAGTTGAGTGTATTCCCATCAACCACTCCAATATAAGTTTTCCATCCACCTATTTGGATTCACAAAATGATGACGAAGAGTTTGTGGTTGCTTTTTCAGCCAAACACATGCTTCGTTATTGTAGTGCCTAATCTGTATTATTATAATTCAGCAAAATGGCACATCACTACTGTTACCCTCTAGCCTATTTATAATTTCAAAGAGTGATGTAAATATCCAAAATCTTTAGTTGCACTCGTGCATGTGCTAGAATAGATAGGAACCCCCTTTGCCCCTCCTGGTTCTCCCTTGCCTTTACCTTTGTATCACCACTTCCCCTTGGAGAAACTGGAGGGCTATCAGAGTTAGGAAGTGGTTCTTCTATCTGCAACAAAAAGACAATAAGAGCAGAAACTTGTAAGCAAACAATGAAGTAAACATTTCCATAACAGGATAAACGAACAACACAAGCTTTAAGGAAGAGATGCTTACAGGTTCCTCTATAATCGAAGTCTTTTCATGTTGCACTTGTAATGAAGAGAGTGACATCTTCTCGTCTAGATAACTTGTTTGTTTCGTGTGAGAAAGTGCTTTAGAGAGTTCCTTAGCTGACAGACTCCATGATCTTGCAAGGAACTCCATAGACTCAGTAGGAGTTTCTGGTGGAGGGCATGCCCCTGGTAGCCAATTTGTTGCACCGTCTTCATTGATCCCTTCCAACCTATTTGATTTGCATTTAACACCACAAGAGCTCACCGTCTCCATTATAATCATTCAAAAGGAGGAGATCAGTGAGTTATTAACTAGTACAAAATTTGTGAATGTTTTTTAACTTGTAACTGGACTTACTTTATCCTATATCAATCTTCTGATACCGAAGAAAGTTAACATAATATACAAGTTGTAGGAAGCAGTATGATATATATAATAGTGGTGAGGTATTAGATATAATAATTTATCCTGCGTTTGGTTGGAAATATTAGACAGTCTTGAGATTATTTATTCCACCATTTATACCTTAGTGATGGGATAAGTTATTCCATAATGTATATGGAATAACTTATCCCAGGGCAACTGGATAATTAATCCCGAGATAACTTGTTCCCAACCAAACGACCACAGTAAAGTTCAAAAGTCCTTTGAAATCTTAAAAATTCAAAAAGAAGCTGAGTTAAGTGAAAGAACGATACATATATTCTAAAACTGGATATGGACAGGTCCCAGTTTTAAAGTTCATATTAACTTTGTCTCCAACTTCCCTTGTCTTTCTTTTTACATAAAAGGGTCTAAAAGATTAGTTCTTGAACGGCGGGCTTCATCATGACTAACAAATAGGGACCCTTGAGTTATAATCCTATTTTTGAAGTTCAAAAAACTGTTTAAAATACATGGTGTGTGCAGCACTAGATGATCAAAGGGGCATCTGCTTATTCTTATACATTTTAAGCTAAGTGGTGAAAGATGGAAGTGAATTTCATATGACGTTTGTTCGAAGTGGTTTTTTTTTTACCTTTTGGTTTTCCAAAAGTAGTGAAAACGAAATAGTACTTCAGCCAAAATGATTTTACTTTAGTAGTGATGTATTCCTTTTTCATGCCTACTATGAAATGCTTTGCTTGAGCTGAGAATTTACGGAAACAACATCTCTATCTTCATAATACAGGAATAACATCTACGTACACATCATCTTTGGGTTTGGGATTATATTAGGTATATTGTTACTGTAGTTTACTGTAATGTATCCTTTGGTTCAAGGAATTATGGAGACAAAACAAGCGCTAAGCGGCATGGTTAACCAATATTTTTCTTTTATCATGCTTAGTAAAGTAACCTTTTGCTAAATTTCAGGCTATATAACACTACGTATGGCATGTGAGCATTAACAAAAACACCCAAAAGTAATAATGATTGAACAAGAGAGAAAGATAGTACTTAAAAATGGTGTTTTATATTTACCAGTTTTAAAAAAAAAATGGTGTTTTATGACTCCAAGGCAATCAACAATATAGAGAAAGCACATCTCTTTAATTGACACTTTCATCATTACTATGTGTCTAATCATGTCTTAAGAGATAGCAAATGGAGCACTAAGACCTTGGAGGTCCCAACTTCCCCTTAATTATCACTTTATTATTACAAGTTTAAGAAGAGCCATTTGCCTTTAATTTTTGTGATTCCCTAATATTAGAGACGTTGATTTAGTAGGCGCAATGTGTGTAAAGAAAAACCGTTTGGTGGGTTATTTACCCTTGATAACCTTATATGTGGTTGAACTAATATTGTTTTATTTCATCGTCTTCGATTGTATATACTAATAAAAAATAAGTATATAGCATCAAAGAATACATTCGAATAGATGTAAAACCAATTAATTTCTTCCCGTTGTAGTGGTGAGTGCTATGAAGATAAAAATGTCAGCACAATTGATTTCATTTTGAAATTGTAACCTTTATAGTGATAGCAAACTAAAAGCTATGCAGAAATGATCACTTGGGTGTAAAAATGAAGATCTCTCGTAAAAAGAACATGTAACTTAAAACAAGTTTGTAAAGAGCTCACAACCAATCTCCGAAAGCTACAGTGGGAATATTTAACTAAATTCCCTATACTGGTGGAGTGATGACTAGTTTTGGTATGTTAGTGGTATCATTGTCACTGTATTTGCAGGTAAAAGAATAGCTGAACATTGAATAAACCGATGAGCTGAGATTCTAATCAATAACTAGACGGACAAACTTGTTTCTCATTTAACAACTCGGCACAAAAACACTGCACCTGAGATTTGTGTTTGTGAGTTTAAATGCAAGAATAAAACGCTAAAATATTCATACCACCTGTCTAATATTGTATCTTGTCTTGCAGCCGCTAATAATAGCACTTTTGTGTTCTTTGCAGCCCAAATTACTCCATCTCTGAATATCATCTGGTACTGGAAATGAAGATAAAGACACCCCTACCCCACCCCAACATCGCCAAAAGAAAGGAACCTTCAGGTATGATACATGTCATGGTATAATATGAAGCTATGGAAAAGCTCGAAACTTAATGGTCAAAACTAGCTGAAAGTATCGTCTATTTCATAAACATAAGGAAAACCTCCTGCTGTATTTAAGTTGAGTTCTCCCAAGCAAATTCAACAAACTAGCCTCTTGACAAAACATGACCAAAGCTATGATGACTTATTTGTCCCATACAATATTTTAAAGAGGAGAAAAGGAAAGATGAAAAGATATTCTTGAGCTAAATACATGAAAAGCCTCGTCAAAGTGAAAATGACCAGAATGAAGTAGTATTGAAGATTGTTTTCAAGACATGATTAGATAAAATAAAAAGAGGAGCAGAAAAGCTATGGCTCTAATCACATAGTACCTCTTGAGTCCAGGTTATAGAATTCCATCATCTCCGCAGCAAGTATAGGATTATAAACAAATGCAAGGTTGATTAGTTATAAGAGCCATGATGGTGCCCCATTGGAACTTCAACACCAAAGGCAGGCTTCATCATCAAGTTCATGACATTAAATGTCTGAAATTCATGAAAAGTTGCAAATAAGCTCTAACATTATACACAGCTAAAGACCAGGAGAGTGAGCCTGAATACCAACTAAATATATACCTGAAATGCTCTATACCAGATTTGAGCTTTCAGGCACTTGAGCACGTATTAAAACTTATGCACGTGAAAATCCAGGCTTTGTGCAAAGGAATTGAAGAAATAAAATTCAGATAAGAGTCGAATAAGACAATCAAACATTTGAATGTCACTTTTATGCTCTATTAGAAAAAGGAATGAAAAGAACACTTTACACATAGCTTATAGTTGTGAACTGTAGCTGGCTTAGTCACTGTCCTATAATTCAAGACGAAGAAAACTTAAAAGGACAACCAAGTTTTGATAGGTCATCTTTTAGTAACATCCAATGCTTTATACTTCATAGTCATTTCGAGATGGATACATTACTGGTACACGGGGTTCAAGTGAATTCAACATCACGAAGTAGACCTTGACTTCTGCATTTCTCCCACATAAAATCCCTATTTTTTTTCAAAAAAAAAAAAAAAGAATAAAGAGAAAGAATAGCTTTACTAATTCCATGGCCTGTAAATGGAAACAAGCCCCAGCTTATGATGCAATTTAAAAGAAAGAAAATCAATTTTATTGGAGAAAAATCTCCTACCAGTTCACTTGGAAGAAATCCTGCTTAAGAAATGCAGCTTACTGCTTGAAGCACCAGTTTTTCCACTATGTGCATGACCTACATTTCCAACTTCAATTGAATCTTCGTGTTTCGGGAAGCTTCTCTTGAAGGCATCAGCCAACGACGTAGAAGGACCAGAAGTATTGAATGTTACCTGCAACAAATTAGAAAAATAGAGCAATTGTTTGCAACATGCATATACAACACACAAGTCTGCTAAATGGAACACGGCGAATGTTTTTAGGTTAAAATGCCACTCACTATTGAACAATGATGTAACTATAATGGGATAGACAAAATCAACAACAGTCTCTATCCTAATTGAACTTACATTTTTTCCAGTACGATAATCAGATTTCAGATTGGTAGCTGATACATCACCACGTACAAAATTACTTGATACCTTCTGTTTTGAAGCTTCAGCTAAGTGTGTGGCAATATTACCTCCTACATGAAGATACAAAACCAGTTAAATATCAGTAAAACTCTCAAACAAAATATATAATTTGAGATTTTACTCCTTTTCTACATCGCAGATAATGAAGGGCCTATAGCAAGGTTAAGGTCTGCTTAATGGAGAAAAACTGCCATACTTGAGGGAAGTTCACAAGTAAAAGTTCTATTAATTCAAAGAGCTAGATCCCAAGGTTTTAATCTGATGAAATGGAGTCATCTGAAAAGGTCAAAAGTCAACTCCCCTGCAGATGGTAAAAACAGTAATTATTATACACATGCACATCCCACAAGTTCTGTCTATACTGCAGCTCCGAAAACTGACAGAACCCCATACTACAGATTGCCAAAGCTACTCTACAGAAATGGCTGTCATATTTGCAGACCAGAATCAGCAGATAAAAGAGCTACTATGCAACTGGAAGACAAGTTACCTTGCTTATTTAAAGCTTTTGGCAATGCTCCAGTACCTGTCGTTACAGAAAGTGGATGCAGACTCTGCAATTTCCAGTGGCAGAGAAAATAATATCAAAACGGATTGAAATAATTGAATTTACTTTTTATAAATATGATATACAACACCAGATGTCCTCATACACAATAAAATATTTAAAACCGAGGAAAACAATACTTCTGCCAAAAAATGAAGTGATGAAAGTACTAACAGGTAGTTCTAGCTGGGACTTTGACCTCTGCGTCTGCTGATATTTCAAGATGGTCCAATCAAACACATAATCCATTTTATACCCTGATGAGATAAACACAGTAGTCACACAATACCAGATTCAGAAAAAAAAACTTAAATGAATAACTGCTAAATCCTACAAGAATGCATGTCTGTTGGAACTCAGCCCAAGAAAGATCAAGCCTATTTGCAAGAAACTTATAGTACTAAACTTACGCAACAAAACAATTGAAGAACTAATCTTTCTGGATAGAGAATCCAATTTGTCTACAGAGCTTAGGTTTACCCTCGATAGTAGTATAGTTATGGACACAAAATACTTGAGCTTTTGATGCTCCTAATCTTACATTTTCATGATTACAATAACATGTTTTTCAGACTTCTTTGTTTTATGTTATCATATGAGACCCAAAAAGATGAGTCAAGAGTACAGTAAGAAATGCAGAGGCAACATAAACTTCATTTTTCTTGTGCTAGAATCTGAATTTAAAATCCGTACCTTCACGTGTAAATAAGTCACGAAACAAGCGTTTCAGGAATCCGTAATCAGGGCGCTGGTCAAATGTTAAAGAGTGACAATAATGCAAGTATGAAGCAAACTCCACTGGAAGAGATTTGCATAAAACCTGTAGAGAGAAATTGAATGTCAGTTGACTACCATTAAACTAAATGAAATGAAACCACTATGAATGTCTAACCTAATAAAGTTTTTTTTATAGCACCCATTACCACGAAAATAGTTTGAGATACATCATCATTTATTTTTTTGGTTATGCAAGCATGGAACAGGCTAGCTGATGCTCAAAGAAGCTTTAGATTTCAAATGGCCAAATACAGGCCATTTCCAAAATATTTTTTTTTAAATGTTAAAAAAAAACGGAAAAGGGCCAAAAATACCCCTGAACTATTCGAAAAGGTTTAAAAATACCCCTCATTCACCTATTGGGTTAAAAATACCCCTCCATCCACCTTTTTGGTCCACAATTACCCTTAAAACTAACAACCTTTTATTTTTTAATTATTATTATTATTAATTATTATGTGGCATCTTTCTATTGGATAAATTTAAATTCCAACCCACCAAAATATTTTCTACCCATTTGACCCATATCCGACCCAAACCCAATTAAAAACTTTACCAAAAATAATAGATTTGATCATCTCTTGGGGTTTGCTCCCTTTCAAGGTCTCAAGTTCGAAACCCACTGGGTGCAAACAATTTCTGAGGGCCATCGGACTGGGTAAAACCTGAATTAACCGTGGTGCACTTGCGGGAAACTCCTTGCCGAGGGCCTGTGCACCCCCGGGATTAGTCGGGGCTCAAAGAGACTCGGACACCCGGTGCAAATCAAAAAAAAAAAAAAAAATAGATTTGATCATCTCTTCTCTTCCCCTTAAACCTAATAACCTATTTTCTTTTTTTCTCTTTTCTTATTCAACAATTTCAAGATAAAATTAATGATTGAATCAATTAGTATTTAAATTTGAAATTAACATATTGGTATTTGAATTTGGTCATATCAATAGAACTAAAAAGCTCTTCTTGATTGTGTTTGAATTTGGTCTTTCTTGTTTCTTCCTTTTGGTTCACACCCATGTGAAAAGATTCAGTTTTTTAAGGGGAAGTTGCACTAGATATCTCTTCTTAATCGTGCTTTTATGGTGACATTGAGGTAATCTGACTTGGGTTTTGTTTCTTTCTTCCTTTTGGTTCACACCCTTTTCAAAAGATTCAATTTTTCATGGTGGAGTTGCACTAAAAGAGCTGTTCTTGATTGTGTTTTCATGGTGGCATTGAGGTAACCTGAATTGGGTCTTCTTATTTCTTCCTTTTGGTTCACACCCTTTTCAAACGATTCAACTTTTCATAGTGGAGTTACACTAAAAAGCTCTATTTGACTGTATTTTAATGGTGGCATTGACCAAATTCAAACACAATCAAGAAGAGGTTTTTAGTTCTAATTGGTATTAAATTCGCTAGTTCTTGGTTGATCACTGATATGAATATATGAATTATTTTAGTTATCATTGATTGAGGTTGTATATGATGATGAGAAAGAAATTAGGTTATTAGGTTTGAAGGGGAGAGAAGATGATCAAATCTTTTAATTTTGATGATTTTTTTAATTTGGTTTGGGTCAAAGAATGTGGATATGGGTCAAATGGGTAGGAAAAATTTTGGTGGGTTGTAATTTAAATTTATCCAATAGAAAGATGTCACATAATAATTAATAATAATAATAATTAAAAAATAAAAGATTGTTTGTTTTAAGGGTAATTGTGGACCAAAAAGATGGATGGAGGGGTATTTTTAACCCAATAGATGAATGAAGGGTATTTTTAAACCTTTTCGAATAGGCTAGGGGTATTTTTGGCCCTTTTCCGAAAAAAAAAATAATTTGGAAAAAGTTACTGGTCATTTCCAAATTCTCATAGTGGATGAGAGTTTATACAAAAGTTACAAAATGATCTATTTAGGCCCCTTCTAGTCTGACCTATAAAAGATGTGCCTACTCAAAGCAAAAAGAACAAGAATCTAGTCATCCGCCCCCAAAGGGATCATTTAGATATAAAAGAGCTGAAGTGACAAGCTTGGCAACTATGGTTTAGATCCAAATAGAGGTGACATCAATTCTTCCCATCTACTTAAGTCTTGACATGCAAGATGCTTGGTACCTAACCTATACTGGAGCAATGTAGTAGGCACTCGGTGAATCAGTCCCAGGTGCACGTAAGTTAGCCTGGACACCATCTTTATATTATATATATACACACAAGTTAAAAAACAAAGGAACATAGCCATCCAATTTTCTAAAACAGACCTCAATTGTTGTTGATACTTTTTTCTCACGGATCTTGTCATATTTTTGCTTCTTTGTATCAGCTTTTAGACCCTGCCATGGAAGGCTACATGAGAAAGTCAACCAATTAATTATGTCAATAAAAGAAAAGAACAAAAAAAAACCAAAGAAAAATCAACAGTAGTAAATAAGAAATAGTGTGGAGGAGAAGTGACCACACCTGCCTCTCAAGAAATATAAAAGAACATAGCCAAGAGATTCCAGATCATCCCTCCGGCTTTGCTCTAGAGATTTTGAAAAGAGAGTATTTTAGTACAATGTCCAATCTCAGCGATAAGAAACCAACATACAACAGAATTTTACCTATTCCCAAATGTGTATTGCAACTGGCATACCTTGCTGTCCCTGTCAAGTTCTTGTTCTCTCTGTAAAAGTAGAGGAGGCAGAAAGAATAAATTTAGCACCAAGAAGTGGCAAGAACCACTGGTCAAGTAATTGGAACGAACATAAAAAATTTAAATTGGGAAAGAAACAGAAAACCAGCAAAAGGCATTTCTTATTTAGGTGATGAAGCTTAGTGGGATTTTTCTACAAATTAATAGGATACACCTATTCAGTTTTGACAAATTCCGAGCAATACATACATTTCCAATCATTAACTCCTTAATGACAGCAAAGAACCAAGTATCATATAAACAAAAATGATAACAATAAATAAAATCTGAGAGTAGTGATTCAATTCACTTAAATGAAGTTTTGTCACTGAAAAAGCAAGGAAAAGGGAATAACTGAACACCAAACATCATATACTTCCAGAGGAAAGTTGCATAAAACCAATTATAGGCACACCTGTAAGGAATATGACGGCTTGTGGTGGGGTCACGATATCTTTTTGCAAGTCCAAAATCAATAACGTAGACCTGTTTTGTCAATAGGGAAAACAAGAAACAAAAAGCAAAGGTAAAACAGAATATCCAGGAAAAATAACGATTGGTTAAATGAGACCGTGAAGCTTATGCGGCTTCTGCCCCCCACCCCCACTAGGCTTTGATCTAGTGGTAAGAGTTCAGAGTATGATGTGTAGTTTAGGTACAGGTCATGGGTTCAATCCTGCCACGGGCTCAGACAAAAGCCTTGTATTTAAGTGGAGAAGGGTAGAGGGGCGGGCCTGTAATCCGCTGAGTTTTGAACCATGTGCCACTGGTCCTCGGGGATTTCTTGCTTATAAAAAAAAAATGACTCTGAAGCTTATCTGAAAAGGTCATCACCTGGTTTGCCTTCCTGCCAAGACCCATGAGAAAGTTATCTGGTTTTATGTCTCTATGTAGAAATCCTTTTGAATGCACATACTCTATTCTCGTAATCTGTAATTATCACAGAAAAGAATACCCAGTACAGTTATGAGTGCAATTCCATGATAGATGTCATGGGATACAGGCAGCAATATTAAAGGCATTCATAACAAGCATGTTTGATAAACATAATTTCTGCAACATACTCTATCTAGAGACAGCAGAGTACATGTCAAACTTGCATACACCACACAAACTTAAACAACTAAATAAAGCCAAAGGTAAAATAAAGGCCAAAGAAAGGCAATCCTCCTTTGGCATTACATAAAACATGCATTACTCAAAACAAACAGAGGTATGTAATATGCTGATTACCATCTGATCAGCCAACATTAGGACAGTTTTCAGCGAGAATTTCCTCCCACAGTGTACAACGAGGTCTTCAAGACTGGGACCAAGCAAGTCAATAATGAGGACACTGTCATTCCCATCAACCCCACGCCATTTTATATTAGGAATACCACCTGAAATCAAAACCAACAAGTAATAATGAATACTCGGTCCATTTCAATTTAAATGGCAATGTTTAAATAGGCACGAAATTTAAAAAAGAAAGAAAAACTTTTGAAACTTATGGTCATAAACATGCCATAACATTAGTGTGGCTATAAGACTTTTGAAACTTGTGGTCTTGACCATGCCGTGACAGTTGTGTGGCAGAGCTTCACATTAAGGGTTAAATGGGAAATAAAGTTAAATTATTTTCAACTTAAGAAAGTTGTCATTTTTTTGGAAAGGACTAAAAAGGAAATGTTGTCATATAAAGTAACCAAGGAAGACATACTTCCTCCCTGAAGTATAGTGTACAGCTTTGCCTCATAAAGCAACTGAGGGTGTCTTGTCTGCCTATTTTCCTGTAAATAAAAAGAGCAGAGTCAAATGACGGATTCAGTTTGTCCAGCAACCACAACTAAGATTTTTTCTTTTGATAACCAACCACAACTGAGATTTTTAACTCATACATTGCTTAAAACTAGATATCCTCACATCCTTCATCCATGTCACGAATATTTGGGTATTATATCAATGATTTTTTTTTACAACTGTGATGCCGAGGCCAGCTTGCACGCAACTCAATGCATTTTATCAGTTATACTGTAAGTGTTGTTTGAAAAATACATGACTAAGGAAGATTATTTGTTTGGACTAAACCAGGAAATACATCATGCTATAGAAATGGAAAAGGCAGGATAAATTATGGGATCAAATTAATCTACAAACTACATTGGGTTGATCAGTATCACATGCTTTCAGATAGGGGTGGCAATGGGGCGGGTTCAATTTGTGTGTGAGAAAAAAATCTAATGCGGGGCGGGGCGTGGATTCCCTCTAAACTAATTTCATGGAAATAACTGTAGATAATTTTATGAAAATCTAGTTACTTTTTTTTTTGGATTTTAGTTTTCAGAATAATTACAAGTTGACTCAGCGTACAATTACTTGAGAGCTCATGAATCAATGGACAATTTGAGATCATCAACTCTTATTCATGCCTTCACTGTCAATAGCCAAATTTTTAAACAGTCATTAATATTCAGTAATGATCACCATCTCTGTAAAGTAGAATAATGAAAATATTAAAGATCTGATCATTCTAATGCATCTAAGTTATAATACTGTGTAGAAATTTATTTTTATAACAAAACAAATTTTAAAACTTTTGTGGAGCAGCACGGGGCGGATCTTTGTGGGGCAGAGCGGGGCGGGTTGAAAATGAAAATAATGTTATCCGGGGCGGAGTGAGCGGGTTGAAATTTTTGCAAGTTAAGCCACAACCCGCCCCTCCCCATTGCCATCCCTACTTTCAGATGGAGGATCCAGCAGCTCAACAATAATCTTTAGGAAGACAATGTGATAAATTCATGTGCATACATATTGATGACAAAAAGAGGAGTTAATTATGTAATAAATCCACATAAACGAGGTGACTCGACTACCAACTCAAAGAAGCAATAGGCAAATAAGCATACCATATTGCGTCTCAGAAACAAGCCCCAAGATATCAGAACTTGGAGTAGAGGATAATGCTTTATGAAAGCAAATGTTGCAAAAAGATACTCGCTCCGTTCCTTTTTATATGTCATCCCTTTCTATAAATAGTTGGTCCATAATACATGTCATTTCATAAAATCAATGTATAAATTACAATTTCCTTCCTATTATATTAGTTAATTAGACTTGAAAATATATACTTTGACCAACCTAAGAAAACTAATAAGTAATTAATATTCTTTGGAGTACTTCATACATTGATTAATTACTCTCTCCATTCACTATTCTATAAAATCTTAATTTGAAAAAGAAATCTCAACAAACAAATTAACATTAAAAGATGGAGAAAAAATAAAAATAATCTTGAAAGTTGAAGCTTTAACAAAAAATTAAAATTTTAGATCAATTGGTGAAAAAATTTGGCTCCAAAAATAAAGTCAAAAATTTAAATAGTCATCCAAATACATTTTAATTTTTGAAATCTAGCATATTCATCATTTATTGAAAATTCGACTTAAGAAAACATTAAATAAGGGTAGAAGGGTAAAGTTTCTTAATTTCTTAATGCAAGTGCAACCTAAAAAGGTGACATATAAAAAGGAACAAAGGGAGTAAGAGATATGATGAATAATTTCTCATGCATATGGTAAGAGATATAATTTGGAATGGAGGAAGTTAATTATTTCGACTTTCAGTGGGGGATGGTGAATCGGAAGGATGTCCGCCTTCTAGATGGCCCTACTACAGAAACGGTTATGAATATTTCCAAAAGAGGAAAGCACTTTATTGAGGATGATAGTAATACCAAATATGGATTATTAGACGATGGATGACTGGCAGAGGGGTAATTTCTTATTGAGTGGAAATGGAAAAGTTCCCCAGATGCATTGATTATAATGAGGATAGTGATACTAGTACGTATTGATTATAATGAGGATAATAATACTAGTGCACATCTCAAAAGATCTGTTGTTCAAGAGAATACCATAGGAGAATGCTACTCTCAGGTAATTGGTTTGGCAATTGTTCGGTGGATGTCGTAGAAGTTACAGCAAACGATTACTTGAATTCTGATGATCGATGGACCATGTGCTATAAGTTTAAGGAGGACATCTAAGGTTGGGAATGCAACAAGGTTGAGAAATTTCTTATGCCAGATTATTCAGTAACTCTGCCAGTATGGGCTTGCTCACATTGTTGATGCCAGACTGCCAGGTGCCAAACGCGGATAAAAAAAGGAGGATTGTGGTAGGTTAGCAGCCAGCATAAAACTAGTCAATTCATGATGAATTTTCACAATACATATATCATTAGGACGTGTTCACCTAGGCACGTATTTCATCAGCACAAATATGTGATAAAAATAAGTCAGGGGTTCCATCACATTGCCGCATCGATGTGAGGGAGTATGAGCTAAGGTTCCCACATCATATATGTGTATGGACAAAGAAGCTAGTCCAGCTGGCCCAATGTGGTGCAAAATAGAAGGGTTCCTGTATTATGGACAAAGAGGCTAGTTCAATAGAGTTGGATTCACCTAAATAGCAGGAACATAAGCTCTTTGGCAGAAAAGTCAGTGGAATCAGTCAATACCTTAAAAAGGAGGAGAGATAATATTGTAGTGGGGGAGGGAACAGATAAGATTATATCCAAGTAGCAGAGACGAAATCTTTTACAATTTAATCATATTGGTTGGAGTTGGCACGAGAGGGGAGTCAGAGGAGAGGAGAGGAGAAAAGTTTGGGAATAACAATGCAGGGTGTGATGGGATGTCATTTTCTTGAGAGAAATTATGGGTAATGGGATGATACTCAACATTGGATGACTTAACAAAGAGCATGAATATTTTCTAAAATTCGTGTTCTTTAAGCTACATGCTCACTTTGTATAAATTTTTGACATCAAGTTGGTGTTTTTCAATGAAAAACTAAATTGATCAAAAGATTACAATACAAATGAAGCGGAACATCTAAAACTTGAAGCTTGACATATAGAACACTTCTTTTTTCCTTTGGCACACCGCACATCAAAACTTGTGGTTCTGGACAAATATTCATCATTTTGAACTTTTAACCTAAATGCCACTAATATATACCCAAAGATAACACATCAAGCTTATCAGACTGATGTACATATATCTATAAGCATGATGGGAGATTTATAGGGTGTGTTTGGTATGAAGGAAAATGAATTCCTAGAAAATGTCATCATGGAAAACAAGTGGATTTCTTACATATTTCCTGGTGTTTTCTAAGTAAGCAAGAAAACATTATTCCTATAGCATTCATATGTTATCTAGCAATATACTATGGAGACAGGAACTGTGAAGGGATGGAGAGTAAGGGCTCGAGGGATTCGGATCGTCACTTATGCAATTTGTTTTCTCTACTTCCATCACTAAAGCCATTTTCCTCATTTTTAACAAACTTGTTTTACTGGAGAAAATGTTATCCAGACATTTCAACCAACCAAGCAAATACCAAACACACCCATAATGTTCAAACCTATACTAAATGATTAGCATAGCCAGATATATACACAGCTGTCAAACAACAACAACTTCTTATTCAAGAAAGAGATTAAATCTAGGCAAGAAAGCTTACAATTTTAACAGCAACAATCTCAAAAGTTTCGATGTGGGTAGCTGAAAAATTTAGCAAAAACCATAAAGAACAATCAGATTCTTGAAAATACAACAAGAAAAAAAAAATCAAGAAATGATAAACAACAAAAGAAGAGACAGACCAAGATATATAACCCCAAAAGACCCGCTTCCAATCTTTCTACCTAACTTGTACTTCTCTCCAATTATCCTCTCCATAAAGATACAAATTTTATACAAACCCCAACTCAGTTCTTGATTCAATCAAGCAAAAAAAAAAGTTTTTTTTTGTGAATTTTTCAGCTGTATCAACCAAAAAGGGTTGAACTTCTCTTCCTTGTGGAGAGAAGAATTACGAAAAGACAAAGAAATACTACTTCCTAATTTCTTGACTTTTCTTACCATATTCTATACAACCATTATGATTTATGGTCTTTGGTGAGTTTTTTTAGCAAATGGTCCCCTGAATTTAAGACACAATGTTGTTTCATCCTTTGCATATTATATAATCAGCATATACAGTCCTCTAACTTTCTATTAATGAAATAACTATGTCGACGGTCTTTTGAAAAAAAAAATCCTTCATATTTACTCATCACTTAGTTTTAAAATAGGTTTTTCACTTATTATTTTTATATATAAAAAAAATAAAAAAAATGTTTTGACCTTAGCATTAAATATTATTCCCTCCATTCATTTTTACCTATCACTTATTCCTAAATAAAATAAATTTTTATTTTTACTTATTTGACATATTAAGAAAATATAATAATTTTTCCATGTTTTACTCTTGTCATTAAATACTATTCTTCGTATCATCTTGAGGACTCACTACTAAACATTAATTAGTAGGAATAGTGTCATAAAATACATCTATCAATAATTTGTTTTCTAAATATGTGTGTCAAAGTCAAATAATGACAAGTAAAAATGAACGAATAGAGTATTCTCCATATCATTTCTTAAGACCCAATATAAGTGGGAATTTGATTCCCCAAATTGTCGTCTCTTTTCCATTTTCTTTTCCCCTCTATGTATAATATATATAATAGAAATTGGGGGGGAACTTGAATATATTATCAAAGTATTTAAAATAGTAAATTTATGGCATTCGTTTAAAAATAGACTCATTTATGTTGGCATCATTATAAAAAGGGTTTATTCGTATAATTTTTATTAATGAAAAAATATATTTCTAAAATTATGTATGCGACATGGCTAAGTCCACGTCATAAAACAAATTGACTCAATTACTTAAAATTAAAATTCATTAACATAAAACCTGACATAACTATCAATTTCTCTTTTATTTTCTCTGAATAAAAATTTCTTAGGTCCATATGGTTTTAAAAATCATAATGAGAAAAGATTGTCTTTTTCAATTGATCAGAGAAAAAAAAGTGTGGCACAATAAATATTGATCATCTTGTGCTTGTTTTCTATTTGCTTGTTGCGCTAATGGCATGTGTTGTTAGGGAATGAACTTTAATTATTCATTTGGTATAATATATATAAGTTTAGCATTATGTATTATTTTGTTTGGGCTATAGTTTAGTATGTATGTTATTTAGGTACTTTGTTAACCATTGAAAATAAACTTTAATATTATTTATTATTTGATACTTTATTAATCATTTGAAGTCAATGTTTATATTCTATTTTCGAAAAACAATTTGTAACTCTTTCTCAGTTAGATTTGGACAGAATAGCATAGCAAGTATCAGTAATATAATATAAAAGTCTTCTTCGTCATTAATATATTTGCTTGCGGAAATTATGACCTCACGAGAGAATCAACGATTACTTCAAAGATACAATACTAGTACATCTGAGACTTCTTAATTGGCTAGTTGTAAACAGTCAAGCTATTGAACAAAGAATTATCTCACGCCTAGACCGAAGTATTGATGGTGATTTTCTAATCTTGCAAAACAGAATGTGATACGATGAAATAGAATGCATGCTTAGAATATTTATATTACCTGCTGAAAAATCTTGTCAGTATTGATATAAACGATTATTCCCTCGCGTTTGGCTATAGCAAAATTCTCCAAATCTAGAGTTATTTGTCGTTTTAATATTTTTTCTATAGTTAAATTGTAAGTTTCATTTGGGGCTCACTTAATAAAAGTTAGTTTCATAAATATTAAACAGTTAAATTAATTGGATGTTATAGAGAAATGAATTTGTATTGTAACACATTTTTTCTTACACAATGAAATGTTAAAAGGGGTTTAACTCCCTGTACAATTTATTATGGATCTTCTCGTTGTCTTTAATAAGAGAATAATGTACTCCATCTTTCTATTCTCTAAGAAACCAATAACGGAAAAGGAGAGAGAAAAGAGTTTTTCAAAAAACAATTAAGAACAATTAAGACTTCCGCCCTTAAAAAAGAAGACATTATGACGGAGTGTGGTATGTTTTCTTCACTAAGTTATTATAGATTTATGTTATGTGGAAATTATGTAGTTCTACAATCTTTATTAATTGATAGGATTTATTATTATTAGATTATTTATGTTTTTTATAATCATATGAAATCCTTACATGTGGTATCATGAGCACGGTTAAGGGACTAATAATTTTTCATAAAAGTAATGTTTTTTCTTTAATTAGAAAAGATGATGGATTCGGAGATTAAAAACTAAACTTAATGAAAAATATCGTTTCAAATACTTCTTGAAATTACATACATGAGATTTGTTAATCGCAAAAGCGGTCAAATATTTATGAATAAATAATTTCAAAATAATGATTCAACTTAAATTCAATTATTCATCTATTTTGATGCTTATAACCGATATAAATCTTGTGGGTAAATTGAAGTTTTTGGTTATAAGACATTTATGGATCACCCAAAGGTTTATTGGTTGTTGTTATTAGTAATTACCATTAAACGTTAAAGAGATAATTTAGGTGTATCGTTAGTTTTATTTATTTGTCCATAGATAATTAATTAATGCATTTAAGAGTATTGAATTATGTTAAATTACTTTCAAGCATTATGTCTAAAGTTGTATTTTGATATTTCACCCAAAAGAGAACAACTATATACATTTAAGAATACATAAACCAATTTTGAATTTAATAGTATGTTTAAATTCATAACTCGAAATATTAACAAATGAGCATGTTTTATGTGCAACATTTGCCCTTCATTCGCATTCTGCCTCTGTTACGACCTTTCACGATCTTAACTTCTCAGGTGCGAACAGATCAAATTCCATCTCGGAGTTTTAAATCTTGATGTTGCACTTTATACTGAGAAGCCAACTGTTATTACTGAAAGTAACAATGTTGAAGAAAGGTCCTACTATAAGAATTGGGATCCATCAAACAGATTAGGCCCAATGTTCATGCGAATGATATTGCCAGCATCATTAAGACTACTCTTCCCAAAATTGAGAATGCAAAAAAAAATTGAAATTTGTGGAAGAGTCCTCCCAAACAGCTGATAAGTCTCTTGCTGGGACATTAATGAGTATTTTCACTACTTTGACCACCATGGAAGATTCTTAGACATAATAGCCCTCATTACAGGAACAAGGGATATGGAAATAACTAAGGATCTTAACATGTGACAGGAGATAGGAAAAAAGTCCTTAGTCACTCTGACTACGAAGAATCACTTAGCAAACTCCAAAGCACCAACTGACGATACTAACGATCTCTCTAACGAAAATGAAATATTCAGTGACGGAATTAGCTCGCGATAACGCTCAACAACCAAAATATATTTTATACTCTTTGTTTTGACCCCTCAAATAGAAAGAATAGAAAAAAGGCAAAATAATAATACACTACATAATACCTGGAACAAAGTTGCCCTTGGGAAACTACTATGGAACTTGTGCAAGAAAAAAGACAGATTATGGGTGTTATGAGTGCATAGTTACTATGGAAAACAGAATTCTGTGTAGGGTGTACAGGTCAACAGGCATCTTGGATGGTAAAGAGGATTCTGAAGGTTCATAAATATCTCCAGGAAGCTGGATATAGTGAACAAGATATGATTAACAAGGATAAATATTCTATCAATGAGGTTTATCAGCAGATGAAGGGCAATATGGAGAGAGTGGAATAGAGGAAGTTGGTATGGGCAAACCCTGGAGCTCCTAAATGGTTGTTTATACTATGTATTGCACTGAAATAGAGGCTACTAACTAAAGACATGTTGGCGCAATAGAGTTAAACAAAAGAAGTAACATGTTCACTCTATCATGCAATTGATGAAGATATTGATCATTTATTCTTCAAATACTCTTATGCTAAAAAGGTATGGAGGAAACTATCGGGGTGGCAAGGTATACAGAGACAAAGTATAAACTGGCAGGAAGAAGTTCAATGGGCAGTAAAGAACATGAAAGGGAAAAACAGTAAGATGCAGGTATATAGAAAGACAATGGCAAGAGCATTATACTGCTTGTGGAGAGAAAGAAATGGTAGAATATTTCAAAAGAAGCAAAGGACACCTGAAAGTATTGTTCAACAAGTCATTCCAGAGGTTCATGGAAGGGGATCCTGGCAACCTAGATTAGCTAGTAGACTACAAGAACTCAATGTATATCCTTGAATTATAAGAGTATTAGTTAGATAGGGATGGTTTTTGTTTGTGCTTTAGCAAGACTTGGGACTGCATGTCCAAGTTGGCTGATTTATTTCTGTTAATCTCTTTGGTAAATAAAATATTTTACTCACCAAAAAAAAACTATATAAGAAAAAGTTGAAATTCGATCTTGAAAATAATTGTTTGATGGTCCACGTACCATGTATGAGCATGTCATTGACAAACATAGCAGCAAGACTTAAGTTTTTGAAAATGGAAGTGGAACAAAATTTCCTTGCACAATTTATCATCAACTCATTACCGTCTGAGTATGGCTCTTTCCAGATGAAATACAACATTATGAAAGACAAATAAAATGTGCATAAATTGCACAGAGTGCTAGTTCAGGAGGAAAGAAGCTATCGAGACATATCGTTTGATTCTTGATGTTGGGCGTAGATTTATTTGAAACTTGTTATGTACCTTATCTTTAGAGAAATTTAGTTTCTTTGTCTAAGTTGGATAAGGCTGGATACTCTTTTAATTTAGGTAATGAATATTTTATTTTGTTTAAGTATAATCATCTTATTGGTACTGGTACTCTTTGTTATAGCTTATACAAATTAAATCTTGATAATATGTTTGCTGAAACTCTCTTAACTTTGCACCATAATATTGGAAATGAAGTTTGGTGAATGAACAATGGGCTTACTTGTGGCATAAGTGTTTAGGCCAGATATCCAAAGAAAGACTAGAAAGATTGGTTAAAAATGATATTGTTTAAGATTTGAATTTTACAGACCTTAATATGTGTGTGGATTGTGTTAAAGGAAAACAAACTAAACATGCAAAGAAAGGAGCCACAAGAAGCACACAACTTCTTGAAATTATACACACTGATATATGTGGTCCTTTTGATATTACATCTTTCAGTAAGGAAAATTACATTACGAATATGTTTATTTGTTGCATGAAAAATCTCAAGCGATAAATTCTTTAGAGGTATTTATTAATGAGGTTGAAAGACAACTAGATAGAAAGGTGAAAATAATCAGGACAGATAGATGTGGTAAATATTATGAAAGATATGATGAAATATGCCAACATCCTGGTTCATTTGCTAAATTTCTTGAAAAGCATGACATATGTGCTCAATACACAATACACCACAACAAAATGTATGGTAGAAAGGAGCAATCGTACATTAATGGAGATGGTTAGGAGTATGTTGAGCAATTCATTTTTACCTCTTTCGTTATGGATGTATGTTTTAAGGACTGTCGTTTACTTATTAAATATGGTTCCTACTGAAGCAGTTTCAAAGACACTTTTTAAACTTTGGACTGGTAGAAAATCTAGTTTAAGCCACCTGCATGTTTGGGGTGTCCGATAGGGGTTATAGTTTATAACTCACAAGAAAAGAAACTGAATTCAAGAACAATTTATGATTTTTTCATTGGTTATCCAGAGAAATCAAACGGGCGTAGATTTTACTGTCTTAATCGTAGTACGAGAATTGTTGAGACTGAAAATGCTAGGTTCATTGAGAATGACGAAATAAGTGGAAGTGAAGAACCACGTAATATAAAAATTAAAGAAGTTAGGGTACCAATTTTTCTACCCTACACTTCTTCTAAAGTTGTTGTACAATCTAACCATTAATAAGAACAAAAAATGCATGCTCCCGTTAATCTCAATGAAGTCATAATTGATGAACCACAAGAAGTAGCATTAAGAAAATTTAAAAGACAAAAGAGACCTGCTATTTCTGATGGTTATTTGGTCTATCTACATGAATCATAAATTATTTGAAAATTGACAATGATCCAGTTTCATTTCACAATCCATTAAAAGTAATGATTCTGAAAAATGGATAGATGATATGAATGATGAGTCAAAATCTATGGAACATAATAAAGTTTGGGATCTTGTTGAATTACCTGACAGTTACAAAAGAGTTGGGTGTAAATGGATCTTCAAGATCAAATTTGACTCAATTGACAACATCGAACGTCACAAGGCTAGACTTGTTGCCAAATGTTGCACTAAAAAAGAATGCATTAACTATAAAGATACATTTTCACCTGTCTCTTGAAAAAAATCACTTAGAATTGTAATGACTTTCGTAGCTTACTATGACTTAGAGCTACATCAAATGAATGTGAAAACAACCCTTTTAAAAGAAAATTTAGAGGAAGAAAATTATATGAATCAACCTGAGAGATTTTCTATTAAAGAAAAAGAACACATGGTGTGTAAACTTAAGAAGTTAATATACGGTAATACGAACTTAAACAAGCTTTCCGACAATGATATCTTAAGTTTAATGAAATTATTGTCACCTTTGGATTTAAGGAAACTATTGTTGATCGGTGTATATATCTAAAGGTTAGTGGGAATAAGTTTATTATGCTAGTTCTGTATGTTGATGACATCTTGTTTGCCACTAATGATCTTGGTTTGTTGTATGATACTAAGAAATACCTCTCTAACAATTTTGAAATGAAGGATATAGAACAGGCATCCTATGTGATTGGAATAGAAATATTTTGAAATAGAACACAAGAACTATTAGGATTGTCTCAGAAAGCCTATATTAATAAAGTGTTAGAGAGATTTAGAATGGAAAAATGTTCATCAAGTCCCGTTCCAATTTAGAAAGGAGATAAATTTAGTATCAATTAATGTCCGACGAATGAATTGAAACGTAAGAAAATGAAAGATATTCCGTATGCATCAACCGTTGGGAGTCTAGTGTATTCCCATACATGTACGAGATCAGACATAAATTTTGTTGTTGAGATGTTGGATCGTTATCAAATTAATCCAGGAATAGACCTTTGGAAGACTGCAAATAAAGTGTTGCATACTTGCAAGAAACGGAAGATTATATGCTCACTTATAGAAGATCTAATCATCTTGATGTGATTGGATATTCAGATTCAGATTATGCTAGTTGTGTAGATACAGAAAAATCATATTTGAATACTTGTTCATTTTAGCTGAAGGAGCAACACCATGAAAGAGTGTGAAGCAGTCTGTTATAGTTGTATCTACAATGAAAGTTGAGTTTGTAGCATGCTTTGAGTTCACAGTTCAGGCTAATTGGTTGTGAAACTTTATTTTAGGGCTTGAACTAATCGACAATATTTCTAGACCCCTGGAAAAAAAAAAGGTGATAGTATTGCGTTTGTTTTCTTCTCTAAAAACGATAAGTATTCAAAGGGTGCTAAACATATTGAATTGAAATACTTTTCGATTAAAGAAGAAATACATAAACATAAAGTGACAATTGAACATATTAGCACCAAACTTATGATTTTTGATTCTTTGACGAAAGGATTACCACCCAAAATATTTGTTGAACTTGTTGAAATAATGGGTATTATTGATAGCAATGAATGACTTTATGTAAAGATTTTATTATGCAATTGACACTTTGAGCTCAACCATAAATATGTTTATGTTATCACTTGTCTTCTCTTGTATACATTATATTGAGAATGATACTAACATGTTTTTATTTAGATAAAAAAAACTCTAAGCATTATTGTTGGACCATTATGTATTTAAAGGTTCTGTTGGGCGATAGATTAATATTTTAGTACATGGAAGGAATTATATTGGTAAGTGATATACAACCATTTTGACTCATATTAGTTTATTTACTCAAATCACAATGAATGATGTTTCCAATAAAATAAAAATTTGACTCTAAATGTATACATAATGATTGAAATATTTATTGAAACATTACTTGAATAAGTGTGTGCCAAGTGGGAGAATGTAAGTTTCATTTGTGGTTCACTTAATAAAAGTTAGTTTCATAAATATTAAACAGTTAAATTAATTGGATGTTATGGAGAAATTATTTGTATTGTAACTCCTTTTTTCTTACGTGATGGAATGTAAAAAGGAGTTGTAACTCCCCGTACAATTTATTATGGGTCCTCTCCCTCTCTTTATGCCTTTAAAAGAAGAATAACGCACCCATCTATCTATTTTGTAAGAAATCAATAAAGGAAAAAGAGAGAAAAGAGTTTTTCAAAAAAATAACTAAGAACAATTAAGACTTCCGCTCTTAAGAAAGAAGACATTATGATAGAATTTATTATTATTAGATTATTTACGTTTTAATAATCATGTGAAATCCTTAGATAAATGTCTTAACGTAAAATTATTATTTATGGTAGATAGTATTATGCAGGTCTCGAAATGAGATCTTCGATAGCATTCTTAATTATGTTCAGTGAATGGCTTGTGAGATTATAATTTAGTATTTAAGCTATTTGATATTGATTACTTGTTATTGGCAACTCATTTATATAGATTATGACATTTTTAAAATGCAATTAAGTAACTTATAATTAGTTGTCATGTTTTTACATATACCACAAATAGAATGTGTTGCTTGCCTGAAAACTTCGATAATAAATTAGTTGTATACCTTGTTAATCACAATAACTGTGAAATAATTCATGTATATTTTTGTTCTTTTTCTGCTCTGAATAAATTAATTGTATATTCTCATCTTTAAAATACCTGCAAACTCACTTCTATTACAAAATAATTTTTTTTTATATAAATATACAATTTAAAATATCATAATTTCTATAAAAAAATATCATTTAAAAAAAATTATAAAAATCCTATGTCGGATACATCCTTATTCCCTCTTGAATACATTCCTCTCATTAAGTGATGTATCATTTGCAATGTATTGAAAATTAAGAAATATATGTGAGAGAAATAAAAAATCTGAGATATAATGTAATTAGGCCCCAAATATATGATATTTCTATACTTTATACTATAAAATAGGGATAAGGGTCTGAAAAATACCCCAACTTTGGTCGGATTTGTTGTTGCGATACTAAACTTTCATGAGGACCTATTACCTCCCTAGACAATTTAATACCGTATTTTTTACCCCATGAACTATTTAATAGTGTATTTTAAAGGTATATATGTGCCACATGGACACATTACTATTTATAATTTTGCATTATTTTTTATGTCCACGTGGGCAAATATATATGTTTAAAATACGGTATTAAATAGTCTAGGGAGGTAATAGGTCCTCATTAAAGTTTAGTATCGCAATAACAAATTCGACCAAAGTTGAGATATTTTTCATACCCTTATCCCTATAAAATATCTAATAGTTACAATTGAATTTTTTTTAAATCGCAAGTAATTTCACATACTTAACCCGCATAATACCATACCACAACAAATTCATAACATTATATTTTAGAAGGAAACATAACACAACTTAGTATTTGAACAAGTCTTATTAATTTTAAACTACCAACCAAATTAAATATAAGGAAAAGGCATAGATTCCCCCTTAAACTTGTCTCAAAAAGTCAGTTACACATTTTAACTAATCTGACGATCTATTACACACCTGAACTTGTTTAAAGTGGTATTAATGCCCCCTTCGAAGATGACATGGCAGAGAAAGTGCCTCCACCTTCCTTAAGGTGCGTGAGAAGGAGAAAAATATGTTAAAATGACAAATTTGAACATGTGGCACTATCTTATTGGTCATTATATAATTAAGTATTATAATTTCTAATATATTAATTATGTCAATAATAATTTTTTTTGTTTTTTATTTGTGGCCCCTCATTTTTTTAAAATGTTTTCACATTTTTCTTTATTTTGACATCTTCTTCAACAGTTCTTTACTTTGTCGCCATTAATTATTGTTCCTTCACTTTATATCCATGGACGCACTTGTCACGACCCAAACCGTCATGATTGGTATTCACACTAACCCTTCGGTGGGAGAACCACTACTACAACCCAGACTAAACAACTTAACCAAAAACTATGCATTTAAAGATACGGAAGCAGGTTTAAATGATAATAAAAATGGAGTTCCCATAAACTCCAAAGGTTTAGACAATTAACTAACCAAACTAATGCGAAAATTCAACCCTTAGAACCTGAAAGTCATTGTACCAAAACTCTACTAACGACAAGTCTAAGAACAAGAGACATAACCTCGAAACTAAACAACACATTAAACAAATAGTCAGAGTCCTAAAAAAGTGAACTTAAACAACAAAGATCCATGGCAGCCTGAAAAAACTGGCTCACCCTTGAATCCGATCATGCTCAATAGCCACGTAGTTGAGGTCTATCAATAGCCGCTTGAAGATGTCCTATACTCAACAAAGAACAAGCAAGTGCAGTATCAGTACACAACCACAGTGTACTGGTAGGATCACACGGCTATCCCAATAAGTTAAACACATGCAAGTAACCACAACATTATTAAACATGCATATACCGAACATATACAATATTAGTCATATTTTCAAGATCAATATAGCATCTCACGCTCTCAATAATACGCATTGGTTATCAATTTAGAGCAACATACAGTCTTCCAATATCAATCGTCATTAGATATGAACGTAATCATCACAAGTAGATACACAACACAATTCAATGGTCATCTCATGGAACCCACACTCAAACTGTTAGCATATCGGAACGTGGTACCCGATCCAATGTTTATGCTAGAACGTGGCAACCGATCCCATGTTTATGCCGGAACGTGGCAACCGATCCAAGTTAGTGTGTCGGACCGCAACAGTCGATCCATTCAACAAATCACAATCACAATGTATATTCTCACAATCATACAACAAGAGGTGATTCATGGCATACAATTATTCAATTATCCTCAATTACGAATAGGGTGATCAATAATGTAAAATTCGCATACATACATGCATTATAACGAGTAATTACAAACATATATCACACAAACATGAAATCACAACCATCACCTACCTCGAATCCAAACTTGAATCCACTAAATCACTTGAATCTTCCCTTTTCGAATTCTTTTCGCTTTTTCTAGGTCTACAAATAACAATTTATACGCAAGGATCAACAATCAAATGTCTAATTATCCGGATTATAACAAACTCAATAACCCTAGACCAAACCCAAGATCCTAATACCTAATTTAGGGCTTTTTCCCACCATAAATCACAGATCAAAACCCTCCCCCATCGATAATTATCCAAGAAACTAAGTTCTACGGAACGAAACACGGATTCGGGGAGTTAAAATCTTACCTTTAGCCTCAAGAATGGTGAAAAACTGTCAAGAATCGCCTAGGGTTCGTTCCTTAGCTCTAAAAATTGAAAAGTGCAGAATAAAGACATTTTGGGGTTTATTTACAACCTTAAGTCGCGTCGGACTCGCCACAGCGGTCCTTACCCCGCTACAGCAGCCCCGCCCTAGCGGCAGAAATCCCGCCCCATCGGCTTGCACGAAACCAGTGAGCTATTTTAATAATTCCAAAACCCCCATTTCACAACACACTTTTAACCAACGACGCTCAGAAAATACCGTTCACACTAAGATCGATTTCGGGAGTTCTACTCACCCAAATTCAATTCCGTAAAGTCGTACAGCTTCCTTAACGACTTATCTAATCACTCATATAATCAAAATCATAAATAAGTCACCCGATTGTTACCAGGTTTCCCTACTCCTTAACGACTATGATTTCGTCCAAATCTGGACTAGATTGGGAAATCCAAAGTTACTACTCAAAAGTTTTTTGACCCCAATTTTTTTCCCATCAGCTTTTCTATAACGACGGGTACAAGTCGGTACAATAGATACTAATTTACCCATCATTCGCCCCCGAGTGACAACTAAGAGAAAAGGGATAAAGCAAGAATATAGTAGTATCTGAATCGTCGAATAACTGGGGATACTTGTTGTTGACACTCAATTTTGGACCTCCACAATATAGATTAATCATCAAGCTTCTTCAATTTTAAACGATTTAAAATAATAAGTTTTATAAAATTTCAAAAATAGTTTGCAAGTTATTTTTAATAGTTGTCACTTTTTAAAAATAAAAATAAATAATATATATAATTTAGATAATTATGTATTAATTAGTATATTTTATAAATATTCGAAATTCATCTCAAAAAGATTTTAATTTTACTTAATTAGTTGGTTAATTGGTTTAGTTAGTTAATACTTATATTTTGAGTTATTAGTTCATAATTAAGTTAATTATTTTTACTTTGTTAAGATTAAGAATCTCATTAATTAATTTATAAAAAAACTCATCCTATATAGCTTTTGGTCGAACTCATCGACTAAATTCAATTTGGCTATTTTACAATTTTAGCCACTGTCCCTTACTTTTATCTTCACTCGTTGAAAGACCCATTTTTGGGCCTTTTCATTTCAAATTTCCAGCCCACTCCTCCCTTTCTCAAATTAATTTCAACAGCCCAACTTCATAACAATTCCCAGCCCAACATACAATAGAAACAACATTACATTCAGCATACCAAAATCAGCCCACACCCATACATACAACAATACAATACCCGCATACATTACCACAATTCCAAACGACCCGACCTCCGTACTGGTCTTATTCTCGAAGCAACCCAGAAACAATGCAAATCCAACAACAAATCCAGACGCGAAACTTAGCTCAGAATCGACCCGAGTCCAGAACATCGATCCAGCCGCGTCCCTCTCCTCTCTCACTTATCCACTCGTACTCGAATTTTCCAGGTGTCTCGATCTTGCACCTCAATCATCCTTCACTCATAATCGAACGACTTTCATTGTTGTTCCGTTGAGAAATTGTACGAGTGTGGTACAAATTCCAGCTTTCAACCTTATCTCTTAGGAGGATTAGAATTTTGAATTTGGAAATTCACCCATTTCTTCACCCGATTCCCCCCAAAATCTCCCATATTTAAACCCCTTTCATTCCTTTCGTTCAAGAGGTTAGAGGGAGCTGGAAAAGGAAATAGGAAATAACAGGTAGAATAATATATAGAGGCAATGTTTACATACCCAGAAAGACCAACAAAATAGATTAGAAAGCTACAGATACTTAAGAGTCTAGTTTTTTGTTTTTTCTTTTTGTTCATTATTTACGGGAGTTTGTCGGAGTCTGAATTGTGGTGGTGGAATCGTCTTCAAAGTCTCATTCATCCCAAGTCGTTTCCCCGGGAAAGGTAATATCCTCATTTTTAAGTTTTCCTTTATTTCTTCCTTTTGTACTTAGTTATTTTCTTTTGAAACCTAATTGTGGTTCTTATTTCCGTGATCTCTTAGATTGAATCTTGTGTTAGCAGTGCTTTGTAATTTTTTATTTATTAGTTGCATCATTTGTTTGTCTCCTCTTCTCGTGAATCTGTGCTAATCACACTTTCTTTGTTTTTAATTGTCATACTAATTTTAAAATTTCAATTGATGACTTAGTGTTTAATTTAATTATAAGGATTGGTTATTTGTATAGTGCTCAAAGTACCAAGTTTAGCAACTTGATTTGTTAATAGATGGTGGCATGCCGTAAATAGATATGATCATGTTTAAGTTCACCATCATGCTTTATTGGATTTAATCTCTTACTTTTCAGATTACTTACCTACTTGAGAAATGATTGGTATTGACATATTGTGTTATTTGAAGAAGTATGTCTCTGTTTAGAGCACCAAAGCTCTTTGGGTAATTTAATTTGATCATTTTATAAAACTAAGGTTTTGGGTTCATGTTCTGTTAATTTTTTTTGGTTTTATCTTTAGCCATGGCCCTTATTAATCATTAATTGAAGTAGCTTCCCTTTCATGAGTCAGGACCATTTATGATGTGGGTTTATTAAATTTTGTTAAATATGTGACACATGCCATTTTGATCTTATATTAGTTAGTTCAAAATTTATTTTATTTTACCTTTACTGTTCCATTTAAAAGTGGATGAATATCTACATATCATGGTTCATCTCTACCTATTCTTGTTTTACTATTGGAAATGTTTGACCATTCTTGTTGATGTGGGAGTGATAGCCAATTTAGGTGTTGTATTTATGAAAATATACACTGTGTATTGCTCAAAGCAGGCCTACATATCCCTTTGTTACATGTTGCTTGGCCTGAGTTTATTTGTGTTTGGAGTCGCTATTTACAGTGTTACTTTTATAGGCCTTAAATATTTGTTTTCTTAATTCTTGTTATCATTAAGTACTAAATGCTAGTCGATTGATATATAATAGTTCATTCTGCTTTGTTTTGAGTCATCTTTTATGTGATCTAGTGGTTTCGATTTTCATTTTGGATTTTAAAATACTTGAGTTACTTTGTTTTCAATTAAGTTATGTCTCATTTGTTTTATTTGATTCATCTGCTAATTTCGTTTCTTTTTGTTCTTGTGTGAACCTTTTTCGAGTCCGTGGTGGACTCCTACTCTCTTGCATCCTCGAGATGAGCCATGGAGGCTCAACTTTTCCTTCATCAAGTCAGCCTCCATGTTATGTGAATGATTGGAAGTAGAAACACAGGGCTGGAAAACAGAAAATGCAGATCTTTGGAGCGACAATCAGATCGTATACATGTTGTATACAACAGTATACACAGTGATACAGGAGATATACAATGATATACACTCATTGTATACGCTGTACATACAACATAAATGGGCCCAAACAGCCCTCTTAAATTTCAGCCTTGTATTGTATCGTAATTGGGCCAAATGCCCATCTTTATTTGGTTATTATTTGTCTTATTAGGTTAGGACAGGTGAAATTGGGCCTAAAGCCCAAAAGAAATTCATTTTTTATGATAGTCTAAGACAGGTGCAAATGGGCAAAAAGGCCCAAGATAGAAATTAGGCCCAAGTACTGGCCTAGGCGAACAGAAATTCAGACTTGGGCCCAATACTCCCTCTTTTTATTTTATCTGTTTTGTATAATTGTTTATTTGCTAGTCAATTTTAAGGTTTTCCTAATTCTATTTCCCCAAAAGATAGTCGTTTCTAGATTTTCTAAAGACTAAATAATCATACTTATTTTACTACTTAAGTTACTTTGAAAAAATATTTTATTTAAAAAATCCCTTATATTATCTCCCTTCCCCTTAAAAAAAATTCAATTCTTAAATTGTTTATTTCCTAAACTTGTCAAGCATGCTTTTAATTTAAAACCAATTAGCCAAATAGTTAATTACCGAATAATCGTGTATTAGCGAACATTTCGGGTGCTTTCAAATTCTTTCCGAAATGTTAATGTTAACCCCGAACCTCTTTTAAATATTTTCATTAGATTTACTGTTTTAATCTTTTTGAAAAAAATAGTTTTCTTAATTTTACTTTAAAAATTAAGTGGTGACTATTAAAAACTCGTCATTTTCTTTTTTTTAATATAAAATAAAATGACGACTCTGTTGGGGAATTGAATAGGTTCTAACCTTAAAATTAACTTGTTTGGCTATGTGTTTAATTGTTTATTTGTTTTAATTATCGTATATTAGAAACTGTAGCATTCATGGCATTGACTCCGCCAAATGACAAATAGATTTCATTAGGAAAAAATTCGGTTACATGGCTTTCCACGACTGTCCTTCAGAAAAGCACCTTCAAGTTCTTTTGAAGTGATAAACGAATAGTTGGCTTGTGGTTATCCAACGTCATTTATTATACTTCACCCGGTAGTTTGTCCAACTCGGGTAACCAGGTCTTGTCTAAACCAACTCTTAGTCAACTAGCGTAAAACGAAACCAAATCTCTTTTAACGCATTGAACTAAGATGACCCAACACCCAAGTCGTGTTGGGCCCATTAGAAAGACCACGTTGAGTCCAAAACGGCTCACGGCCTAAACAGACGTTCATATTTATGTGTTTAAATTTGAAGGTTGTATACGTCGTTTGGCACACCATTGTTCCTTGAGGTTGGGAGTTTCATGGTTTGTCCTAGTCGAAGAAGGAGTTATAAAAGCTACTATTCCATCCAAAAGTGTGGACATCCGGAGATTACAAGAAATCAAGATCGAAGGACCTTCTTTGGAGGCATAGCCTAGGATGGTACCCCAGTGTGAGACTGATTATTTGTATTCTATTTCCCCATTATGTATCCCCATTCAGTTTATTCACAAAATTTGTATAAATTTGGGTTTTTAGGGCAATGAATTATTTCAAATGACGTTATACATCATTCAAATCGTTAGGCTTACCCTTGGCATAAAAGGGTCACATATCTACTCAGAACGCGCAATAACTGTTTCTGTGAATATGTTGCTTTATTTGAATATGTTCTAACCTACTCTTTTGGAAATTTTCTAGAAGAATAAGCACACATATCGAGTCACTATCAAAAGTGCGTCCAAATACTCTTCGAGTCTTTAGTTTCTTAACAAAATTCAAACTTCATTTTTCAAATCTTACTTTTTCATTTCGGAATAAAGGTTAACCGTCTATCTCAAATCGAAAAGAGATTCAAGAGTCGAACTACGCAGGACCTGAATTCTCCTTCGTGAGATACGTAGGTAGCCTTTCAAGGCTCGGTCCCCATTTTTGAGAAATCCTATCTTGTCCAACTATTGCAATGATATTGGAATTTCATCTCAATCGAAAATTAGAAATATGTCAATGAAAGATGCAACCAACTTTGTCTCGTCTCGAGTCGACTTTTCTAATTCACTAATCCCAAAATCAAATAGACAATTCCTGTCTATTTAGTCACTTTTCTATATCTGTGGGATCGTGTATCTTCAACTGGAGCAACTCTTATGTGTTTGTGATCATGCGTGATATTTTGTATTACTTATTACCTACACAAACTAACACATTTGTCTTTTGAGTTATTTTTCTTTTTCAGGTACTCAAAATTGATTTGTGTTGAGAAATTGGTTGAACATTCAAAGTTCTCAAAGATTCCTTCCCCAATTGAAATTTGTTGAAAGGAAAAAAAAAATGACCAGAATAGTGAGAATACCAGCTTGACTGAAGTTGTTATAGTTCAACCCCGTGCCGTTGAAAAAAATGAATTAATTGCACAACTGATGCAACAGATTGCTGAATTGAGGGTTGAGCTCCAGAAAAAACAAGATTTGTCAATTTTGACTATCGATGTCAACACTCTAGGTGATGAAAGGCTTCCACTCCATTTTCCACCTCTAAATTCAAACTCGGAACATGTCCAGAATAACCCACCCTCCAACTCTGCTCAAAGTCCCTCAACTAGAAACTTAACTACCCTAAATCTTCATTAGACCAACACTTCATACCAAGCAACACCTCATCTTCAAAGCCTGAATCTCAACCCTCAAGTTTTCCCTCCCCTTCAAAACCAACACGCAAATAACTCTCAAATATTTCCTCAATTTCAAAGCTTAAATGTCAACAATCTTCAAACATCCCCTTACATGTACCATACCTCTGCAAAAGGCACTCAAAATCCTCCAAACACTCAACCCCTACCTCCAAAAGTAACTTTTGATATTCCAGGCCATACAAAAATACACCTTTACTATACTAGTTGTTCCGAACTTGACCACTACGAAGAGAATGAGAAAGAGTGGAAGACCAAAGGGGAAATGACTAAGCAGATCATGAAGGAACAGATTGCGGAAGCAATAAAAGAACTTAATTACTCTTCAGATGTTGTGGGGTTGAACTACAAAAATTTATGCATTCATCTCGATTTGGACCTTTCGGAAGGGTTCAAAGTGCAAAAGTTTGTCACTTTTAATGGAACTGGAAATCCTTTAACACATCTGAGAGTTTATTGTGATCAACTCGTGGGAGTTGGTAAAAATGAAGCATTGTTGATGCGTCCCTCAGTCGAAGTCTAAATAGAGAAGCTCTGGAGTGGCTTACATCATAAGAACAAAAATAATGAGCGAGTTGGAATGCACTCGCAAAGGATTTCACTGAAAGATTTGTACATGACGTACAAGTTACCCCAGATCACTACTACTTGGAGAAGATCAAACAAAGGTCTACGGAAAATTATTGAAAGTATGCTCTTTGTTGGAGAAAAGAGGCTGCAAGAGTTCAACCTCCTATGTCTGAACGTAAAATTACTGAAATGTTTATTCGAACTCAAAAGCATGAGTACTATGAAAGAATGTTGTGCATGATAAGACAAAAATTTGTTGAGATCGTCAAGGTCGGAGAAGCTTTGGAAGATGATTTCAAGACTAGAAAGGTCACAAACCTTATTGCATTGCGAGCTAACAGAAAAACTACCAAAATTAGTGACATAGATATGTCAAAAGGAAAAGTAGAAGAGGTATCTGCGGTCACGGCCACCCATATGCAGTCGGCTCCACAAAGGAAATATGGAAATCACAATGTCAATCAGAATCGATTCCCTCGTTCAAACTTTAGGAAAGCTCCTAAAGTATTTACACCACTAATGGAATCTCAAACTCAACTTTATGAAAGGTTGAAAGCAATGGGTATGCTCCATCATATAGAAGGAAGACCAGTCAATCCTCTGGGAAAATTTTACAGGGCTGACCATAGATGTGCTTATCATTCAGGAGCTGTTGGACACGACATAGAGAATTGTTCAACCCTCAAGCACAAAATACAAAACATGATCAACAACAATATAATAAATATTGACGAAACTTTCCCAAATGATAACATCTTGAATGTTTAAGAGTAAGTGCAAGACATTTCTGAACAGAGTCATTGAAGATATTCATCATCAAAGGTTGAAAAGATATATGCCCAGTATTGGCCAGAATATCGCATATGAAGTTATTGTTGTCTCTTTCTTGAAAATGCATATTAAATCTCTTTATTTCCATTTTATCGCATATTTCTTGTAATGAACTACGTTCGACCTGAATTCTCAAGAATGAGATACGTAGGAGGCCTACATCGGCATCGGTCACCTATTTATCAAGCTTCAATACTCCTTTTGTACTTGGAACTACGTTTGACCTTATTTCTGCCTCGATGGGATATGTAGGTGCCACATCGACTCAGTCATATTTCCCGTAAGATTTCCATTTCTCTTTATAATGGAAATTGGGACATAATTTTTGAGATCCTCTCAAAAATTCGTTTGAAGATGGGCTTCTTCAACAAGTCAAAATTGAAGACCAAAATGCTACGGGGTTAGTTTTGAGTGGATCTCGAAAAATTAAGATGAATTTTTTTTAGAGAATCAAATTTGCAGCTGAGACAGAATTTTTGAGATGATCTCAAAAATTCCACAAAAATTCCAAAAAAATGTCATTGGCTAAAAGACTTATACCTATAATTATTGAAGCAAACTAGGACAAAATTTTGAGGAGGAACCTCAAAATTCCAAAATGAGCAACCTCAGAATTAACAAAGCAAGTTACAAGAGTATTTTCGTATTTTAGATTGGGACAATTTTTTTGAGAAGGGTCCTCAAAAATTCCATCATGAGTATCTTACAAAGGTCGACGAGCGTGTAAGCCAACTACATGAAGGAGCATGAAGACAAGACCAACACAAATCAATCTTTCAAACTAAGAATTTTTCTATGGATGCAGGAACATCGAAGTCACAAAAATGGCAATGTAAAGCTGTCACATGTTACAAAAGGCGTCATTTACACCCATCGTGGCCTCATCAACAGAACTTAGAATACTTTCCATCTCATTTTTATCTTCATTTATTTATGTTGCCTCAAGTGATTTATAAACAATTTCTTTTTATTTTGCAGAAATATTGAAGACAAACGCTAATAAATGCTTTCAAAGTTTTAAGAAACGTGTTGGAGGATCGCTAGTGACGAGTCACGATCAAAGTCACAATTAGGATCACCACAACCTGATCTTGATAAGCCGAATGACTTAATCTAGCGCTTTATCTTTAATTTTATTCTTTACTTCATCATCGATACTAATGTTTGGTGTCAAGCTTTGCAGGTGATAGTATTGGTAAAGTCAGGATCATCTATGAAATCGACATCAAATATAAAGATGATAAAAAACGACACTATCTTAGAAGTGTTGCAAGGGAAAATCACCAAGTCCATCACATGAGAAAAGATGTTAGAGATCGTAATATCCTCATGACAATCGAAGTTATCAAATAGTTACAAGTTTTCAATAACGATTGAAGATGTCAGCAACAAATTCAAATTTTGTTGAGTTTGTCAAGGAAGACGGGAGTGACTTTAATTTTCGTATGAAAGAATTACGTCATTCACCTCGATAATTCTATTTTTTAAAGAGAGAGTCGTAGTCACTACGTGCATGTACATCAATATAGTTTTTTTTAGTATGATTGTCACGTAGCAATTTAGGCATACGTGTTTCTTGACAATGTCAGGGTCAAGATTTCAAAAATTATTAGGTATCCACCCCATAAGTGGATTATGTGTTTTGATTGATTGATCAAAGACTTTGGTATATAGTTTTGTTGGGTGATCCACCCTATAAGTGGTTTGTATATTTATTTGTCCATTTCAGGTTCCTATGTTGAACTATGTTGGAACATTATCGAGTCATCCACCTTATTACAATTGGAATATTATTGATCCATCCACTTCGTTACAGTTGAAATATTATCGATTATCCACCTCATTACAATTAAAATATTATCGAGCATCCACCTCGTTACAGTTGAAATATTATCGAGTCATCCACCTCGTTACATTTGGAATATTATCGAGCCATCACCTCGTTACAGTTGGAATATTATCGAGTCATCTACCTCGTTACAGTTGGAATATTATCGAGTATCCACATCGTTACAGTTGGAATATTATCGAGCATTCACCTCGTTACAATTTGAATATTATTGAGCGTCCACCTTGTTACAGTTGGAATATTATCGAGTCATCCACCTCTTTATAGTTGGAATAATATCGAGCATCCACCTCGTTACAGTTGAAATATTATCAAGTCATCCACTTTGTTACAGTTGGAATATTATTGAGCTATCCACCTTGTTACAATTGGACTATTATCGAGCCATCCACCTCGTTAAATTTGGATTATTATCGAGCATCCACCTTGTTACAGTTGGACTATTATCGATCATCCATCTCGTTACAGTTGGACTATTATCGAGCATCCACCTCGTTACAGTTTAATTATTGTCAAGCCATCTAGCTCATTGCAGAGATCATCGGAGTTTGCCATGCAAAAAACAAACAATGACATCTCCAAATCATCAGCAAACTATGAGTTGTAATAGACATACGGTGTTCGAAAGCGGTATCCATTATCTTTACTCTCAATATTTATTTTCTCATCTAGTTGAAAAAGATGTTTAGGCTTATCCATAAAGATATACTCATTTTTCATATAAATGATCTTTCTTTATTTTTTTATTCAAGCTGCTAGCTAAAGCGGCGCTATGTCTACTAACTATTTACTTTGAGTGTGCAGACATATATTGAACATACCTATATGACATCTTTCAAAGCAAGAGTAACTGAAAAGCATCGTAAGAGATGCTACCACTTTTTCCAATTACAGTTTCTACTAACAAGTTTATTTCAGTCTTTGTCGAGAGCATCCAAGAGGATGGATTCTCAAATCAAACCATAGGTGCGGACGACATCAACAAGGATGCAGCACAACGTGGAACTTTTTCTTAGCAGCAAACTAGGACATAGTCCGAAGAGGAGTATCAAACTCTTAGGACGCGAGCTGAGGAGCAACTTGCACCACAATCAAACCACACCCCTATCAAAAGGCATGTTGGGTTTTTCTTTAGGTTTATCGATTTCAATTTCACATCCGAAAAATTTTAATTTTTACCGGGAGCAACTTTCCAATCTGAGTGACAATGCACCAAGAGCTTTGGAAATTTTATCCATGTAAGTTCTTACTTATGGGTGTGAAGTGCACCACATTCATGGCTAAAAGGTTGCAAGCCTCTTTTTCATACTCGACAAATTCATCACTCTTCCAGAACCAAAGGTTATCTTAGCATAATAGAATTCCTTTTCAACCGATCGAGTCGAACTACAAACAACCTGATTCTCAATGTTGAGGGATATGTAGGCGAGCTCAATGTTGAAAACTTGGTTGTATTCCGACCCCATCTCTCAAATCTTATTCCCGAGCATTCTGGTCCCTTCAAAATTCTATATCGGGATAGCTTTTGAATTCTTTCAAAATCGTGTATCAAATCAAGCGTATCGAACTACAAGTGGCTTGATTCTTAATTAGCCTGAGATAAGTAGGAAACCTGAATACCGGGGTTCGGCCATAATTCCTAAAGTCCATACCAAAATCCTTTTTCTAAAGAGATGGATATGTGGTTGGTCAAAATTGGATTTGTCAATTTCGTTTTCCTCGAATTTCTTTCATAAATCCAAGTCAAACGAGAGACAGTTGTTGACACCCAATTTTGGACCTCCACAATATAGATTAATCTTCAAGCTTCTTCAATTTTAAACGATTTAAAATAATTAGTTTTATAAAATTTCAAAAATAGTTTGCAAGTTATTTTAAATAGTTTTGTCACTTTTTATTTTTTTAAAATTAAATAATATATATATTTTAGATAATTATGTATTAATTAGTATGTTTTATAAATATATAAAAATCATCTCAAAAATATTTTAATTTTACTTAATTAGTTGGTTAATTGGTTTAGTTAGTTAATATTTTTGAGTTATTAGTTCATAATTAAGTTAATTATTTTACTTTGTTAAGATTAAGAAGCTCATTAATTAATTTATAAAAAACTCATCCTATTTAGCTTTTGGTCAAACTCACCGACTAAATTCAATTTGCCTAAATTGTTAATTCATTTGGCTATTTTGCAATTTTAGCCACTGTCCCTTACTTTTATCTTCACTTTTTGAAACACCCATTTTTGGGTCTTTTCATTTCAAATTTCCAGCCCACTCCTCCCTTTCTCAAATTAATTTCAACAGCCCAACTTCATAACAATTCCCAGTCCAACATACAATAGAAACAACAATACAGACAACATACCAAACGAGTGTTTACAACAATTCCAAACGACCCGACCCCGTACTAGTCTTCTTCTCAAAGCAACCTAGAAACTCTGTAAGTCCAACAGCAAATCCAGACACGAAACTCAGAATAGAATCGACCCGAGTCCAGAATATCGATCCAATTGGTCCCTCTCCTTTCTCCCTTATCCTGTCGTACTCAAATTTTCCAGGTGTCTCGATCTTGTGCCTTAATCGTCCTTCACTCATAATCGGACGACTTTTATTGTTGTTTCGTTGAGAAATTGTACGAGTGTGTTACAAATTCCAGCTTTCAGCCTTATCTCTTAGGAGGATTCAAATTTTGAATTTGGAAATTCACTCATTTCTTCACCTGATTCCCCCCAAAATCTCCCCTATTTAAACCCCTCTCATTCCTTTCGTTCAAGAGGTTAGAGGAAGCTGGAAAAGGTAACAGGAATAAAAGCTAGAATAGTATATATAGGCAATGTTTACATACCCAGAAAGACCAACGAAATAGATTAGAAAGCTACATATACTTAAGAGTCTAGTTTTTGGTTTTTCTTTTTGTTAATTGTTTATGAGAGTTTGTTGGAGTCTGAATTGTGGTGGTGGAATCGTCTTCAAAGTCTCGTTCATCCCAAGTCGCTACCCCAGAAAAGGTAATCTCCTCCCTTTTTAGTTTTCCTTTATTTCTTCTTTCTGTACTTAGTTATTTTCTTTTGAAACCTGATTGTGGTTCATATTTCTGTGATCTATTAGATTGAATCTTGTGTTAGCAGTGTTTTGTAAATTTTTGTTTATTGTTTGCTTCATTTGTTTGTCTCCTCTTCCCGTGAATCTGCTAAGCACGCTTTCTTTGTTCTTAATTGTCATACTAATTTTAAAATTTCAATTGATGACTTAATGTTTAATTATAAAGATTTGTTATTTGTATAGTGCTCAAAGTACCAAGTTTAGCAACTTGATTTGTTGATTGATGTTGGTATGCCGTAAATATATATGGTCATGTTTAAGTTCACCATGATGCTTTATTAGATTTAATCTCTTACTTTCCTGATTACTTACCTACTTGAGAAATGATTGGTATTGACATATTGTGTTATTTGAAGAGGTATGTCTCTGTTTAGAGCACCAAAGCTCTTTGGGTAATTTAATTTGATCATTTTATAAAACTAAGGTTTTGGGTTCATTTCTGTTAATTTTTTTTGGTTTTATCTTTAGCCATGACCCTTATTAATTATTAATTGAAGTAGCTTCCCTTTCATGAGTCAGGTACATTTTTGATGTGGGTTTATTAAATTTTGTTAAATATGTGACACATGCCATTTTGATCTTATATTAGTTAGTTCAAATTTTATTTTATTTTACCTTTACTGTTCCATTTAAAAGTGCATGAATATCTACATATCATGGTTCATATCTACATATTCTTATTTTACTATTGGAAGTGTTTGACCATTTTTGTTGATGTGAGAGTGATAGCCAATTTAGGTGTTGCATTTATGAAAATATACATTGTGTATTGCTCAAAGCATGCCTACATATCCCTTTGTTACATGTTGCTTGGCCTGAGTTTATTTGTGTTTGGAGTCACTATTTACAGTGTTACTTGTATAGGCCTTAAATATTTGTTTTCTTAATTCTTGTTATCGTTAAGTGCTAAATGTTGGTCGGTTGATATATAGTAGTTCATTCTACTTTGTTTTGAGTCATCTTTTATTGTGATCTAGTGGTTTCGATTTTCATTTTGGATCTTAAAATACTTGAGTTACTTTGTTTTCAATTAAGTTATGTCTCATTTGTTTTATTTGATGCATATTCTAATTTCGTTTCTTTCTTTTCTTGTGTGAACCTTTTCCGAGTCTGTGGTGGAATCCTACTCTCTTGCATCCTCGAGATGAGCCATGGAGGCTTTATGTGAATGATTGGAAGCAAAAACACAGGGCTGAAAAATAGACAATGCAGATCTTTGGAGCGAAAAACAGGTTGTATACATGATGTATACAACAATATACACTGTGATACAAAAGATTTACAGTGATATACACTCATTGTATACACTGTACATACAACAGAAATAGGCCCAAACAACCCTCTTAAATTTCAGCCTTGTATTGTATTGTAATTGGGCCAAATGTCTATCTTTATTTGGTTATTATTTGTCTTAGTAGTTTAGAACAGGTGAAATTGGGCCTAAAGCCCAAAATAAATTCATTTTTTATGATAGTCTAAGACAGGTGCAAATGGGCAAAAAGGCCCAAAATAGAAATTAGGCCCAAGTACTGGCCCAGGTGAACAATAAACCAGACTTGAGCCTAAAACTAACTCTCTTTATTTTATCTTTTTTGTATTTGTTTAATTGTTTATTTACTAGTCAATTTTAAGGTTTTCCTAATTCGATTTCCCCAAAAGATAGTCGTTTCTAGATTTTCTAAAGACTAAATAATCATACTTATTTTACTACATAAGTTACTTTGAAAAAATATTTTATTTAAAAAATCCCTTATACTATCTCCCTTCCCCTTAAAAAAAAACAATTCAAGTCTTAAGTTATTTATTTCCTAAACTTGTCAAGCATGATTTTAAAACCAATTAGCCAAATAGTTAATTACCGGATAATCGTGTGTTAGCGGAAATTTCGGGTGGTTTCAAATCCTTTCCGAAATGTTAATGTAAACCTCGAACCCCCTTTAAATATTTTCATTAGATTTACTATTTTGATCTTTTGAAAAAATCGGTTTTCTTAATTTTGCTTTAAAAATTAAGTGGCGACTCTTAAAAACTCGTCGTTTTCCGTTTTTAATATCAAACACTTGTCCCACATACTTTTTCTGTCGACTCTGGTATCCTAGAAGCTTAGATTGGATACTTCTCACCTTACCCTGAAAATCTTTCACCAAATCAACTCTCAAAGGTTTCACGTCTTCAACCTCAAACCAACCAATTGAACACCTACACATCCTCCCATACAATGCCTCAATGAAATCATCTCAATACTCGAGTGATAAATATTGTTGTATGTAAATTTAACTATAATAAAAGCGATTCCCAACATTCACCAAAGTTGATCGTCCACACGTCTACAACATGTTATCATGGACCTTGACACAATCATCCGAATGAATCCTTTAGCACTTAAGCATGATAAAATTTCAAGTCAAAACTCATTACAAATAGAGGTGAACCTGAATCAACTAACACACACTCATAATACCCAAACAATCATAGTTCTTAACAATATCTCCATCCCACAACATAACTTCCCATTAGCTTAAGTTATAACAAATTTGATCTTTAGAAATCAGATACTCATCGAGGGATATGTCCAATCATACATCTCCTCCAACAATACTATCGAAATGCTAGATTTAGTAATTGTAGATTACCTCTTAAGAACAGTAGAGTTGGACTCAATGACCCCACATTCAACCACACATTATCGATACATGACCTCGACGACTAGAGGAATATTAAAATTGCTTGACAACCACAAATATGCATGGTAGCTCTTCTATAAATTCTCATAAGCAAGGTGGTACATGTAGAACCACTAAAATAGTTTAACAACTCCAAGGCAACACCAATTATGTCATTTGAAATAACCAAATCTTCCCAATCTTCCCACTCAACCAAGAGAACATCGCAGGATTTAGTACCCCTGATCCACCACTAGGGATCCACCCACAAAAGTGAAAACACAGTAGAGCATAACTAGTGAATCATACCCACAACACGAACAACCATCATAAACATTCCGACCTTTTACCTTATTATAAACCAACACTTTTGAAAATGAAACCTTTCTTAGGTACTTAACAATCAATAATAGTAAACTTACGACTCACCCCATGTGTAAGTCCTTTCAAATGCTTAATATCGGATACAATTGATCATTTCTCACCTTACCAATTGATACCTTGACAAAATACATCACCACGAATGTAGACTCACAATGAAAAATCTAAATTGTAATTTTCACCATATAACACAATCCCTTTCTCTATTAACATTAGCTAGTACTTTGAAGATTTTTATGAATTCATGGATCTCCATTTATCATTGATCGCATCTCCATCGATCTTACCATATATTTCGCTAAAATTTCAATCATACTCATTACTAGACTTAAAAACAAAACCAAGCACTTGTCATCACACTCAAGCTAATGTCCACACACTCTTTTCTCAAGTCTTTTTCGATAGTTTTTGACCAACCTGATATATATGTGACACTATTACCATAGCCACAATAAAACGAATGAAATCACGCGTCTCTGAACCCAATTACCGACCCCTCTAAAGATATCTCTTTAGCCTTGCAATCAAAGAAAATTTTCTTACTCTAGGCTCTCTCTAAAGGTTGTACTACATCCCAATATTTTTCTTCATTATAACTCTAACTCTTTAACATTCTATTTGAGTGGTGTCCTACCATCTCTTATAATTTTCCATACAACCACGTTACTCACCAAGTATTAGAAAACCACGACCTTGGATACTTGCAAGTCGTAATTACTATACAAAAATTCACTTTCCCAACAATTTATTATATAGTTACATCCCGTGACAATTCACCACGAACTCTTATTGCCATTACGCTCCGTTAGCCTTGACTATCACTACGAAGTCAACCATTTTCATCAAAACAACGCCTTAAACTCAGGTAAACTCATCAAATTCAAAGGACTAACCCAATCTTGGTATGCACTTTCTTACTAAAATCTTCAATTTCCTTCACCCAAGTATACTCAATAGAACTTTGTTTATCCATAAGCTTGTCATTCTAGTATTAATCCACTCCCTTATGGATTAAGATAAAATCATCAATCCTCATACTACCCTTCTTCTTCTTAAAAAATAAGACAGGAGCACCCCACTTGGAAACACTAGGATGGATGAACCATTTATCAAGAATCCCTTGGATTTGAGCCTTAAGCTCTCTTAGTTCTATTGGATCCATACTATACAAAGGGATGTAAATGGGGCAAAGTGTCAGTTTCCAAGTCAATGCAAATATCTATATCTCTATATGGAGGCATACCAGGCAATACCGTAGGAAACACTTCCTTAAAACTCAGATACCATAAGAATAGACTCAATAGAGGGAAACTCAACCTCAACACCCCGAATATGAACCAAATAAGCAAAACAATCCCGCTCTACCAGTTTCCTACCCCGCACGAAAGATACGACCTTAGCTGACTTAGACTTGTACCCCCTTCCCACTCTAATCTTTCCCTACCAGGAATCTCTAGAGTTACCGAATTAGTATTACAATTAAGCCCGGTATAATAGGGGAACAACTAAGTCAGCCTAAGATTATATCAAGTCAGTCATATCCAGCATAACCAAATCAACCCAAGTTTGAAAATCCCTAAACATAACAGGACAAACACGATATACAATGGTGATTATGACTGACTCTTAAACTGGGGTAACAACATGGATAGGGGCATCAAGTACACAAACCGCATCAAATCCCAAGGCAATTGAACTGACACATACGAATAAGTAGAACCCAGATCAAAGAAAATAATAGCCATCCAGACACAGACAAGAGTAGCTCTTGTGACCACTACATCACACCGTCAAACTCGGTATTACCCGAAAAAACATATAACTGAGCCATGTCGTCATGACAGGCAACATCCTCGTATGGTTGCACTACTTCTCTACCTGCATTACCATTTCATCAGCCTCTAAGGCCTCGATGATTTCCTCTTTATATGCCCAGGTTCTCCACAATTTTAACACACCTTATAACTTAGATTCGATTGTTGAACACTGAATTAGATCGCGGGGGTTAGTTCGGGTATGATTCGGGGTCCATAATTGTGACTATGGAAAACATGAGAGACATGGCTGAGATTCTGTCTTGCCCTGTCCCGCTCTGGCGGGAAAAATCTCGCACTGGCGGCTTCGCCTTGGCCGGAAAATCCCGCCACAACTGCCCTGATGGAAACAGAACCCCTGCCAACAATTTTTCTGGGGTTCTTTTCCTTTCTAACTTCCCTTAGATTTTCCGGCTATAACTAGGCATTTTGGATAATCAATCCCCTTAGCTAGGATAATTGTTTCCTACCCCGAGTCAACCCAATGATACACGCTCCAAAATCCCTTTATGTTACTCCAACACACAACATCTTCGTTCCCAAGATACACCCAAATATTCACATGATTATTAATTGGTCGCGACGCACGTCCAGATTCCATTTTACGAATCACCTTGTAAATTATCTAGACCCTCACACCAACTTCGTTCTTACTTTCTTCTCACAATGACTTTCACGATATTCAAGTAGTTACAACTTATAAGATTTAAACGATCCAGCCAGCATATTACACATAACAAGTTAGACAGGCATTTACCATGCATCCAATCATATCATCACATTCCAGCAAAACAACTTTCACATTCACAGTTAATTCAGAAACAAGAAGCATGCTTTCGTAGTTTCAAGTTATACTCACAGACAAATCCAAATTCTTAATTAGCTACTTCGCTCCATGGATGACCAATTACTGATTGTCCATGCCTTATACGTCCCCTAAGGCCAGATACTAATTGGAACCTTCTCAGTTCCAATTAACTTACTTGTGTCCCTTCAGCCGGGACTACGGCGTCTAGTTCACTTCGTGAGATACCAATCGGAATCGGGAGATACCAATTGGACTCAACTCATACCATAAGCGACAATAGTAGCTAGCGAGCTCCACAAAACTGCTAATTTCAATCATAGAACTTGGTCGAACCTAATTCTTAACCGCCTCAATCTTTAACTGATGGTAACCAGACCTTAAATCAATCTTAGAGAAAACCGATGCACCTTGCAATTGGTCAAAAAGGTCATTTATCCGAGGCAATGGATATTTGTTCTGAGTGGTGACCCTGCTCAACGGTTGGTAGTCTATACACATCCTCTCTTGCTAGTGATGGTGTTACCACTTTTGTTGCTCTAGTTCGGACCATAGAATAAAGGAGGAAAGATATCAATTGGATTCAAGTCATAGCATGAATGAGTAGAAAGAAGTGAGTTTTTCCTAGAGTCCTATAGCCTCTCGAAGAAAAGTATGGACGTCATCGTACCGTTTCGCAGGACTTTACTAGACTCGTTTTGTACAATGAGATCAACGAACCTAGGGCTCTAATACTAACTTTGTCACGATCCAGACTATCGTGATTGACACTCACACTAACCCTTCGGTGGGAGAACCACTACTACAACCCAGACTAAACAACTTAACCAAAAACTATGCATTTAAAGATATTGAAGCAGGTTTAAATGGCAATAAAAATGGAGTCCCCATAAACTCCAAAGGTTTAGACTATTAACCAACCAAACTAATGCGGAAATTCAACCCCTAGAACTTGAAAGTCATTGTACCGAAACTCTACTAACGACTAGTCTAAGAACAAGGGGTACAACCCCGAAACTAAACAACTTCTTAAACAAATAGTCTGAGTCCGAAAAAAATAGACTTAAACAAGAAAGATCCATAGCAGCCTGAAAGAACTGGCTCACCCTTGAATCTAGTCACACTCAATAGCCACCTAGCTGAGATCTATCAATAGTCGCCTGAAGATCCCCTGTACTCAACAAAGAACAAGCAAGTGTAGTATCAGTACACAACCACAGTGTACTGGTAGGTCACGCGGTTATCCCAATAAGTTAAACACATGCAAGTAACCACAACATTATAAAACAGGCATATACCGAACATATACAATATTAGTCATTTTTTCAGGATCAATGTAGCATCCCACGTTTTCAATAATACATATTGGTTGTCAATTTAGAGCAACATACAGTCTTTCAATATCAATCATCATTAGATATGAATGTAATCATCACAAGTAGATACACAACACAATTCAATGGTCCTCTCATGGAACCCAATTCAATGGTCCTCTCATGGAACCCACACCCAAACTGTTAGCATACCGGAACGTAGTACCCGATCCAATGTTTTATGCCAGAACGTGGCAACCAATCCCATGTTACTGTCGGAACGTGGCTACCAATCCAAGTTAGTGTGTAGAAACGCAACACCCGATCCATTCAACAAACCACAATCATAATGTATATTCTCACAATCATACAACAAGAGGTGATTCATGACATACAATTATTCAATTATCCTCAATTACGAATAGGGTGATCAATAATGCAACATTCACATACATACATGCATTATAACGAGCAATTACAAACATATATCACACCAACATGAAATCACAACCATCACATACCTCGAATCTAAGCTTGAATCCCCTAAGACACTTGAATCTTCCCTTTCCGAATTCTTTTCGCTTGTTCTAGGTCTACAAACAATAATTTATACGCAAGGATCAACAATCAAAGGTCTAATTATTCAGATTATAACAAACCCAATAACCCTAGACCAAACCCAAAATCCTAATACCCAATTTAAGGTTTTTTTCCACTATAAATCACAGATCAAAACCCTCCCTCATTGATAATTACCCAAGAAACTAAGTTCTACGGATCGAAACACGGATTCGGGGAGTTAAAATCTTACATTTAGCCTCAAGAACGGTGAAAAACTGTCAAGAATCACCTGGGGTTCGTTCCTTAGCTCTAAAAATTGAAAAGTGCAGAATAAAGACATTTTGGGGTATATTTACGACCTTAAGTCGTGTCGCACCCGCCTCAGCGGCTCCGCCCTGCCTGCAGAAATCCCACCCCAGCGGCTTGCACGGAACCAATGAGTTATTTTAATAATTCCAAGACCCCCATTTCACAACACACTTTTAACCAACGACGCTCAGAAAATACTGTTCACGCTAAGATCGATTGCGGGAGTTCTACTCACCCGAATTCAATTTCGTAAAGTCATACAGATTCCTTAACGACTTATCTAACCACTCATGTAATCAAAATCATAAATAAGTCAACCGACTGTTACCATATTTCCCTACACCTTAACGACTCTGATTTCGTCCAAATCTGAACTAGGTTGGGAAATCCAAAGTTACTACTCAAAAGTTTTCTGACCCCAATTTTTTTCTCATCAGCTTTTGTATAACTACGGAAAAAGTCGTTACATATTCAAACCCTTATAGAAGAACTCTAAAAAGAAATAAAAAGGAGTGCAAAAGAAGATGATTTTCATCGAAAGGTTAATAATTTTTCAATTTAAACTTCATAATTTTCCTGCTCAAACTCATCGGAGGATCCACCAAAGAAGATTATTGGAGAAAAAAATTATTAGAAAGATAATGACTTCTATTGAAAATTACATGATTATTTATGCATAAAATTCATGATTATATTGCCTAAATTTTTCAAAATCCATTGAAGAAAATGATTACTCTATGTTTGTATTCTTGTCGGAGCACCAATCACAATGTCATTTTGTCTTAAGCTACCATCAATAACATATTTTATTATTCACTACGCACAATAATACAAATGAAATGCTTAATTTGCATCCATAATTATCAATATTTTTAAAGAAAATTACAGATCTGAAAGTAATTTTAAGATCTATGAGTTTTTTTTGTTTCACCGGCAACAATGGTGTTGCCCACCGCATATCACCACCGCCAACATCTCTTACTTCATAATCATCTTACTATTTCCTATTTTCTCTTCAAATTTTCTCTTTTTTCCTTCAACTTATGAAGAAGGAAGAAGAAATGAATTTAAAAAAGTAAAGAGATGGTGAGGGGAGGAAGAACACAGGGAGTAGAAATAACTATTTTGAAAAAGTGTGAGAAAATATTAAGGAAAAAAGGTTAAAAAATATAAAATAATATTATTTACGTCATCAAAACGCGTGTATAACATTTTCTCACACAAAAACTGAGATTGTCTTCGGAAGGGGGAATTAATATCATTTTGAATAAGATTAGGTGTGTAATAGGTCATCATGATACTTTAAGCGTGTAACTGACTTTTCGGAACAAATTCAAGGGGGAATTTATGTCTTTTCTGTTAAATATAGTTAATGTTATGTCATGTATTCAGGTTAGTAAAAAGAGAAACAGAAAAGATGAAATACACAGAAAATGAGAGAAAGTTTTCAGTGTTTGAAAAATGAGAGAAATTTCTCTATTTATTAAGAAAAAAGAAATTAATTAATGAGATTGATTGAATAAATTTTGCCTAAAAAGTTATCAATCAATTGCCGAAGCCGAGCGAGCGACGACGACGACGACGCGAGGGGCACCTTCTACTTAACCCTTTAAGAGCTAAATGAAGTATTTCCTAATATAATTAAGGACAACTCTTTTTCTTTCTTCTATCAATGTGAGAAAAATGACTTTTCATTTTCAAAAGCTTGTACCATCAAAAACTGCAGGCAATAGAGAAGATCCAACACTTTCTGATGGATGTAAGTAAAGAGGACTGGCAAAATCTATTCGAACTGATGTGGGATCAGCATGAAGATGAGAGGAACTCGAAGTAGCTTCAACTTGGAGATTAACCATATTGAGAATCGCGAAAAGATTCAATCACTCAACAATCAACCAATAACAACACGAAACAAATGCAGGTCCAATCGTGACAATCGAACAAGAACAAGATGAATCCTCCAGATAATAGTTATTATAATTGTGCAACATATTTGCTTATTAAAGATGTTAATTTATCATGATGTCTATGAAATTAGTAGAGGGGTTCAAATGATTTGCTTGATAAAATTTTAGAGAGCGTGATTGATACAACCATATAATAAAATGTTATACTAATTTGTCCATCACTATATAGAGACGAATTTAGAATTTTAAATATACGAAATTCCTAGTAAGAATGTTTATCAAGCGGTTTAATTGAATATTTATACTTAATAATTTGGCTTGTTGATTATTGACATTGTATGAAATCATTAACTTAACATTTTTAAAATATCAATCACTCGTTAGCTTTTATCAAATATGTGAAATTGAAAGATAAAAATGCACCTATGCTACTCTAATCACAAATAAAAATTTATGTTGGAAAACCATTAAAATTATTTATGAACTAATATAGTTTCACAAATATATATAAAGGGAATATTTCATAAATATACAATAAAGTAGTTTAATTTGCACTAAATATAGCTATGTTTTTTTTACAAGAAAATATCCCAAAATTAGCGATAATATAAAGGATTACTTATATATATATATATATATATATATATATATATATATATATATATATATCAATGTGTATATATAATGTATCGTTATTGCATAAATAGTGGATAATTGTGTATAGATAATGTATACCTATGTACCACAGATATAAATACATCTATTTACATTATTGATACAATAACATATACACTGCAAACCAATTTTCTTATCAATCCCAACCAGCTCAAACCTCCTCTAACAGTCCCAAAATTTTGATATGAGTTTCTCTAATTATTTTGAGTCTTTTGATATATTACTGAGAAAATTAAACCTTTGAACTTGGTAGCCAGATTTTATTTTAGCACTATAACTTTACGGATGTTTATTTACCTCCTATTCTTATTTGAACTATAATAAATACCACCCTAAAATCATATACCACTTTCACAATGTGAAGTGCATTACATACGCACCACATCAGTACCATGTCATTGCCACATCTACGTAGAAAATTGGCTAAATTTTATTATTTTCTCTTCTTTTTTTTTGTTTATCACCATTTTTCCTTTTTCTTGCTAATATTTTTATACATTAAGTAATTCTAGGGATCATAACAATGATATTGCAGTTCTAATGAAAATTGATGATTGTGATAAAGAAAGTCAATAGACCCCCATCTTTTTGCACCACAATGATTTAAAAAATAAAATAAAATAAAAAGATAACCCAAATTTCAAGAATATTACATCAATTTTATATAATTAGCTTCGATTTTTTTACTATTATTGTTGAAAGGAATTAACTCTGGTTTTTGGCTTCCATTATTGAAAGGAATTAACTTCTATTTGAGGAAAATGATGATATTGCTCTCTTCAATTTATTTTTTAAAAAAGGAAAAATAATTAAAAAGTATGAATTAAGATGCAGAAAGGGGTGGTAGGAGAAGGAGAAAGGGCATTGGGAGGAGTAGGGGTGGGGGGCTTAAAGAAGGAGGAGGAGCTAGGGCAGGTGTTTTTTGTATTTTTTATTAAATAATATAAATAGTAGTGGGATTTAAGGAAAAAAAAATAAAAAAGAAGAAAAAAGAATGTGCCTTAATATTTTTGTCAAAGTCAACTTTTTAGATGGTATTACATTTACTTGAAATGAAATTAGGAGGATAAATAAATGTTTGTACAGTCAAAATGTTAAAGTAAATTTGAACGTCAAGCTCAAGAGGAATTTTATTCATTTAAAGAAATTTATTTTTGTGATATGTCGATTTTTAAAATCGAGCTTTGAAAAAGAAGGGGGAGGAAAAGAAGAAGAGGATGAAAGGAAGGAAGAAAACAATAAAGAAATAAAGAAGAAGAAATCATTAATGGCAAAAAGAAGACAAAGTCTTCTTGTTTTGTTATAACTTATAAGTATTGTTAAAATCATAAATTTATGATGAAATTCTCACAATTTCATTATAAACATCATAAAACAAAGAAAATAGAGAACGAAGAAGGACAAGGGAGAAAATCAGAAAACAGATAGGACGAAGAGAAAAACACCAAGATATGGCTATATTCAATAATAAAGCAATAATTGAGTATTTTTGTTATAATAATAATCAAAGGGTCATTTTTGTTTAATTTATTCTAAAATAAACTTATAGATATACTACAATAACTTGCAAATAAGTCGAAAGATAGTTCACACCATAAAGACAACATTTATATAAATCAAGAGTCCCTATAATATATACGGAGGATCATAATCACAAGATTGATGCCTATTTTGATTTTTAATGTTAGATTTTTCCAGTCAAATGTTGCTATAAAACGTGACTATTAAATACGTTTAATCTATTTATGTAAATCTTAGAAATATTGTATTATTTTTGTTAATTGCCGTAAATAATGTATTAGTTATGTAGAAAATTCCTAGTAAATTAACTTTATATTTTAATAATTTAGTGATCAACAGTTAACAAATCAAGTGAAAGGATTCTTATTTTTATGGTTTCAAATTTGATTTGAAATGTTGGAATTGGGTAAAAATAATATTTTATTGATTGATATCTTTTCAATTGACTTTGTAGAAAGAGTAAAAAATGTGCAATCACTTGTTAAAAAGGGCTTTGATGTTCCCTACTTCTTTTTGAACCAACAACACAATCAAATATGGATTCCCATCAAACAATAATTATAGAATTAATATAAAAAAATTAATATAATTACATATCTACCATAATAAATCTTATCCACTATTATAGAATCCCGCACCACAAATAATTGATTGATACAATTACACATAGGCAACACGATAAATAATTAAAAAAACATGAAACAATTTATCTTATCATATGGTTACTAAACGACAATTTACGTATTTTGAAATTTATTTACACGTATAAGTTGTCGATCTAAACTTCTTCTTTTTTTTCTCTATTTTCTTATATCACCACGTAATTTCGTACTCTTTGTTTTTTTCTTTTAATTTTATTTAAGAGCAGCCTCTATAAAATAATTTATTCCTACAAACTACTTTTCTCAAAAACGTAAAGCCACCATTTGAATAATATTTGTAGGAGTACTATGACCATGGTTTTTTAGACAATTTCTCCAAAAGAGTTTTCTTTCTGATGATTTTGTCTTTTATTTCCTTGTGGAATCCATCCAAAATTGTTCTTCCTAGTTGAATTAATTAATTAGTATTAATATCTATTATTGTTGAATACAAGTCTAGTGGATAGTATCGTTCCACAACATGTCGTTTATCTAACCTTTATTTTAGAAAAATAGAGAAAAAAGTATAATAAGTAGTAAAATATATACTAGCAAGAAAACATGAAAGCTACGAGATATCTAAATAGCTCTTAGTTAGTTAAATTTTCATATAATATATTACTAATCCGTAGTTAAATAAAATTAGCATGATTGCTAATCCTTGTTTTCTCGTAATGTATTATAAGTTCAGCTTAACATGGTAGTTAAATTTGATTTAAACTACTAGGTTATTGGGTACACACTAATTATGTGGGACACGATTAAAAGAAAATTTTCAAATAGTTAAAGGTGCAACGATACTTTTAATGAAATTCAATTAACGTGATTCCAAGATTTCTCCTTGTCGATTTTTGCTTATTTTCACACAAATTCCATTATTAGGTAAATTTAACGTACTAGTAATACACATCAAAGTTCAAGCATCTTGATATTTCTTCGTAGACAATTGCTTTATGAATTGCACGGTGACTTCAACGGAGTTGGTAGCAGCAAGTGTGATGAAGGTGGATGCCTCGTTGGACTCGGAAGTGCCACCTCCGGCCATGTCAGAGAGGGCACGGATAACGATGTAAGGTACATTCTGTTGGTAACAAATGAGAGCCACAGCAGCACTTTCCATTTCAACAGGGCTAACATCAAACTTGTTGTAGATAAAACTCCTATATGCTGCATTATCTAAGTATATGCTTGCACTTGTTCCTCTATGTACTCTTGTTACTTTTGGTGGATGACTCAAACATGTCGTTGCGTTTAAACACCCTTCGAGCTTCAAACCCTAGTTACGTAGCACATCAAAAGTTATTTAGTTTCACAGAAAGTACTTTCTATCTATTTGCATACTAACAACATGTAATATTAATGTCTTGTAAATAGCTTGACTGACCCATATTGACAGCTCTAAGTATTACAGTAATAATTTAAATTACCTCGAGTGTTTTGGCGATTGCATAGTAACGAGGGTCAACAGGGACCCAAAAGATATGTTGTCTTTCCTCTGGAGTGCCAAATACAGGGAATACTTCTTCAGGTTGGTACCATATATTGTTAAGAAGATTGTTATGTGAGTTGCAATTTGTCACATTCACATTGTATTCCGAAATTTTTAAGTATCCAATATCTCTTGTGTAATCTCCATTCACTTCAAGCGGTAGTTCATTTTCAGCGCCATCTCCATATCTCTGCATCCGGTATTTTATTTTTTATAATATAATAATTAAATTGAAATAGCCAAATATTTTTTAACCTAAACTATACGATTTTTTTCAACTATTTTTCTTTATTGCACAATTTCAATATGAGGAGCTTAAAATTCAATTATTTTTTTTAAAAAAATATAGTTATTTGAAAACCCTACGCAGTCCGTCACTCTTTGTTCTTCGAAGATTTGGAGCTTGGACAAAATATAATTTGGTTTACGCGTGAACTTTGCTTCTACGTCTTAATATATCCTAATATTGACTTTTCTTAGAGTCTAATATTTTTCCGCTGATCAATTTTTTTTAGAAAAACATTTTCCTTTGTATCAAACACCAATAACTTTTAGCCGTCATTCCCCAAAATGCATTGAAAAGTAAATACCTGCCAATTCCAAAGAGCAGTATGTGCCCAATACTGAGGAATTGCAACATCTCCAATATTTAGAGATGGATTTGCATTCCCTGCAATTCCATAGTGCACCACACCTTTAACATTGAACAATGCTAACAAAAGTTGTGTTGTTATCCCAGCGTTTAGCTGAAAAATTCAAGAAAAAACGTATAATTAATTAATACGTACGTATAACGTCACAATTATAATTATAAAAGGGAAGATATATATATATATATAAATTTACACACCATGGCAAGTCCAGTCATAACCAAAACGACAGGTTGATTATCAATGTGTCCAAACCGAAATCTCCTCCCTTAGGATGATAAACAAACGTAAATATATATAATCGATAAGCAAGTGATCGAAAAAACGTAAAATAATGTGTATATGTTTTAGTTTAATTACCAGCATAATCAATGGTGAGATCACCAGGTTTGTAACTAGGATGTTGAAGAAGAGGGTTCATTTCAAATAGATTTGGAATGACTAATCCCAAATAAGGTCCTTTTTTGTTAGCCATATCAATTAATTTTCTAGTCTTTCCACTAATAGCACCATTTGCTTCTTCTAGGGTAGTAATTAGAACCAAGAAAACCAAAACTAATGACAAAAAAAGCTTGGAAATTGCCATGGTAGACACTTTGAGTTTGAGAGAAGAGAGAGCTAAAGAGAATAGTATTGGCAAGGGAAACTAATAACATAGCCCTCATATTTATAGTAAAATTATAATTATATTACGTTGCATCATCCATCAATAATTCGACTATTCTTTAATATATATATTTTTGTCATGTAAAAGTTTTGTATAAGGCCAAACACATATACAAACTCTCACACTTTTCTTTATTTTTCATTTTGATACTCTATCTTAGTCTTGTTTCATTTTAATTAACCCTTAAACTCTATTTTTTATGTACCATTTAAACACGAAATATTATTTTTATGATTTCTTTATTCTTTTATTTATGTTCTTCAATTGCCGTGTCCGTTAATTTCATTTTTTAAAAATAAAAATTAACTAACGAACATTGATTTATTTTTTGAAATAATAATATTATTTTTTGAGATTTCTCTGTATTTTTGCATGAAAATAAATCGATGAAACTAATTTGATTTTCTTTCTTAAAGATTCAACTAAATTAAATAATGCCACATATTTATTTTTTTCATATCATCTAGTATATCTGGATTTAACACAAATATTCATTTTGTAATTTTTAATTTAACTCAATACAAATAAAAAAACTCATCTTCAATACGAGTAATAAAAAGACTCTTGTTCATTGCTAATAACACTATTAAAAAATGCTAAAACTCGACAGATTTCTTTGGGATGTCAATGAATTTTTAAGAAAGAAAATTAAACCAACACAATTTCGCATGCTATTTTTCACGCAAAATACAAAAAACTCTCAAGAAGATTATTTTTTTAAAATAATTAATTTTTAATCTTTTTTTAATGAAAATTAATAAACACACGTTGATTTTTAAAATAAGAAACAACAATTGAAGAACATAAATAAAATAAAGAAATCATAAAAATAGTATTTCATGTTTAAATGGTATATTAAAAAAATAAAATTTAAGGGTTAAAATGAAATAAGGCTAAAATATAATGCCAAAATGAAAAAATGAGGAAAAGTGTGAGGAATTGTGTATGTTTTTGGCCTTTGTATAACAACACTAGTTTTGGCATGAATCATGATACTCGACAATATCCTCTTAGACGATATTATAGGTGCACAAAAGTTTTAAAAATAAATTTCAATATTGGTACTAATCAACCAATAATTGTCACCTCAGATATCACTATTTAATGGTAATAATTTTATTTTATTTTTAAAATGCATTTGATGGTACGTAATAGTTATTTCTATAAAAACACTTAGTGATAATTGAGTTAATTTTATTGTATTTAGAGTCACTAAATTTTTTGAACGATATTTTTATAAAATAATATTGGTTCTAGATGCTCATATTATATTAGCGATAATGATGTATATACATTACTATATATCGTTTCAAAGAAAGTGAAGATCTAATACAAGAAGAATTTAGCTGTGACGGTTCAAGATAACATTGTTAAAATTTCTTTCAGAGTTATATATACCCTCAAATTAAATATCGTTATAAGTTATACCATTCTTTCGTTGTAATAAATTTCATTATTTTTTCAAATTTTTGTATCAATTAGGTTAATAATAATTCCAATACTATCGTCCACTTTAACTTACAAGGTAGGAATATTTTAATTAAATATAACTTATGTGAATTTTCTCTGCACGGTGGCGACTAGGTCACACCTTGATTGAATGTTGCCGGTTGACGGCCAGCCACCATTAATGGCTGGGCTGGACTCTGCCTCATCCGCCCAGTTTCCACCACTTTCGAACAAAATTCACACTGGACAAAACGCAATCCCTACTTCTCCATTTTTGAATAAGTTTGCAGACATTATTAAAGGACATAGTTCTTCAGGTAAAGAGAAAAATGTTGTGGAGGTACAACCTATTCCTATGAAAAAGCCGAATCTCATTGGTGGTATTCCTACCATTAGTTGGTCAGCAAGCGAAATACAACGAATGAATATCTTAGAAAATTTGCAGTATGCAGTGGTAGGCAAATTTTCCTATGGAGCTCCTGATATTAATGAGATACGAGATTTAATTCCAAAACAGTGTGGATTATTGGGATCTTGTCAAATAGGTTTGCTTCGAAATAGGCATGTTCTGATCAGATGTGATCTAATGGAAGATTATATTAAAATTCTATCGAAAAACTCCTACTACATAATTGCTAAGGATGGATATGCATATCAAATGAGGCCTTTTATCTATGATGCAAACTTCAAAGCTGGTGAAGAGACGACAAAGGCCACGATCTGGATTCATTCCCTGATTTGCTGCCAACATTCTTTGTGAAGGAAGTCCTGTTCTCACTGGCTTCTGTGGTTGGGAAGCCTCTTCAATTGGATCTGGCTACGATAAATAAGACCCGGCCAAGTTGTGCAAGAGTGAAGGTCCAAGTGGATTTGCTTACTGAAAAGCCTGAGTTTGTACAAATGCAGTTAGAAGATGAAAACACTCTTGAGAAAAGAGTTGTTACTGTGAGAATACATTATGATTCTTTACCTGCATATTGCATGAAGTGTAAATTACAGGGGCATGGTGAAGAAGATTGTAGGGTCTTACATCCAGAACTAGTACAACAGCACGAAGACAGGCAAAATACAACACAACTCATAGACAACAAACAATTATATAAGGGTGTAGTAAAGAGCAGATGGAAGCCTACAAACAGGAGTTTTACAAAGAAAGCTGGGGAATTGATGACAATTAAGGGACTGGAAAGGACAGACATCAACAAGAACAGTAATCCTTTTGCTATTCTTAGTCAAAATGTTCTAGTAGAGGAAGAGGTTGTAGATGTAGAGGTGCAAAATCAGAAGCAGATAGATGGGGTGGAAGATACACGGATTGAGATTACTCATGGGCTAACCAACAAGATTGAAGAAGAAATCGAAATTGCAGACAAAGAAAATGGAGAAAGAATTGAGGTTTGTGGCAAAACTGATGGGGTGGTTTCTGATTACAGCAAAGCTATTGTGCTTTTTAATGGAGGGGTTAACAGTGCAGTACAGAGAGGAGAGGACAAGGAAGAGGAAATTTCACAGAATCAGTTATCTACTAGACAGAATCTACAACAAACAGATTATCATGCTCCTTTACAGATTATGGACTCACAAGAAGCATGGTATCCTGTACAACTGCAAGGTTCTATATTACAGAGAGGGAGTGAAGAAGATCACAATCTGAAAGAGCTGGCAGTGGTTTGTCCAAAATCACAATCAGTTCAAACATTACATGAAATAGTGTCACATCAAGGGGTAATGGAGGTACAGGGTAAAAGGCTCAAACAGTCTAGTGATGTTGAAGATACGGATGAAAAGGAGAACCTGCAGGTTGAGAACATGTTGTTTAATGAAGCTGGTGTTTCATCTGCTACAGTAATCACACATAAAGGCAAGAATAAAGGGGAAATGCTACCCACAAGATCAAATCCAAGGAGAAGGGCTAGAAATGGGGTCAAATGATGTTAAAATCCTTATTTTGGAATGTGAGGTCGGTTAGATCTCAAAATTCATTCCATAGAATTCAGATGTTACATAGATACCACAAGTTTAATATCATAGCACTGATGGAACCTTTTCAGAATGTTGATAACATTCAAAGATTCAAAAGAAGATTGAGTATGGAGTATTCTAACTATAACTGCAATGGTAAAATATGGGTGTTCATTCAAGAGCATATTCAGGTTGAGGTGTTGGCGGATTCTGATCAGATGCTGACTCTGAAATTGTTATTTTTGGAGAATAATCAACATTTAATTGTTTATATTGTATATGCAAAGTGTGATGCTGAGGATAGGATGCAATTATGGAATGATATCTATTGTATTAGCAATGATATTCAGAATTCACCCTGGCTGATTGGGGGGATTTTAATGTCATCATGAGTGAAGAAGAGAAGATTGGTGGTCTGCCTGTATATCCTAATGAGTATGAGGATTTTGCATTTTGTGTGAACTCCTGTGATCTGGTGGATATCAGTTTTAAAGGGAGTCCTTTTACATGGTGGAATGGGAGGATTGATGATCAATGTATATTTAAGAGACTGGATAGGTACATGATGAACCAGGCTGGTCTAGGCAATTTTGGGTTAGTGGAATCTGAACATCTGGCAAGAACAGGGTCTGATCATGCTCCTATGCTACTAACTTGTGGCCAGAAGACAGAGGCTACTAGGAGACCTTTTAGATTTCTTAAGTTTTGGTCAGAACATGCAGAATTTCAGCAGATAGTGAAGGATAACTGGGTTTCAGAAGAAGCAGATGTGTTTATTAGGTTGAAACAAAAGATGAAGAAGACTAAAACTGCCTTATCTAATTGGAGTAGAGTAACTTTTGGAGATATTTTCAAACAGTTATCTATCAGGGAGGAGATTGTAAGGATGAAGGAGGTGTTATTTGAAACAAGCCCTACAACAGAAAATAGAAAGATTTTACAGAAAGCCCAAGCAGAATTAAAAATGTATGTGCATTTTGAAGAAGAGTATTGGAGACAGAAGGCATGTATTCAATGGTTTACAGAAGGGGAGAAAAACACAAAGTTCTTTCACAGTTTAGTGAGAGGCAGAAGGAAAAGATTGAGCATAAACAGAATTCAGAATAGGGAAGGAGTATGGGTAGAAGGTGAAGAGCTAGTGGCTGTTGCTGCTCAAGAGTATTTTCAGAAGCAATTCACAGGCATTCATACTATGGAGGAAGCCCCTCTATTGAGATATATTCAGAAAAAGGTTACTGATGAAGACAACAGAAGATTAAATGATTATCCTTCAATGGAGGAAGTCAAAAAAGTAGTGTTTGATCTCAATGGGGACAGTGCTAGTGGTCCTGATGGGTTTACTGGACATTTTTTCCAACAATGTTGGGATATAGTTGGGGATGATGTGGTTAATGTGGTTGGTGCTTTCTTTAAAGGTGTCACCCTTCCGAAGTCTATTACACATACTAATTTGGTCTTAATTCCTAAGAAAGATATTTGTCAATCTTTCTCAGATATGAGGCCAATTAGTTTGAGTAATTTTCTTAATAAAGTGATTTCTAGGGTGATGAATGATAGAGTAGGGGTTCTTCTTCCATTCCAGATTTCACAAAATCAGTCTGGCTTTGTGAAAGGAAGAAACATCACTGAAAATGTGTTACTTGCTCAGGAGATTATTTCAGATATCAGAAAAAGGGGTAAGCCAGCTAATGTGGTGATCAAGCTGGTTATGGCAAAAGCATATGATAGGGTGGATTGGAGATTTCTTATAAAGGTGCTAGAAAAAATGGGCTTTGATGCTAATTTTGTTGATAAAGTTTGGAGACTTGTTGCTAACAACTGGTATTCTATACTTATCAATGGTCAGGCTACTGGGTTCTTTCATTCATCTAGGGGAGTGAAGCAAGGGGATCCTCTATCCCCTGCTTTGTTCATACTAACGGTTGAGGTTCTATCTCGAAGCTTAAATGCTTTGTTCTGTAATGAGGTGTACAAGGGATTTGGACTACCAAAATGGAGTGATCATATTAATCATCTTGCATATGCAGATGATACTATTATTTTTACTTCAGGAGATGGTAATTCATTAGATGTATTGATGAGAACACTGAGAGATTATGAGAAGCAGTCAGGGCAGATGATTAATATAGAAAAGAGCTCTTTTTTTGTCTTTCATAATACATCACGTGATTTGATATCTAATATAGAAGTGAAAACTGGCTTTGCTAGAGGTAAGTTTCCACTAATGTATTTGGGATGCCCAATTAGTCATGCCAAGAAGAAGAAGGTACACTTTGCAAAATTGATGAAAAAAGTGCACAGCAAGCTACAAGCTTGGAAAGGGAAGATGTTGTCATTTGGAGGTAAGGCTGTGTTGATTCATAATGTGCTAAATAGCATACCTATTTATCTCATGTCTGCTATTAATCCACCGAGGTGTGTTATTCATGATTTGCATAGAGTATTTGCAAATTTTTTTTGGAGATTTAGGGAGGAAGGAAATAACAAGCATTGGGTAGCTTGGTCAGATTTATGTAGACCCAAGCAAGAAGGTGGTGTGGGATTTAGATCTTTGTTTGATATATCCAAAGCTTTATTTGCTAAATTATGGTGGGGCTTTAGAACAAGAAAGACTCTTTGGTCTAATTTTATGTGGAATAAGTACTGTAAAAAGGAGAGACCTCAGATGGTTGAATGGAAAAATGGATCTTTAACTTGGAAGTATATGCTGGAAGCTAGAGATTTGATAGATCAACATATTTGGTGGGAACCTAAGTGTGGCCATTCAAGTATTTGGTATGATAATTGGTCACAATTAGGTGCACTACATTACATAGTTCCTATAGACAGTGCTAGAAATGTGCAATTGGATGAAGTGAAACAATGCTTTTGGAATGGGGAATGGAACTATGATTTGCTTCAAACAAGTTTTGGGAATGATATCAGTAGACAAGTTATACAACTCTTGAGAAGTTCAGAAGATGAAGAACAATGGGATAAACCCTGGTGGATTCTGCAGACTTCTGGAAAATTCACTGTGGGTTCTGCATAGGATTTCCTAAGGGAGAAGCATGAGGTCTGTTTGAAATATAAGTATATCTGGAGTGTAGGAATTCCTTTTAAGATATCTTTCTTCAATTGGAGGCTATGGAAACAAAGAATTCCTATTGGAGAAGTTCTTGTAAGGAACAGGATGAGTGATGGGGTAGTGTGTGGTTGCTGTGATGATGGAGTTCAGGAGACTATTGAACATTTATTTATTAGATGTTCATTCACTAATTCTATATGGAGATATTTTGCAGGATCGGCAGGTGTGGAGGGCCCTTTCTTGCAGTTGAAAGATACTGTGTATAAATGGTGGAATGCAGATGCTTCTGCAAAATTGAAACCCGTGTTAATGGCCGTGCCACTGTTTATTTGCTGGCAAGTGTGGAAGAGAAGAAATGCCTTGAAATTTGGTGGCTCAATGTCTTATCTGAGTATGAGAGGAGGGGTTGCAAATAATTTAATTCTATTGGCTAAGCAGTTGTATCCGTGGATGCATCACCTGCCTAATAACTGGCCTGATTTGGTCAGATATTTGACAGCGTATACTCCTAGAATTGATTGTAAGGTGGTCTATTGGAAATTACCTAGACATAATACATTCAAATGCAATACAGATGGGTCTTCAAAAGGGAATCCAGGACCAAGCTCTTCTGCTTTCTGTATTAGAGATGATCAAGGCAATCTTGTGTATGCTGAAGGAAATATGATTGGACTATCAAACAATTTAAGTGCTGAAATTGTAGCTATAAGACTAGGGCTGGAATATTGCAGGAATAACAATTTATTCCCACTGATTATAGAAACTGATTCTTTAGCTGCAATGAAAATGGTTGAAGGGGTTTGGCACAGACCTTGGGAGGTGACTATGGAGGTCAGAAGGATACAGATTCTGAAAGATGGATTGGAGGTGGCCATCGTACACACACTAAGAGAGGGAAACAAACTGGCAGATTTTATGGCTAACATTGTGTTCTCTTTTGCAGGTACAGATTCTATATGTTATAATGATTTCCAAGATCTACCTAGTGAAGCAAAGACAATTCTAAATATGGATAAAAATCAAATTCCTAATCTAAGGATAAGAAAGTTTCAGAATGGAGATTTTGCACAAGATTGATGTTTCAGATAAGAACATACGAAGGAGCATGTATTTCAGGCTTAAAATACAACAGTCATACAATACTCTGAAGGTTGTGAGGGTAGTGAGTTATAATTACAAAGGCAATGAACGAATTTCAGAACAAGGAAAAAACATAAACAGCTGCAGTACAACATCCATACAACATTCTGAAGATTACACATATTGGGATCATATTTAGCTGGATAACGGTACAAAGCCATGAGCAAATTTCAGAACAATGACAATACATAAACAGGCTGCAATAACATTCATACGCTACTCTGAAGTTTGCGAAATCAGTGAGTTTTATTCACATATGGCGAAACATTTGATAAATGGCACTGAGCAAGTTACAGGAAAATACCTATGAAGGCTGCAGTAACCTCGTTGCGAAGCTCTAGACAGTGGTATTAGCTCCTTGTTGGGCTCAACCTGTCAAAGCTAAGGGATGAAGGTTGCGAGGTCAGTATTAGGTATATGTTGAACAAATTTACATAGGGAGTGAGGCTATCACCTGATTTGAAGTCTCGATTGAAGTACCTTGAGCTGGAGAAGTCTCCGATTGGGATGATTTCATGATGTTGGTGAGACTAGACAACGTTCGAGATGAAATACACCCCAAACTCGTTGTATTGATGTTGTGGTTTCAAGTCACTGGAGGATGCTTGCTGGAATGAGCTCGTCAAGGATGGAGAAGGCTGCACCGACCTTGCCGGTATAAGCTCGTCGACGATAGAGGAGCTGCGCTGATTCTATTTCCTTTTCCCCTTTCCCTTTCCCCTTTCCTTTTTGTTTAGTTTTGTTTATATTTTTGTTTCCTAAAATGACTGGTTATGTGTTGGGTCGGGTCTTCTTTGGACCAGCTCTTCATGTAATGGTCCATTAATATAAGGGCTTGCCCATCTTTAAGTTAAAAAAAAAAAAAAAAAAACTTACAAGGTAGTACTAATTTTGAAAGGCTTAGTTTACGTTTAAGTATATGTGATATGAAATTATGATTTTAAATCACTATTGGACATATGACTAGCATTGTGATTTCAAATTTCAACTTTTCCAAAAATATATGATTTGAGATTCTAAATCATGATTTCAACTTTTTTAAATGTAAAACTTGATTCATAAGTTCATATTTGTAAAAAAAAAAAAAAAAAAACAGATCCGTCATTTTAAATTTTACATTAAAAGACTCATACTTGACATAAAAAAATTATTTGTATCGGAATGATTATATTAAAGAATGTGTAATGACCCGGAAAGTCATTTTTAGAAATTTTTACAAAATTACCATTTTACCCATCTCGGTAGTTGCCTTGAGTCACTTTGGATCAGTTTGTGAAGTTGGTTGGGAATTTTGAACTATTTATTTAACTACGATTATTTAGTTAACGAATATTTATTAAATAATTAATTTTTATTAGTTGATGTTTAATGAGTAAGTCCATATATAATATATTTTAAGTTAAAACCCTATACCACTTGGCCCATACAAATTAACTTAACTGAGGATGGATGTTCTGAGTCAAACTCAAAATCAGTCGTAGCATCTCTGTAAAAACTCGATGGAAGCAAATATAAGGTATAATCACAACCTTAATTCTTATTATTTTATGGATACACAAATAGTCGGTTATTGTTAATTTATGGTAACGTGGAGTTGAGGGGAAAAAGGGTCAGATTTTGACAAAATCTGCGAATGGCATATATATTTTTTTTCGCTCTTTGTAGTCCTTCAGTAAAGGCATAAGATTTTAATACTCATATTGGATAATTATGACAATAGTTGATATATGATTAATTAATCATTAGAAATTGGAAGGATTATATTGGTTGGAAGTTCTGGGGGGAACAAGATCTGGAGGTTGGCATTAATTTCAATTCATTCTTTCTGTAGTGAATAATAAATTGAAATTGGAAAATGCTTAATTTATACTTTGGATGGATAGGTTATTGGTTTGGGTGCAGGTATTAAGAGAATTGGCATGGTTGCCGCCACTGGTTCATAACCAGTTGGCTTCCTTTTTAATTAATATTATTATATTTATGATATTGGAAAAGAATTGGAACTTAACCCTAAGCTTGAAACTTAGGAACTTGATTATAGATTTAGGTGATCTTTTGGGTCTAGGTTAAACCTATAGTAATATGGGTGTTGTTAGTTTCAGAATCTTATTGTGAATATGTACTTGAATAGATTGCATTGATTTGGAAGCTCAACAAAAAGGGAAGGCTCAAATTTCGGAGTGATTGTTCGATTATTTGAGGCAAGTGGATTTCTAAACCCTTGTTAAGTGTATGGAATTCATGTATTTCCTTGTAATATGTGTTTAGGGTAATGAGGCTTGGTGATGGGTTGACTTGTCCACATTGATTAATTCTAATGACGAGAAAGGGATAATAAAAGGCAATGTGATCAATTGTTTGTGTGATGTGTTGAGAATTGTTTGAAAGGCTTGTTGAATCATTGTTGATGTTGTATCCTGATTCTATTGTTGTAAATTGTGCAATGTTATGAAAATGGTCATCTCTTCATTATTTGTGTGAACATGTCATTTGCATTGTTCTGAGACATGGTTGTGACAAGTGTTATGTGCATTGAGAAAGAATAAGAAAATAAAGAGGATGTACAATTTCGAGGGACGTATCGCGCGCCGTGATGGATACTATATTTCGAGGGACGTGTCGCGCGCCGCGACGGATACTATATTTCGAGGGACGTATCGCGCGCCGCGATGGTTACTATTATCGAGGGTCGTATCGCGCGCCGCGATGGATGCATGGACAGATATGTCCCCCATGGGTCCCGGACTGAGAGACAACGGGTGTGTATCATTAGGTCAGACATGCATCACTATACTTGACATTGCATTTCATTGCATTGCACTTATTTATTATTGGTGAGCTTGATCTTGTGTGTTGCTGATCTTGTGACTGATGAATATTGGGCTTATTGTTGAAGATATGCAATTGTTAGAGTGTTGTTGTTGAGGATATGAAACTATTGTTGTTGTTGAGGATATGAAATTGTTAGAGTGTTGTGTTGAGCTATGTGATTTGTAAACTGTGAACTGTTATGTTGGGCTGGTACTAAGCAGGTTAGTTGTGGAGGTGGTAATTGATAAATATTGAGCTTGTTGCTGGGAATATATGATTGTTAGAATGTTGTTGTTGAAATATGTGCTTGTAAATTGTGAACTGTTAGATTGGGCTGGTTTTATATAGATTGTAGTTGTGAAGGTTCGATTGGGGTGTAAGGAGTACTTGTATTCTATCCCCTTAGCTTGTGTTTAGAGGTTTACTTGCTGAGTACCGTGTGGTTTGGTACTCACCCCTTGCTTCTACAAATTTTTGTAGGTTACGAGCCTGGATTTTTGTAGTACTTGTCATTCTCTTCTTTTCCAAGGCTTCTGGGAGATTTGTGAGGTAGTTGTTTGTCTTCTCAGCGATCCTTCTTACTCCTGTTTATGATCTTGTTCTACTCTAGAAACAATGTCATATGAGACTTGTATTTTTCTTTTGATTCAATTGTAATACTTTAGAGGCTTGTACACGTGACAACCAGATTTTGGGGGTATATTTGAGTTTATTACTAAAAAAAATCCGCATTTTATTGTAATGGTTAAGTCTTAGGCTGACTTGTCTTGATGGGTTAAGACGAGTGTCATCACATCCATTTTTGGGTCGTGACAGAATGTCTGCACTACTAAAATAACATGAAATTATTTAGAAATAACTTACCAAAAGAGCATCCTGATATTTATATATTTCAAAGAAGGAGAACGGTAAAAAATATAACAATGACAATAAATAAATAAAATTATTTTTAAAATATAGTACTGTTGTAAAATCTCTATCAGATGAATAAGCTGTTATAATATATTCCAATTGTAATGTAGTTGTTGATGAATGATGATACTTCTATATCACGATAAATCGATAATATTTAATTTGCAGGCCTCTCTTTCCAATATTGTCAAGTGTCAACTATCCTTTTTCTCCTCAAGATCTACAATTATATTTGATTTTCTTACTACTTAATTCATCAAATAATATGCATCCTTCGTTTTCAATAGCTACGAAATGATCATCTTAGAGTGATTCTTTTGTCGATAAATATTCTTATTACACCCTCGACGACAAAAAGGCGAGAGCAACGTAAGGCTCGAACCCTAAATAATATTAAAGACATCTTAAAATACAAACTACATGAATTTTGGTTGACACTTGTGTTACTATTTGAATTTCGAGGAGGGCGATTGGGAGCAACGTGAGGCTCGGGGCCTAGATAATTCTAGAACCAAGTTGTTGGAGGATGAAGGGGAAGAAAGAGAGGCTTGTAGTCGTTTCTATTACCCAGGCCAAAGCAAAAATTTATATTTCATTATTTGTAAACTCTATATTTCATACATAAATTTATGTGGTACGATTTAATATTTTTTTCATTTGTTTTTATAAAGCTAAAAACCTATCTAATTAATTCGATACAACTATATATAAATTTATATAATTCAATATTTTTATTTCTTAAAAATTAGTAATCTATTTGAAGATTAAGTCAACTTTTTAAAAACTATGACACGCCCGTGACCCTATCTCAAACAATTGTTAAGTTCACAATTTGGATAAAAATCGATTCAAATCAAAAATTTAAATCAAATCGATAAAATAAACTGATTTTATTTGGATTTGGTTTGATTTTAGATTTTTGAAAACAGATAGTATTTGGTTTGGTTATGGTTTTATTTGAAAAAATCGAAGAAATAACTGAATTGAACCGATAAATTACATATATTTTATTAATATACATACTTAATATATATTTTTATAAATAATTTTAAAGATCTTATATATGTTTGCATCAAAATTTCTTTATAATTTACTTATTGAAAGCAAAAATGTCTTAGGTGAAAACAAATTATCTTATTGATTTCATGTATATGAGTGTGTATGACAATTCTTTGTGGACTGGAAAATGTTGTTGTCTCCTTCTAGGACAAAATTGTGAATTTTAAAGCTTTATTCATAGTAAATTCAGTGATCGAAAGTTCAATAATTTCAGTCAGTCTAACTATTTTTCGTTTTGAATTGATTGTTTTCACTTTTTGAATGAATTGTTTCTTTTATTTTTGTGTATGGTTAATAACCGAATAACCAAACCAAACCAAATCGAAATCGATAAACGTATATTATATTTGGTTTGGTTTGGTTTTGATGATTTTAAAACCGATTAAGTTGGTTTGATTTTAATTGACCAATAACCGATCCAAGCCTACCCATGAACACCCCTAGTTACAACTTACAATCATTCAAACATATCAATTAATTATTACTCTATATTACTATCATTATTAAACATGTCAAACATGGAGTAAAAGAAATATTGCGTTGATTAAAAAAACCAAGACGCAATCAATACAGTTGATCGATTTTCCACTATATAAGCATGTGAATATAATTATTTACATTTAACAAGAATGAGAATAGGTGATAATAAATAATTTACCTTGATTTTCTTGGCAATTGCAAAGTAAATAGGGCCATCAGGAACCAAAAGATATGTCGCAATTAAAAAATAAAGAGATAAGTGTCAAAAATACACTTAAGCTATCCCATTGTTTGAGTTTCATACCTAAACTATTACTTTTTAGTTTGAGAAACACACATTTGTGGTGTGTGTAATGCACTCTCTCTTTTATTTGAAAAAATCTTGACACAAGGCATTCCACATGGATAAAATATTCCACATTGATAAAATATTCCACATTAACAAAAATTAAATAATAAGCTATTAATATTAATTAAAAAATAAAAATTAAAGTATTACTATCCCCCCCCAAAAAAAAATATTTTAAAAAAAAATTAAATTATTTTTCTTACCCCATATTTCCACCCCATCCCCCTCCCCACAATCCCCTGTCCTTTTTTTAAAAAAAAAATTATAAAATATTTTTGTACTTTACCCTCCCCTCCCCCCCCCCCCCACAAAAAAAAAAACCACTCACTCATTCCCCCCAAAAAGTTATATTATTTTATTTTTAAAAAAAATAAATCTACCCCATCCTATTTAACCCTCCACTTTTAATTTATTTATTTATTTTACATTTTTCTCATTTTGTGTTATATATGTACATATATTTCTACGAATTTTTTTCTACTTGTGTACTGTATATAACATAAATAAAAAAAATATTTTAAAAAAGTCTTGCAGCGGATATATAAATATAACACAAAATGAGGAAAAAAATTGGAAGCGGAGAGTTATGTAAGGCTGGCAAGGGGACGGGGACAGGGACGGAGACTGGGGGACGGGACTGGACAGGGGACGGCACTAGCGGGATTTGGCCGGGACCGGGATTGGGGGGATAAAAATAAGTCCCATTCCGTCCCACTATATATACGGGATGGGACGGGTTTTGGGGGGACGGGACGAGACGGGAGATTTTTTATTTTTTATATACATATTTATTTGTATTGAAATTATATGTTATTGAATAACCTTTTTAGTTTATTTGATTTTTTTTCAATATCATTTTTAGCTAATAAATAATGCTTAAGTTTTCAAATTTCAAAATTCAAAACACTCGAGGTTATTACTGTAATACTAATCCCAAATAAGGTCCTTTTTTGTTAGCCATATATATCAATTAATTTTCTAGTCTTTCCACTAATAGCACCATTTGTTTCTTCTAGGGTAGTAATTAGAACCAAGAAAACCAAAACTAATGCAAAAAAAGCTTGGAAATTGCCATGGTAGACACTTTGAGTTTGAGAGAAGAGAGAGCTAAAGACAATAGTATTGACAAGGGAAACCAAACAAAGCCCTCATATTTATAGTAAAATTATACCTACACATGTTGATTTTTATGCATTTTAAGATTAAAATAATTAAAAAATGTTAGTGAGTATAAATGGACAAGAATGTGATCAATATTCTGATGTCACTCTTGTAACTAGGGGTCTTCACCCATAGGTTTGGATCGGTTATTGGTCAAAATCAAAACCAAATTAACTTAATCGGTTTTAAAATTATCAAAACCAAACCAAATCAAATATAATATACATTTATCGGTTTGGTTGTTATCGGTTTCGGTTTGGTTTGGTTCGGTTATTAACCATACACAAAAACAAAAGAAACAATTCATTCAAAACGTCAAAAAATTGACAACAATCCATTCAAAACAAAAAAATAGTTAGAATGACTGACATTAAAAAAGGTTCAATCACTGAATTTACTATGAATAAAGCTTCAAAAATTCACTAGTTTGCCCTAGAAAGAAGAGACAATGACTTTATTCAGTCCTACAAAGAATTGTCATAGACACTCATATATATGAAACCAATAAGATATGTGTTCTCATCTTGGGCATTTTTGCTTTCATAAGTAAATTATAAATAAATTTTGATAAAAAAACATCTATAAGATCTTTAAAATTGTTTATAAAAATAATGTATTATGTATTCATAATAATAAAATATATATGTAAAAAAAAAATATGTGTATAATTGGGAAAAGAGTCTGAAAAATACTCCAACTTTGGCCGAAATTGTTGTTACGATACCAAACTTTATGGAGGACCTTTTACCCCCTACACTATTTAATAGTGTATTTTAAAGATATATATGTGCCCACGTGGACACGTTACTATTTATAATGAGGAAATATTTATGATGTCCACGTGACACATATATACCTTTAAAATACACTACTAAATAGTGCAGGGGGTAAAAGACCCTTTCCAAAGTTTGGTATTGTTACAACAATTTCGGTCAAAGTTCGGATATATTTCATACCTTTTTCCCTATATAATTTGAAGGTTCGGTTATTTCTTCGATTTTTTTCGAACAAAACCATAACCAAACCAAATACTATCAATTTTTAAAAATCTAAAACCAAACTCAAATACATGGCAACACTACTCTTTACCAAACCCTTTCCTCCTTTTGTGACACATGGATTCCACCTTCTTTACTTCATTGATTTCCACTAGCTTTCATTTCTTCTTTCTTCCAATGCTAAATAATGGAAGAGGCATTAATGTTTCGACTTCCACAGCTCTGATAAAAATGAAGAAGAAGGCTGGTGTTCAAGATTAAATCGATCATTTAGGACTCCACAATTTTTAGTATTTTAGTTAAATAATAAATATGTCATTTCTATATATATTTTTCTATTACTATATATAATAAGTGGGAATATCTACTACTTAGCACATGACAAGTGTTACATGTGCTTAGATAGTGTTGTACATTCTTCTTTTATGGTTGTACCTTTAAAAATTATATTATTGGACAATTTAACACCATTAATCACAATAATTAATAAGTTAAAACATTTTTAAAAAAATTATGAAAATTTGGATGACTCTCCAAATTTTATTTGTGTCACATAAATTGAGACAACAAAAATAACATATATTGGGTCCATTTTAATTTATTTGTTTTTTTTTTTTTTGTGTTTTTTATATTTAAAAATTGCGTATAAATACTATAAATCATGATAATTGACAACATAAAATATGTTTTGAAAAAAATACAAAAAATTCCACTGATTCTTCAAGTTAATCTATCGTAAAAATACTATAAATCATGATAATTGACAACATAAAATATTTCAAAAATAAATACATATAAAAAAATTCCATTGATTCTTGAAATTAATCTATTGTTACAAATTATATATAAAATATAATAAATCGTGATAATTGACAACTTAAAATATTTATTAAAAAAACACAAAAATTGAAATTGGCTGATTCTTAAAATTAATCTATCATGTCACATAAAATGAGACAAAAGTAGTAATATGTATTATTTTTACTATATATAATAAGTGGGAATATCCACTACTTAGCACATGACAAGTGTTACATGTGCTTAGATAGTGTCGTACATTCTTCTTTTATGGTTGTACCTTTAAAATTTATATTATTGGACAACTTAACACCATTAATCACAACAATTAATAACTTAAAACATTTTTTTTAAAAATATGAAAATTTGGATGACTCTCCAAATTTTATTTGTGTCACATAAATTGAGACAACAAAAATAACATATATTCGGTCCATTTTAATTTATTTGTCTTTTTTTTGTATTTTTTATATTTAAAAATTGCGTATAAATACTATAAATCATGATAATTGACAACATAAAATATTTCAAAAATAAATACATATAAAAGAATTCTATTGATTCTTGAAATTAATCTATCGTTACAAATTATGTATAAAATATAATAAATCGTGATAATTGACAACTTAAAATATTTATTAAAAAAACACAAAAAAAGAAATTGACTGATTCTTAAAATTAATCTATCAATGTCACATAAAATGAGACAAAAGTAGTAATATGTATTATTTAATGTGAAATTATTGAAAACTACGTAAAATGTATTGTAAATCTTAACAATTAACTACATTTGACTGACTCTTGAAATTTTATCTATGCTACATACATTGAGACAAACGGAGTAATATATATTAAGTATTTAAAATTACGTACAACCTTATTGCTTTCTGTAGGTTTCGAATTATCGTGGTCATTTTTTAGGCTGATACAAGTTTTGTACATTTTCTATTTAATTTTTTTTTAATATTATAAATCGCAAAATTAATAATTTAAAATATTTAAAAAAACATATTAAAAAGTGAGTTCTATTTAGAAATGGGAGTTTGGGAGGACCAACATTGGACTAAAGAGTTGGACTAAAAGCTATAAAAATTGTACATTGAGGCCCACCAAAAAGATGAACTAAAGTAACTTCATCTACTTCTACTTTTTCTACACATTGGAATGTGTACTGCTTTCTGTACACGTGTTTTTCTGACAATTTTGGTTATATTTTTCTTTAAAATAATTATTGCCTCGATTTTTATTTTTATTTTTAACATTTATTTTTAATTTTAAAAGATTGGAAATTTTATGTTAAAAATTTAAATAATAGAAAAAATGATTTATTTAACTTTTATCATCATCAATACTACTAATTTATTTGACATTTTTTTCTTAATCTTCATCTCATCATTAATGTTATTTATATAATTTTCTTAAATCACTTATTTTTCTTTTTTAAGTCTTTTATATATATAAAAGTTGGATATGTAAATGATGATGTGACATTTCTTAGAAGCTAAGATTACTATTTATCTAATTTCTCCAAAAAAATTTAAAAAATTGAAGATATCATACGCAAATTTATGGTCAAACTTAAACTATTTGATTCTCGAGAAATAAAAAGTGTCACATAAAATGGGACAGACGAAGGATAACTCTCAATTAAATTTATTTCACTTTTTATTTTCCATTTTTAACATAATTTTTCAAGTTGGATTTCTAGGAATTCTATAGTAGACCCATTTAAATTTTACTTTTTGTTTTAAATTAGAGAACTTGGCCGCCGCACTTCGCGCGATCATTTAAATTAAATATTTTTGATTAATTTTATATTTACTCTGTTATTTAATCGTAATATTTTATTTTTTTTTAATAATATGAAGATTGTGAAAAAAATAAACCTTCACAAATTTTACATCTATTAAATGAGGAAGAATATATTTTTTTATCAAATAAGTTAAAATATATTTGCAAATAACAAATTCTTCCATTGCATGAAGTTGATCCTTTAATATATAATATATATTCCGGTGTATCATTCTCCTTAAATATCTAAGAAATATCTCATAATGTCAAATAAAACTGTAATACTCCCTCTGTCCCTAATTACTTGTCCACTTTTAAGTTGACACATTTATTAAGAAATCAATTAATGACATAGTGAGTTTATCATTTCACCCCTATTAATTATGAAGTAGATGAAAAATTCTGCAATTTTCAAAGTAATTAGTCATTTAATTGAGGGTATAGTAGGTAAAAAAAATATTCTTTCTTGATTTGTCAAAATAGACAAGTAATTAGAGATAACTATAAAATGAAAAGTGAACAAGTAATTAGGGACAGAGGGAGTACTAAACAAATTCATCAGCAAATGAAATTTATATTAAAAAATATATTGAATAATAGCGTAATGATACCTTAACAGAATTTCCTATCCATTTAAAAAAAAAAACCTTCACCCTTTCATTTTCGTTATATCTTCTTATTTAGTAGAAGAATCATCATTTATTATATTCTACTCCACCTTAATTTGTACCATCAGAGTTTTTAAGAATAAACATTAAATTTTAAATCGAAATAAAAAATCATTGAAAAATGACATAAAAAATAATAATAGTATATGAAAATTAAAATAAGGTGCAAGAAAAGCCTTTTCACGATAATTTTTTGAAATATATTGATAACAATTAAAATGAAGCTGTTATTTTATCTTTAAAATTAAGTTTGATTGAATTGAATTAGTACAATGAGAAAAAATATTAAACTAATAACTTTTTAATGTTATTAAATGCATTTTCATTTTAATTGAGCAGTAGATTAAAAGTTCCGAATTAGGATATTAAAATAATATCTTACTCTCTCCTTAATTATTATGGTATTGCAAACATTTATTTTCCTTAAATGGTGATTCATTTTCCATTTACAGTTATATCCAATTAATTTCTAATGTATTGAATGTGGTTATTGGATATTCAAATAATATCTTTATCTTTCCTTAATCTTAATAAAATTATAATTTAACATTTATTTTTCTGAAATGATAATTTTGTTTTAATTCCTAGAACATATTGTTTACTATATTGAATGTAATTATAATAAAACATATTGTATTTAGTATGACAAAAAAAACTCAAAAAATGGAGAAATTAGATAAATAGTAATCTTAGCTTCTAAGAAATGTCACATCATCATTTACATATCCAACTTTATATATATAAAAGAGTTAAAAAAGAAAAAATAAGTGATTTAAGAAAATTATATAAATAACATTAATGATGAGATGAAGATTAAGAAAAAACGTCAAATAAATTAGTAGTATTGATGATGATAAAAGTTTAATAAATCATTTTTTCTATTATTAAAATTTTTAACATAAAATTTCCAATCTTTTAAAATTAAAAATAAATGTTAAAAATAAAAATAAAAATCGAGGCAATAATTATTTTAAAGAAAAATATAACCAAAATTGTCAGAAAAAATTGATAAAAATAAATAAGTATCTATTACTAAGAATGATGTCACTACATTTTCTATTTTAACTTTATTGTTACATATGGATAGAAACTTTTAGAAGAAGAAATGATCCAAAAATTTAAAAATAATGATTCCTTAAATGGTGATTCCTTTTCCATTTACAGTTTTTCAATTAATTTTTAATGTATTATATATGGTTATGGATATTGGAATAATAATTTTATCTTTCCTTAATCATAATAAATTATATTTTAACCTTTGTTTTTGTCAAATGATAATTTTCTTTTCATTCGTACAACATATTGATTAATATATTAAATGTAATTATAATAAAACATGTTGTATTTAGTATGACAAAAGAATTCAAAATTTTAAAAAATTAAATAAATAGTAATCCTAACTTCTAAGAAATGTCACTAACTTCAAATATATATATATATATATATATATATCTAAGAAAATGATATAAATTACATTAATGATGAAATGAAGATTAAGAAAAGAAGTAAAACAAATTAATAATAATATTGATGATGATAGGAGTTAAATAAATCATTTTTTATATTTTGTAAATTTTCAATATAAATTTTTCAGTCTTTTAAAATTAGAAAATGCTAAAAAAAATAAAACTAAAACTAAAAATCGAGGCAACAATTATTTTAAGGAAAAAATAACAAAAAATGTCAGAAACATTGATAAGAATAAATAAGTATCTATTGCTAAGAAAGTATCACCCCACATTTTCTATTTTAGCTTTATTATTACATATAGATAGAAACTTTAAGATGAAGAATGATCCAAAAAATTTAAAAAAAACAAATCAATTATGTAAAAATACATGTGTAATTCTTATAAAGTTATAATAACTAATTTCTTCAAATAAATAATTAAATGAAAGAAAAAAAAGTAATTAAGAAAATAATATAAATAGCACTAATTATGAGATTAATAGCATTGATGAGGAAAATATGATCATCTTTTTAAATTATTTTTAAAGAAAATATATATAAACTTTAATTAAAGATAAAAAAAAAAAAAACTTTAATTAAAGATACAAAAAATCAAGACAAAACAAAAGAAGAAAGAAATTAGAAGAATGATGAGGTTGAAAGAAATAATATCTAATTTTCTCTCTTTTCAAATCACAAAATAAATTTTTGCTTGTTCTCCTCCTAATTTGATACGAATTCCATAAATAGAATGATTTTTTCTCCAAATAATTTTTCTTACCCTTTGAAACACTAATCAACCTTCTTATAAATTTCTCAACCACAATGAATTCTCTCCTTGTAGGATGAATAAACATTTTTTCAAAAAGTCTTTTGTTTTGAAAAGAATTTTTTGTTACATAATCTCTTTCTTTACATCAATGTCTTCACAAGAATCATGAGATATTCTCTCTTTCTTTTTTATTAAAAAAGTCACATGACCTAGAAATTTGATGGACATCTTAGCGACAGAAGTTGATACCATATATTGATCATCATCGTCAGAAGAAGAAGAGCCAAAGTGAAGAAATTTGTTCTTATTTGTTACAAATGCTCAACTATTTTTTTTTTATTTTATAGGCTAAATAATTATAAACAGTTATAAAAAATGAATAGTTTTTATCTTTTCATCTTCCATTTTCATTTTCTTAAATCTATATTAGTGTAATGGATGTTATAAAGGGCTAATTAATCGGGTATGACATAAATACTTTTTTTAAAAAAGACAAATAAAAAATACAAAACAAAGATAAAATGCCAAAAAAAGGAGAAAAAAGATGAATAGAAATACTGGTCATAGAGAGATGCCACATCAAATTGTCTATATTCAGCTTTATATATACATATATACGTTCATGCCCTTAGATGTTATTTTATTACTTTAGCTGGCATCGACATTTTTGTAAATCTGATATCTACTTTGGAACATTTTATAATGTGGCATAGGCTGACAATTGAGATCATAAATTTAAAAATAATAAAATTTAATCTATTATAATACTAATATCAATATCATAAAGATATATATATATATATATATATATCATTTAAAAAATATATAAAAAGTATTATAAATTGTAATAATTAACCGCTTTATTTTTTTTAAGTCATATAACTAATTTGATTTACACTCCAAAATTCATAGGTGTCACATAATTTACACATTAATTCTTCATTACTTAATATATGTAATTATATCAATGACATATAAATTGAAATAAAAAAATTACATATTTTATTTGAAAATCACGTAATAGTACTTACTATAAGGTATAATAATTAACAACTTAACATATTTTAAAATTTTAGTTGACTCTCCAAATTCCATATTTCTCATGTAATTGAGACAGAGAAAAACATATATTGGTTTAAAATTAGTAAAAATATTATAAATTATAATAATTAACAACTTAAAATTTATAAAAAAAATTTAGTTGGCTCTCCAAATTCAATCGGTATTACAATAATTAAAACATAGAAATTAACATAGATTGGACTCCTGCTGACATTTATGTTTCCTTTTTTAAAATTTTTTCTTTTATACTTTATATAAATAAATTTTTTATGTAAAAAGTATTATAAATCATAATAATTAATAGCTTAAAATATTTGAAAACATATTAAAAGTTTTTGTTAACTTTCAAAATTTCATCTATACCGCATAAATTGAGAGAAATATAGATATATAGATATTTTAAGTTGCTAATTATTGTGAGTTATAATACGTTTTATGTAATTTTCATATATATTACTCGCTTTGTCCTGATTTATGTGATACAAATGAAATTTCAAAAGTCAATGAATTTTTTATAAGTTTTTTTTTATATTAACTTGTTAATTATTGTGATTTATAATATATTTACGTAAAACATACTCTAAATAAAAAAAATTAGCAACTTAAAATATATAAAAACATACTAAAAAATTGATTAACTTCAAATTTCATATGTACCACATAAATTAAAACAGAAACAGTAACATATATTGCACGGGGTCCCATATCTAGTATAGTGAAAGAGAGAGTTGAGATAGAGAAAAATATTTTAAGTCTTCAACTAATTCATTATACAAAAGGGGAAAATTATGTGTTGAAGAAATGTGTTCTTTTTGTGGAGCTTAATTTAAACTCTTCAACTAACTTTAGAGTTGCTTGAGTTAATTATACAACGTTATTGGGTTATTGCATCCTGGAGGCGATAAATCAAGAATATTATTGTTGAATCGATGTAAATTATGTCGCAGTAGACTTGAATCTTCTTAAAGAGAGAGATATCTGTGTCTCAACCTGAATACTTTTTTATTTATTTTTGTCATGTTATTTTCAACTCTATTATATATATATTACACCATCACTACAATATGGCATGGGCCTGGCTAGTAATATATTAGACATTATAGATACTTCATTTTGTTTACAACAATAACAATCCTAATATGTTAGTGTAATTTTATAAGTAGTTTTGGGAAGATAAATATTTGAAAGGTAGAAAGATTATTTCGATAGACTCGATTGGCTCAAGTAAAATTATTTTAAAATAATTTGAAAAAAGAAATAGGAAGAAAAAAAGTCATGAAAAAAATGAAAAATGAAGAAAGTATAACAAAGTATGTTGAAATGAACAATAACTATAAGGCCTAATCCATCGGTGGCCCCTTAAAGCTGGCACGAAGTTTCACTTAGGCACCTCAAGTGGATGATGTTCATTTTAGACACCTCATGTAGGGTCTCGTTGTGTCATTTTGACACTCTTTTGCCAATCAACAAAAATATATGAGGTGTGTGTGTTACACTCGCGAATGATGTGTAAAGTAGTGAATTAAATGACAACATTTGTCAAAAACAATTTGTAGATAATGAAATTTGAGTAAAAATATAAAGTAATCAATGACTCGTGAATTTTTGCCCAAATAATTTTTTTAAATCAAATAAAATCAATAAAATCCCCACATGACTCCCCCCCCCCCCCCCCCAATTGTCTTCTCCCAAAACCCATACCCATTTGCAGAAACACCTGCTCCCCCTCCCCCCGCCTTCTCCAAATGCCCATACTCATTTGCAGAAAACTTTGCACATACCCGTTCCCCCACCCCATTGTCTTCTCCAAATACCCCCATCTGTTTTTTGCTAAAACATATGGGCACCTACATACTCTTTCTTTTTTAATAGTGTCTTCTTCAAATTTTTTTTTTTCTTTTTTACCCTAATTAGCAGGTTTATAATTCACCAAAAATTAAACTTACCCCTCTTTAGATATTAAATTCTTTCAAGAAAGAATCTCATGAATAATTTAATATTTAATCTTGAAATGGGTCTATTCCTAAAATTTTAAAATAGTTTCCATCATTTTTCATCATTTTACTGTAACTATTTTTATTCACCATGTTGGATATGTAAGTTTGCAAAAATGGTGGCTGAAAATGGGAAAGAAGAAGAAAAAAAATAATTAAAAAATCGACTAAATAGGTTTTTCACGCGCGCTCAACAAGTGTATTACACTCACTAAGCCATGTAAGCAAAAAGTGTCAAAATGACACAGCGAAACCCTACATGAGGTCATGTCTAAAATGAACATCGTCCACTTAAGGTGCCTAAGTGAAACTTCGTGCTAACTTTAAGGGGTCATCAATGGATTAGGCCTAACTATAATTAGGTAACTGAAGTACGAAAAAAAAATGGATAAAAAATTAAAGAACAAATGCGTATGAGAGTACATATTACTAGTGGTAGAAACTACTCATACCATGTTGTACTATTTTACTGCCAACATTGCTTGATCTTCTTGTTGGATAGTCTTTCAGCTCTCAACTTGTTAAAGGAGTAAGAGCCCGTTATTTTTTTATTTTTTTATTATATTTTAAAAGAAAATAGTTTTGAAGTCAAAAATAAAAAGTCAAAAAATAAAAAGCACAGAAAGATTTACTTTTGATATTTGATTTATTTTAAGTCACTTTAAACTTATTTTAAGTCATTCTTTACCTTGCCAAACACTTCCTAACTTATTTGAAGTCATTTTAAATTTATTTTAAGTTATTTTTTATATTTGTCAAACATTTTTAGGAGTAAAAAGCTGACTTGAAAGTAGGTTTGACTAACTTTTAAGCCAATCCAAACACTCTCTAAATATCCGTATGAATTAACTTATTTTAGGTCATTTTAGTTTTTAAATATTTTTTTAATTTTAAAAGTATTTGAAAAGGTTATAAATTGTTTTTAAGTATTCATGGAACACAATTATACTTTTCTTTCACCCTTCTGTCTTACATATCAACAGGACCACAAAACACACATTTCAGTTGTTGCCAAATTTCTCAAATTGAAGAAAAAATAATAGTTACTGAAAATACTTTTTCTAATTCTATAACAATCCACTTTAACTTACAAGGTAGCACTAATTTTAAAAGACTAAGTTTGCGTTTGAATATGCAATATGAAGTTTTAATTTTAAATTAGTATTTGAATACTTGATTTGAGATTATAATTTTAAATCTTAAATTATCCCAAAAAAACAAGGACATGATTTCAACTCTTTTAAAGGTAAAACTTGACCCACAATAAATTTATATTTTATATATATAAAAAGATTCATCATTTTAAATTTTGTAAAAAAAAAATCATGATTGACGTGAAAGAATTATTTTGTACCATATTAAATGAATATATTAAAAATAACTACTATACTATTAGGAAACATGAAACTAGTTACGGAAATTATCAATAATCTCAAGCTAATTCATCGCTAAAAAGATCTTAACTAATTGAATTTTCTTATAATTCATCGCTAATCTATAGTTAATTAAATGGAATTAGCATGAAAATTTTGTTGTTTAACTACAAAAATGTGTGTCGCTAATTCGATGTTTTCTAATAGTGCTGAATTTTGATTATAACTGTTAGTGACTAGTGAATCTTTCTAAACTTATGTATATTTGAAATATTTGTCACATCCCTTTTCTGATCGTGGAAGGATTTTTTTCCAATTTAAGTGATCGTATTGATTAAGGGATTATTTTATTTTTTCAGAGTCGCCACTTGGAATTGAGTTATGGTGTTCCAAGTCACCTTTTCTTTTTAATCCCTAACCAAAAGGAAATGACTCTTTATTTTGGTCTACAAACCAGAAATTCAGGTAAGGAATTCTGTTGACCGAGGGGAAGGTATTAGGCATACCTCGAGTCCCGTGGTTCTAGCACGGTCACTTTTATTGACTTATACTTACGTTAAATTATTATTATTATTATTATTTTGGATACATTATTATAGGCATGGTTTGCTTATTTATTTATTGTTGAATTTTTATTAGTCTGAACCTAGATGCGTAACCGCATTCTTGGTCTTGACATTTAGAGGCATAACTGCCTTTTTCTCTCGAGTACCTCACACCTAATAATCTCAATTTACACCTCTTGATTTAAATTACTAAAAATTAATTATTAAACAATGTCAAGGTGCACCACCGCATCCTTGAATTTCTTTTTAAGTGTTTCAACGAAAATGTGTAATCACATTCTTAATTGAAACCATTTTTAGCGTAACTAAATTTGCCTACAAAAATTAGTCTGCCAATTTTTAAGCGTGAATCAAGTGGCGCCGAACTACCACCGACCACAATAATAATAATAGTATTAGTAATAATAATATTATTATTTCATCATAAACATGTGCACAATAGTTATTATTCACTGTTAAAATTTTCTTATTAGTTTTTATTTTATATATTTATTTATTTTTTTAAAAACCTAAGTTAGCTCTCAAAAGATAAAAGCAACACCCATATTATTGCACAAAAATAACTTATCACTTATTTGAACACAACTCAACAAATAATTCATCAAAATTAATAAGGCACAAGCACCAAAATAAATAATCACAAGTTATACAATTTTATTTCTAAATTTAATGATATAAAAGGTTCAAACAAATTTCAATATTATAATGCTAAAATTAAACATACATAAATTTGAGCAACTTCATGATATTAGAATCACATCTTGTATAATAATGAAATCAAATTATACAATGAAGATTAAATGGTACCTCTTGCGAAAATTTAATTCACGAAAAGGAAACAATCCTAATAAGGAGCCACGAACTCGAAATCACGAAAGTAAACCTCAAACTCAACCTCTAAGTGTGGGGTTGGAAGGAATTAAAAAACGTTTTGATGTTTTGATTTTTTTTCTATACGTACGAGTGTCTTTTGGTATGAATGTATAGTGTATTCTTTCTTTCTTTTGGTGTGAGGCTCAAAAATAAAATAAAATAAAATAATGGGTGTGTTTGTAGGTTGAAAAAAAAAGTAAAAATAGATGGAGGTGTAGGTAGTAATCTCTGTGTGTGTGTGTTTCTTTTCTTGTTTTTTTCTTCTTCTTATCGTCTATAGACGGTAGTGTGTTGTATTTTTCTGGGTCCCCTTTGGCAAATGTGTAGTATATGTTAATACTAGATATGGGACCCCGTGCCAGCACGGGGCCCAATATATATTACTATTTCTGTTTTAATTTATGTGGTACATATGAAATTTGAAGTTAATCAATTTTTTAGTATGTTTTTATATATTTTAAGTTGCTAATTTTTTTTATTTAGAGTATGTTTTTACGTAAATATATTATAAATCACAATAATTAACAAGTTAATATAAAAAAAAACTTATAAAAAATTCATTAACTTTTGAAATTTCATTTGTATCACATAAATCAGGACAAAGCGAGTAATATATATGAAAATTACATAAAACGTACTATAACTCACAATAATTAGCAACTTAAAATATCTATATATCTATATTTCTCCGAATTTATGCGGTATAGATGAAATTTTGAAAGTTAACAAAAACTTTTTATATGTTTTGAAATATTTTAAGCTATTAATTATTATGATTTATAATACTTTTTACATAAAAAAATTATTTATATAAAGTATAAAAGAAAAAATTTAGAAAAAGGAAACATAAATGTCAGCAGGAGTCCAATCTATGTTAATTTTTATGTTTTAATTATTGTAATACCGATTGAATTTGGAGAGCCAGCTAAATTTTTTTAAAGGATTTTTTAATAAATTTTAAGTTGTTAATTATTATAATTTATAATATTTTTATTAATTTTAAACCAATATATGTTTTTCTCTGTCTCAATTACATGAGACATATGGAATTTGGAGAGTCAACTAAAATTTTAAAATATGTTAAGTTGTTAATTATTATACCTTATAGTACTATTACGTGATTTTCAAATAAAATATGTAATTTTTTTATTTCAATTTATATGTCATTGATATAATTACATATATTAAGTAATGAAGAATTAATGTGTAAATTATGTGACACCTATGAATTTTGGAGTGTAAATCAAATTAGTTATATGATTTAAAAAAAATAAAGCGGTTAATTATTACAATTTATAATACTTTTTATATATTTTTTAAATGATATATATATATATATATATATATATATATATATATATATATATATATATATATATATCTTTATGATATTGATATTAGGATTATAATAAATTAAATTTTATTATTTTAAATTTATGATCTCAATTGCCTGCCTATGCCACATTATAAAATGTTCCAAAGTAGATATCAGATTTACAAAAATGTCGATGCCAGCTAAAGTAATAAAATAACATCTAAGGGCATGAACCTATATATGTATATATAAAGCTGAATATTGACAATTTGATGTGGCATCTCTCTATGACCAGTATTTCTATTCATCTTTTTTTTCCTTTTTTTGACATTTTATCTTTGTTTTGTATTTTTTATTTGTATTTTAAAAAAAAGTATTTATGTCATACCCGATTAATTATGCCCTTTATAACATTCATTACACTAATATAGATTTAAGTAAATGAAAATGGAAGATGAAAAGATAAAAACTATTCATTTTTTATAACTGTTTATAATTATTTAGCCTATAAAAAAAAATAGTTGAGCATTTGTAACAAATAAAAACAAATTTCTTCACTTTGTCTCTTCTTCTTCTGACGATAATGATCAATATATGGTATCAACTTCTGTCGCTAAGATGTCCATCAAATTTCTAGGTCATGTGACTTTTTTAACAAAAGAGAAACAGAGAATATCTCATGATTCTTGTGAAGACATTGATATAAAGAAAGAGATTATGTAACAAAATATTCTTTTCAAAATAAAAGACTTTTTGAAAAATGTTTATTCCTCCTACAAGGAGAGAATTCATTGTGGTTGAGAAATTTATAAGAAGGCTGATTAGTGTTTCAAAGGGTAAGAAAAATTATTTGGAGAAAAAATTATTCTATTTATGAAATTCGTATCAAATTAGGAGGAGAACAAGCAAAAATTTATTTTGTGATTTGAAAAGAGAGAAAATTAGATATTATTTCTTTCAACCTCATTATTCTTCTAATTTCTTTCTTATTTTATTTTGTCTTGATTTTTGTATCTTTAATTAAAGTTTTTTTTACTTATTTATCTTTAATTAAAGTTTATATATATTTTCTTAAAAAAGAATTTAAAAAGATGATCATATTTAGTTCCTTTCCTTATCAATGCTATTAATCTCATAATTAGTGTTATTTATATTATTTTCTTAATTACTTTTTTTCTTTCATTTAATTATTTATTTGAAGAAATTAGTTATTATAACTTTATAAGAATTACACATGTATTTTTACATAATTGATTTGTTATTTTTAAAATTTTTGGATCATTCTTCATCTTAAAGTTTCTATCTATATGTAATAATAAAGCTAAAATAGAAAATGTGGGGTGACACCTTCTTAGCAATAGATACTTATTTATTCTTATCAATGTTTCTGACATTTTTTTTGTTATTTTTTCCTTAAAATAATTGTTGCCTCGATTTTTAATTTTAGTTTTATTTTTTTTAGCATTTTCTAATTTTAAAAGACTGAAAAATTTATATTGAAAATTTACAAAATATAAAAAATGATTTATTTAACTCCTATCATCATCAATATTATTATTAATTTGTTTTACTTCTTTTCTTAATCTTCATTTCATCATTAATGTAATTTATATCATTTTCTTAGATATATATATATATTTGTGACATTTCTTAGAAGTTAGGATTACTATTTATTTAATTTTTAAAATTTTTGAATTCTTTTGTCATACTAAATACAACATGTTTTATTATAATTACATGTAATATATTAATCAATATGTTGTACGAATGAAAAGAAAATTATCATTTCACAAAAACAAAGGTTAAAATATAATTTATTATGATTAAGGAAAGATAAAATTATTATTCCAATATCCATAACCATATATAATACATTAAAAATTAATTGAAAAGCTATAAATGGAAAAGGAATCACCATTTAAGGAATCATTATTTTTAAATTTTTGGATCATTTCTTCTTCTAAAAGTTTCTATCCATACGTAACAATAAAGTTAAAATAGAAAATGTAGTGACACCATTCTTACTAATAGATAGTTATTTATTTTTATCAATTTTTTTTGACAATTTTGGTTATATTTTTCTTTAAAATAATTATTGCCTCGATTTTTTTTAACATTTATTTTTAATTCTAAAAGATTGGAAATTTTATGTTAAAAATTTTAATAATAGAAAAAAATGATTTATTTAACTTTTATCATCATCAATACTACTAATTTTTTTGACCTTTTTTCTTAATCTTCATCTCATCATTAATGTTATTTATATAATTTTCTTAAATCACTTATTTTTTCTTTTTTAACTCTTTTATATATATAAAGTTGGATATGTAAATGATGATGTGACATTTCTTAGAAGCTAAGATTACTATTTATCTAATTTCTCCAATTTTTGAGTTCTTTTGTCATACTAAATACAATATGTTTTATTATAATTACATTCAATATAGTAAACAATATGTTCTATGAATTAAAACAAAATTATCATTTCAGAAAAATAAATGTTAAATTATAATTTTATTATGATTAAGGAAAGATAAAGATATTATTTTAATATCCCATAACCACATTCAATACATTAGAAATTAATTGGATATAACTGTAAATGGAAAATGAATCACGATTTAAGGAAAATAAATGTTTGCAATACCATAATAATTAAGGAGAGAGTAAGATATTATTTTAATATCCTAATTCGGAACTTTTAATCTACTACTCAATTAAAAATAAAATGCATTTAATAACATTAAAAAGTTATTAGTTTAATAATTTTTCTCATTGTACTAATTCAATTCAATCAAACTTAATTTTAAAGATAAAATAACAGCTTCATTTTAATTGTTATCAATATATTTCAAAAAATTATCGTGAAAAGGCTTTTCTTGCACCTTATTTTAATTTTCATATACTATTATTATTTTTTCTGTCATTTTTCAATGATTTTTTATTTCGATTTAAAATTCAATGTTTATTTCTTAAAACTCTGATGGTACAATTAAGGTGGAGTAGAATATAATAAATGATGATTCTTCTACTAAATAAGAAGATATAACGAAATTGAAAGGGTGAATTTTTATTTTTATTTTTAAATGGATAGGAAATTCTATTAAGGTATCATTACGTCATCATTCAATATATTTTTAATATAAATTTCATTTGCTGATGCATTTGTTTAGTACTCCTCCTGTCCCTAATTACTTGATCACTTTTCCTTTTATAGTTGTCTCTAATTACTTGTCCATTTTGACAAATCAAGAAAGAATATTTTTTTACCTATTATACCCTCAATTAAATGACTATTACTTTGAAAATTTCAGAACTTTTCATCTACTTCATAATTAATAGGGGTAAAATGATAAACTCACTATGTCATTAATTGATTTCTTAATAAATGTGTCAATTTAAAAGTGGACAAGTAATTAGGGACAGAGGGAGTATTACAGTGTTATTTGACATTATGAGATATTTCTTAGACATTTAAGGAGAATGGTAGACCGAAATATATATTATATATTAAAGGATCAACTTCATGCAATGGAAGAATTTGTTATTAGCAATATATTTTAACTTATTTGATAAAAAATATATTCTTCCTCATTTAATAGATGTAAAATTTGTGAAGCTTTATTTTTTTTTCACAATTTTCATATTATTAAAACAAATAATAATATTACGATTAAACAACAGAGTAAATATAAAATTAATCAAAAATATTTCATTTAAATGATCGCGCGAAGTGCGGCCAAGTTCTCTAATTTAAAACAAAAAAGTAAAATTTAAATGGGTCTACTATAGAATTCCTAGAAATCCAACTTGAAAAATTATGTTAAAAATGGAAAATAAAAAGTGAAATAAATTTAATTGAGAGTTATCCTTCGTCTGTCCCATTTTATGTGAGACTTTTTATTTCTCGAGAATCAAATAGTTTAAGTTTGACCATAAATTTGCGTATGATATCTTCAATTTTTTTTTAAAATTTGGAGAAATTAGATAAATAGTAATCTTAGCTTCTAAGAAATGTCACATCATCATTTACATATCCAACTTTTATATATATAAAAGAGTAAAAAAGAAAAAATAAGTGATTTAAGAAAATTATATAAATAACATTAATGATGAGATGAAGATTAAGAAAAAACGTCAAATAAATTAGTAGTATTGATGATGATAAAAGTTAAATAAATCATTTTTTCTATTATTTAAATTTTTAACATAAAATTTCCAATCTTTTAAAATTAAAAATAAATGTTAAAAATAAAAATAAAAATGGAGGCAATAATTATTTTATTAAAGAAAAATATGTGTAGAAAAAGTAGAAGTAGATGAAGTTACTTTAGTTCATCTTTTTGGTGGGCCTCAATGTACAATTTCTATAGCTTTTAGTCCAACTCTTTAGTGCAATGTTGGTCCTCCAAACTCTCATTTCTAAATAAGAGTAAAATATATATATAGTAGTGTGTGGAATTTCTGGTGTTGTGTCGTGTGTTGTGTGAGGGGGGAAGTGGGGTTAAGGTGAGTGAAGTGGGTAGAGGTTTAGGGGGTAATGGGTAGTTTAGGCTATTTTTTATTTTCTAAATTAAATATATATAAAAAATTAAATTAATTAGTTTGAATTAAAAAGTTAAATAACCAATTTAAAAATATAATTAAGAAACATTGGCTTATTTAGTAAAATCTAAACTAAAAGAATACATATTTTTTGTAAGTTCCCATTTCTTTTTTAAACAAGTGAAAATAAAACATATCTTAAAAAATGATTCTATTTTTGTTATTTTCAAATCTTTTAAAATAAACTTAATAAAATAAGATAAAAGTCAAAATATTTAATTTAGATTTATAAAATGTTTAAGCTCTAAAAATGGTGTTAAACTTAAGTTCGGTAAAAAATTACGTGTCTACAATATTATAGTCAATTTATTTATAAAAGATAATTGAAAATATGTGATTTATCAATAAGGCGTCTCATGATATTTTAATATCTTATTTATGAATTATGATTTTTTCATGTGATAAAACTATATACAAATTGAGGAACTTTTTGATCAGTTTCACAATTTATGAATTTTCATATTTATAAAAAAGATTTAAATTTTTTTAAAAAGTATATTACATATCTAAATGATTTTGTCAGAGATTATCTTACATCACCATGTGAACAACGTGCAAGTTAGGTGAGATTTGATTCTCGAAAGAGATAAATTATAGGGAAAAAGGATAAATAAATTCCGAACTATCGTAAATGATATGCAGATATCATTCGTCATACTTTTGGGATATCGATGCCACTGTTGTCCAAAAACTAGAGCGTATATGCCCTTCACTCTAACGGAAGACTAAATAGGAACACGTGACACAATCTTATCCGTCGATCCAATATTTAATAAATATCGGGTCGGTGGATAAGATTATGACACGTGTATGTCCGTTAGTATAAAGGGTATATATGCTCTAGTTTTTGGATTGCAGGAGAACCAATGTGCCAAAAGTATGATGGATGATATTTGCATATCTTTACGATAGTTCAGGGGTATATTTGTCTTTTTTTCCTATATTATATACCCTTAGGTAGAGCCGTCAAAATAGGCTTAGCCCATGGGGCCGGCCCAACCCTACTCGTTATTTGGTAAGGGTTGAGATAGGATTTTTCAAGCCCATTTAAAACTAGGGCTTATAAGCCCGGCCCATATAAGTCCTTGGCCTTTGAGCCTTGATTGGGGCTGGGTTGGGGTCAGCCCATGGGCCAAAACTTTTTATTTAAAAGTAATTTACAATAATCTTACTAGTATATAATCTAATTATTTGAATACACGTTATGTTGTAATATTATAAATCTTCGTACCCAGATAGTATCTCGAAATATATGGACTCAAAATTGGGTTAATTTGTTCTAGGTACACTCTATCCAAGTAGATTCGCATGTATCTAGGATACATATACAAATCTTGCGCCATCGCCTCTCTCCTATCTTGCTTGTCACTCTCTTGTCTCACTCGCATATCCAGTATGCGAGATACATGCTAATTACACTAGATTTTTGTTAGTGTTATTGAAACAACATCATTGTTTGTCATATTTGATTTGAAAATCTTCTCATTTTTTTGATGTTATAGAATTATAAGTTTGAAAAGAAAAGAAAAACAGAAGGGCTAGCCCGCCCCAACCCTCGGCCCTTTTAGGGTTGGGTTGGGTTGCGCATTTTCAAGCCCTACTAAATGAAGGGCCGGCCCGCCCTAGCCCTTCAAATTCCTTGGCCCTCGAGGCTTGGGCTCGATGGGGCTGGGCCGGCCCTTTTTGACAGCTCTACCCTTAGGTATGAAATATATTATACTCTCCGTCTCAATTTATATGATTTACTTATCTTTTTAGTCAGTCTAAAAAAAATGACATATTCTTATTTTAAGTAATAATTTAACTTTAAAATATATATTTTATCTTTAATGAAATAATTTATAATCACACAAGCATTTATTACTTATTTACGCCACAAAAATTAAAAGTTTTTTTGTTAAACTTCGTGACAAGTTAAACTAGTCATATAAAATAGGATAGGAGGAGTTTTAACTCTTTTTTTCGGTAGTAAAATTTTAACTCTAATCTTTGTCTGTGAGAAAGTTAATTTCCTCTTTGCGTTTGTTTTTAATTCCTAAAAAAAAGTCTTTGGTATATAGTTTTTCAGAATTAACTTTTGTGAATAGGACAATTCCAATTTCCTTTTGTATTTTGAGGAGGATAATTTTTATGGTTCCCTCTTATTTGTGTATTTTTTTTACGTTTTTGAATTTTAACAAATAAGATAGGGGTTCATGTCAAATTCTCCGCCACTCATACGGTTAAAAAAGAACAAAAACTATTGTTGACGAATAACGATACTCTTTTTTGTAAACTCTTTCTACATAGTAAGTAATTTATTCAAATAGTCATATTTTTTTATTTTTCACTAATGTCCAATATTTATATTAAATTCAATTAATTTAAATTTATATCGAATAAAATCTCATTCGATAATAATGCTCTCTGCAAAGAATTTTTTTGACTATTCTAAATAATCGTTGATGAATGGATGATTCTCTATCACGAATCGTGATAGTATTTGCATTCTGCGGACCTCTCATTTTTTGTCTTTTCCTATCAGATATTTTATTTTACACACTTTTATTAATAATTGTGTCGAATTGTCACTATTTTTTTCTCGAGATAGACAATTTTGAAACTTTAGAGTTTAGATGTTAATTACAATTGGTTTGTAGTCGTTTTCATAATTAGGCCTAAGACAAAAGTTTAATATTTTATTATTTTTAATCTCAATATTTTATGCATATTAATTTATTTAGTATGATTCAATATTTTTTTATATTTTTTTTTATAAAACTAAAAACTTACCTAATTATTCGGTATTATGGCTATAAGTTTATATAAAACATATATTTTAACTTTTAAAAAATAATAATTGATCCGTTAAGTTGATTTTTCTAAAACTATGACACCCCTACGTAAATGTGGCCCTCTCAAATAATTGTTACAATTATCCAAGCACATCAATTAACTAGAAAATTTGTCTGCGTTTCATGTTGTGGTTAAATTTTTTAAGGGATAATTTTACAACACTCATCTCTCCTGTGATTTACAATATTACGTATGCTTTTCTTATTTTTATTTTTTTGTAATCATTCTATAAATTTATTTAAAATAAATATAAATTAATTTAATTTGATAACTTTATCCTTTTGTATTAATTTCTTCATATTAATCCACATTTTAAAAAAATGACTTATCTAATGAAATTTTCAAAAATAAATCAATATGAAGAAGTGTGAATATATAGATTATTATATATACTTTTATCATTAATATTAAGAAAAACATGTTTGAGTAAAAGAAACTAAGAGATGCGTCGGTTAAAAAGTATGAGAATAGGTAATAATAATAAATAATTTACTGCAACTAAAAAATAGATAGTGGCAAATAGAGACAGATGAAGCTATAATTTTAATCATTATTGATTCTGAATTTTATAACGACGATTTCAAATGTTATTAATTGATACTTACATATTTAATATACTTTTCAATACAAATATATTATATGAGCAAAAATTATTAAATTCAGTTGAATCTGTACTCGAATTCTAACTCGGCTATAGGACACCTAAGTCTAACACGTGAAACATGACCAATTATTGTACCAACTCTGATTTGAATTATTGATCATTCAAATCTTATAAACAATTTTAAAGTTGTTACAATGTATTCATTTAAATATTGTTATGAAAATGACTTCTTGTTGTCATGTGGTATTATATTAGTAGTTGTGTCTACAAATTATATGTTATCACTATCAATCTCACCACCTGATGATAACATCTAACAATTATTTTCTCAGTTATATATTTTAGAGTGTACCTTTGTCAAGTTAAATATTTTTTATAACGTACAAACTAAGATTTTTTGTATTATTGTGTGTATAAATACGGAGTATCATTTAACTCAACTTTATACTTTATATTTTTTAATTTTGAGCAGAGCTAAATTATGCATGTTAAAGAATTGAGAAAATTATCATCCTTAATTGTTCGATGCACGATTTAGAGATAATATCTTAAGATTCAAGTATTCAAAGTCGAACACATTTTAATATATTGGTGTAATATATCATAAATACTATAAATTACAGTTGACATAAAATGAACAAAAATGAATAGAGATAAATGTCAAAAACACACCTAAACTATCTTCTTCTTTTTTAGTTTCATACCTAAACTATCACTTATTAGTTTGAGAAACTCACCTCAGTGGTGTGTGAAATGCACTCTCCTTTATTTGAAAAAACCTTGACACATGACATTCCACATGGATAAAATATTTCACCTTGACGAAAATTAAATAATACACTATTAATATTAATTAAAAATGGGAAAAAGGACAAATATATCCCCAAACTATCGTAAATGGTATGCAGATACCCTCGGTCATACTTTTGGGACATTGGTGCCCCTGCCGTTCAAAAAGTAGAGCATATATACCATTTACACTAACGGGCATACACGTGTCATAATCTTATCCACCGACCCGATATTTATTAAATATCGGATCGATGGATAAGATTGCGCCACATGTCCTTATTTAGTCTTCCGTGAGAGTGAAGGGCATATATGCTCTAATTTTTGGACGACAGAGGCACCAATGTCCCAAAAATATGACGGAGGGTATCTGCATACCATTTACGATAGTTTAAGGATATATTTGTCTTTTTCCCCATCAAAAATTAAAGATTAACGTATTACTATCCCAAAAAATATTTTTTTTTAAAAATTAAATTTTAATTATTTTTCTTACCCAATTCCACTACATCCTCCCCGTACTCCCCCACCCCCAACAATTCCCCGTCCTTCTATTTTTTTAAAATTTATTTTATAAAATATTTTTTTAAAACCATACTTTACCTCCCCCCCGAAAAAAATTTCGATATTCTTTTATTTTAAAAAAATAAAAGTTCTACCCCATCCTAAATTTAACCTCTGTTCCTTATTTAATTTTATTTTTTTTACATTTTTCTCGTTTTGTGTTAGATATATACATATATTTTTTAGAAATTTTTTTCTACTTGTGTACCGAATATAACGTTAATAAAAATTTTATTTTTAAAAAAGTCTTGTGACGGCAAGTAAAAATTTTTTTCAAATATGTATATCTAACACAAAACGAGAAATTTTTTGGAAGCGGAGGGTTAGGTGGAGTAGAATTATATTCTAAAAATAAAATAAAATATTATCTAAATTAGTATGGGGGAGGGGGTGAAGTTAAAAAAATTAAATACTTTTATAAAAGAAATTTAAATTAAAAGAATGGACACGGGGGAGGGGGGACGGTTAGAGGAAGTGATGGAGTGGGGTAAGAAAAATATTTTACATTTTATTTTATAAAAATATACTAGTATTCTTTTTTCGATAATAATTTTTTGATCTTTAATTTTAACTAATAGTAATTATTTATTTAATTTTTGTCAATGTGGAATGTTTTGTCCATGTAGAGTGTGATGTAACAATTTTTTTTAAATAAAAGAGAGTTTATGATTGGTATAAACGAAAGAGGTGTGTTTCTCAAACTAATAAGTGATAATTTAAGTATGAAATTCACACTCTGAATAGTTTAGGTATGAAACTCAAAAAATGAATTAGTTTAGATATGTTTTTGACACTTATCTCAAATGAATAAATAAATCTTTAGGCAGACACAAATACCTCGCTGTCTTTAAGGAGATTCAAGTTCATCCCCTCCATGTGCACATGATGTGCATGCAACATTTTCATTTATTTGACAATCTTCTCTATGATAATACATACGATTTAAATTGACAAAATCATTTCTGTAGAGAACAATATTTTACAGCAACACTAAAAGAGTCACCTTATCATACATATACATTGGTTATAATACAATAACAAATAGTATCAGATACATATATATACATCAAGCTCTCTGAGTACTGTATTCACATTGTTTTTCTTTAACTTCCTTCTCATGGCGATTATATCGACAAATTATGAGAAGAAAATATAGGAAGTTCACAACATTGAGGAAAGCAAGTAACCAGTAGTAATAATCTAAATGACCATTGTTAATATTACTTGACAACCAGCTAACTCCACCTCCATATGAAGTAACAATATCCACAACATTCACTAAAACACTCCCAAAAAAGCCAGATACAGACATTCCAAGTGTGAAAATAGCCACAACAAAACTAGACATGCTTTTTGGAAGTTCAGAGTAAAGGAACTCTACCAATCCGATTGCATTGAAAGCGTCAGCTAGTCCAAGAAGCACGTACTGTGGCACGAACCACATTGCCGACATGTTTATATTTGGACCGTCTTGTGGATCTTTCTGATCAATTGCTATGCCCCGCCTTATGCCTTCTGTTATCGCTGAAAGTACCATCGCTGCAGCAGAGAGAACTAAACCAATTCCCATGCGAAGAACGGGGCTTAAGCCTCCTGGCTGTCCTGTATATCTGGCCTTTATTGGCACGAGAACACGATCATAAAAGGCAATCCACATCACTAGAGTGATAACCATAAAGACAGAAAAAGATCCGGCTGGTATTTCAATATCCGAGAAGATATGTCTATCCATTGTCTTTGTTTGGAGTGTGGCAAACGAAAATTGGTTTAAGCTCAGCTGAACCATTATATTGCTAGACCACATGGGAACAACTCTAAGAAGAGACTTCAAAGATACTACTTGTTCTACACTACAGAGTCTCCACGGATTTGAAGCGAATCCATCAGGATTTATATCTCTTTCAGGATCTTCAATCATGCAAGCTTTATTTAAACACCTACATGAAGATCAGTAAAAAAAAGGTACATCTTTAGCTAGAACAGCTAATAGTAACATATAATCTTGATGTTACTAAATCAAACATAGGATACCCTCCGAACGAATCATACCTAAAGCTGCTTGTTAAGGCTTGAATTTCAGAATCGGAAGATTGATGATAATAGTCTTCACAGTTAACAGAGTGAAGATCGATATTTCTTTTTCTAACAGAAGCAACAAGTACTTGAAAGAATCCAGTGAACAAGCTTTCGCTAGCACTAACTTTGATATACATAGAAGAACCCAAAAGGAAGGCTGAAACAGAGAAAAACATAAGGATAGCAGGAATTCCGAAACCAATTCGCCAACCAAAAGCATCTTGAATATACACAATTAAGGTTGTCGCAACAAGTGTTGACATTCCAATAGTAGCATAGTACCAGTTGAAATAACTTTCCATAATCCTTTTATTATTTGGATTTTCTTTGTTGTCCAATTGATCAGCACCAAACGCTATAGAACAAGGTCTAACGAAACCAGCTCCTAGAGCAATTGTCCCAAAAGAAAACAATAATACAAGGAGTTGTGCTGGTGTTGGTCTATCACATTCATTGATCTCGAAATGATCACAACGTGAAGGCCTCAGCTGTGGAACCATGGTGGTTAACCAAAGAATAGTCATTCCCTATGGAAAAAAAGACGAAAATTTGTTTCAGCTAAGTTGAATTCTACATCACTAAGAAATGTTGTTTGTCCAGAAACATATCCACTGGTGAATTAGGTTCTTGATTGTTCTCCCATGAACCAACTTCAACTAAGTACTTGTTTTAGACATAAAAGGCTTCCAATTGTGACTAACACAATTATTGTGGAGTAATAGAAATGGCATAATACATAAATTTGTCATTTAACTTGGCATCAATCGACATTTATGCTCTCCAACTTTGGATGTGCATAAGTAGACACTTAAATTAGTATAAAGTTGAACAGATAGACACAACTGTCCTACATTACATATACAAAGTAATTCGAGTGTATTTCACTTGAATTGTCACATAGGATGTATGTCTCCAGCAGAGCAATAAATGGAACTTCGATCAGATGTGGGTTATCAAATCCACTGCTAAGATGTCCAACAGATTTACTTGTTCAACTTAATACAAGTTTAAACGTCTACTTATGCACACTAAAAATTGGAGGATATAGATGTTAGCTAAGACTAAGTTAAAAAAATCATTTACGCATTATGCCAATACAAATTAAATTAAACAGCTTCAATTCTCTCAAATTAGTCATGTCATTTAGCACATCCTTACTGAATTTAGGGTAAGGGCAGACTTCATAAGGAAATACTTTGAGGCCTTGAGCTGAAACCAAACACCAGAAAATGACTTATTTTCAAGAAAACATTTCCCTTCATGCTAAGTGCTAACCATACACACCGATAAAGGAAACAATCACTACAATAAAAACAACTTTTAGCATGTATATTAACAAAGTCTGCTTAAGTCTTTATCAGACTCAGTTAATTGTCATTAGATTCAATGTCACTACATGCTTTAACGATATTCACAAAGAGTGCTAAAAAGTAATTGTCCCTAGTAATTGCCACCAAAAAGACATATTTATCAACAATTAAGCTATTTCCATTAATTAATTGCTGCTAAGCTGAAATGACAAAAATAAAAGTTAAAGAGCAGAGTTATTGGGACATACAAAAAGGCTGGAGATAGATCCAATAGCAACAACAGTGAAGCGACCCAAGAAAGAATCAGAAACAAAGGCACCCAAAAGGGCCAATCCATGGGAAAGAGCAGACCACATACTCAGTAAACTTGTAGCTGTTACAATTTCTAAATTATAAACTTTCATCAAATATATCACCATATTTGGCTGCAACCCATAACTTGCCACTTTCTCCAATGTTTCATTCACTGCAAAAGTTAGTAAAAACACACACAAAAAATGATTCTTGACAAAACAAAACAAAAAAATTAAATATAATGGAAGAAACCCCATAAAGATTTTGTCTAACCTATGATGAATGGCATGGTTTTGAGACCACCCTTTGTGTAAGTTTTTGGCAAATGATCTAACAACCTCTCTTCTTCCTCCTCCTCAATAATTGCCATCTTTTTAATTTTTTTTTATTTTTTTTCTAATTTTGTTCCAATCTGTGTTGCAAAGGGTTGAAGAGAAAATGTTTTTGCCCCATTTGTGGAGCATCCAGAACAGTCAAATATCTGCTTATTGATTGATGAGAGGTGATATTTTTAGATTAGGAAGAATCACAAATAAAGTAGGCACCTTTTCATAATTCAAGCAGAGTAATGATTATACAAGTTGTAGTGGTAGTAGTATTCAAGTGATCTTGATTAGTAAAACTAGAAAGCAATCGCCATGTCAACACGGACCCAATATTATTAAGTATTATTTTTTGTGAAAATTTCATATATGACATATATTATATTAATATTTTCAAATTATAGCAGTAGATTTAAATTTTCAAATTGTAACATTAAAAATTTCAGGTTCTAACAATTTATTAAAAAAAAAATTGTTTTTAATAATTCAAAACATTTGTTTTTTTTTAAAAAAAGAAGATAAAAAAAACAAAAAAAAAACATTTTTGAAGGCAAAAAGGTAAAAAAAACAGAAATAGGGGTGTTAATTTAATTTGATTGAGTGTAGATAATTACTAATTAGCACGAATTAAGAAATTCAAACTTATTAAGAATATTTAGTTTCCTTAATTCACTCAAATTAGTTAAACTTAATTAAAAATTCTGATTTTATCCTTTTTTTTTGTTCAACGTTTCTCTCTCTTCAATTTTCTGCCAAAAATCTTCTCACTGTCGAGTAATTGAAGTTTTTTTTTTCTTTGAAAAATCTTGATTTTGTTGAGATGGACAACTACGTATCAATATTAATTAAACATGGTGGAAGATGGGGTCCTTCAGGTTAGTATTTATTATTGTTTAGTGATTGGTCAAAATTGTTTTTGTTAATATTTGTTCATAATACGTTTTTGTTAATTTTGTTCATAATACGTTTTGGTAAGTTTCTTTTTTTTTGTTTGATTAATTTGTATACTGTCAAAATCATGATTTCGTGAGAAATAGGCGCAATATATGAAAGATTTGAGTATAAATGTATAAAATATAAATAGTTTTATCGTTGTAGATTAAGTAGGTATAGTAAAATTGTACTATTGATTACTGTTTTCTTTTTTCGAAAATATAAATTAAATGTAAAATGTTGAATAAATTTGGTAGTATAAATGTAATGAAATTGGTATGAAAGTGTGTTCACTAATGTGTAAAAAAGTTATTTAGATTTTTGAAGAAATGTATGAAAAGTGTTTTAATTTGGTATGAAATTTGAAATTTTATTGATTATATATGTTTTGTCATTTGTGTATAAATTTGTGTGAGAGTAATGAATTATTTGGTATGAGAAATGTATAAAATTGGTATGAATGATGATTGTTGTATGAAATGTGTATTAAGTGAGTATAAAATGTGAAATATTATTTTTTGTATGAAATTTATTTTGTAGTGTACTGTTTGAATGATATTTGTATGAAAAAATAATGACGAGTGTGTATAATTTTGTTGTTATTATAATCAATTTATGATGGAACAGGAAAATATGCAATTCAAAAAGTGTCGGAGCATAAATTGATACAAAAAAATATTGTTTCAATGCGTAGTATCATATTATATATAGTTTTGTAAAGCTTTTTGTACTTTTGTATCCTGTAATACTAACACAATAATTTATGATGAAACAGGAAAATATGCAATTCAAAAAGTGTCGGAGCATAAATTATTGTCGTCTGGTTCAAAAAGAATTGTAGGGAGACCACAACATGAACGTTGGAAAGGATTTGCTTATGTGAAATGCAAGAGGTCTAAGGTTACGTGTAGTACATGTCATTGGGAGGGACACAACAAGAAGACATGTTCAAATTACCTTGCTGGAAAAAGAAGACATGTTTATTTTTATTTTGTTTTGGTTGTTTTAAAGTGACAAACTCATGTTTTGATTTATTTTATCTTTTAAGTTAATGAATTATAATTCAGAACATTTATTATGTGTACTAGTTAATCATTTGTGTATTAAGTGTTTTTCAAATGTATAGTAAAAAAAACTAGATAATGATGGTATGCAATTGATATCAACTGAAAATTCAAATCTTAGTATGAAATTGGTATACATTTGGTATCCAACTGATGTCCCAGCGATAGAATTGAAAAAAAAAACTTGTAATTGAGATTTCAACTGAAATAGCCAACCTAAAACTAGTTAATGTTGCATCTAATTTGTATACATTTGGTATCGAATTGATATCACATTGAAAAAATTGAAAAAAGGGCATGTAATTGAGATTTCAACCGAATTAGACAATCTAAAACTAGTTAATTTTATACCCAATTGGTATACATTTGGTATCTAATTTATATCCAATTGGAAAAATTGAATAAAACATGTAATTGATATTTCAACTAAATTAGTCAACCTAAAACTAGTTAATTTGTACCCAATTAATGTACACTTGGTATCGAATTGATATCCCATTGGAAACATTAAATAAAACATGTAATTGAGATTTCAACTAAATCAGACAACCTAAAACTAGTTAATTTGTACCCAATTGGTGTACACTTAGTATCGAACTGATATGCCATTGGAAAAATTGAAAAAAACATGTAATTGAGATCTCAAATGAATTTGCCAGCCTACCAACAATATTCATGTTTCATTCCGATACCAACTTCATTTTATAAGTAGTTATAAATTAATTATTTCACATAATTTATACAAAAATTAAATCAATTTCATATCAACATTCATACACTATATATAAAATTCAGTTCAGACCAATATTATTCATGTTTCATTCCATATTCATGTACATAAATTTTAATAAAACAATATACCATATTTGAAAAAAAATTCACACCAATATTATTCAAACATCATACCAGATTTCATGTGCACTGTGGCATTTAACAAACGACACTAAAATCAACTAATTGGGCTACTGATATCAAACCAATATCAAATAACACATCATACCAGTTGAATACCAACATTCCATCACATTTCATACAATATTCATATATCATATATTAATGTCATATCATACAAATATTATTCAAATTTTGTACAGTTTTCACATCAATATAAGTTTCGTAACAACAATAATCCTAATACAATATTTTTAACACAAAAAATACTCAATTGAATAATTCAAAAATAAATTAAATAAAATACTTATCCTAACCACTTTTTTGCCTTTTTTTGAAATTGGGATTTCTGAGTCCTCCTTCCTTGTTATTCTTCTTGTTGATTGGTTTGAAGACTGACAATTTCGACATTTGTTGCTTTTTTATTTTTTTCTTTTTAATCTCGCTTACGAAATCTGAATCCGAATCCGAATCCGAAATAGAATGAGTCGCTTCTACAATTTTCACCTTCCTCTTTTTTTCCTTTTGATTTGCATGACTAACTGTTTTCTTTGCTTGACTAATCTTCGACTGAGAAGAAGCATCTTTTACCGAAATTTCATTATTTGTTGGCATTGCAGCACTTATCTCTAGTTCAAGAGCAGAAATCTTGACCAACGCCTCTTCTCGAGCTGCCTGCTACCTACAACAAAAGAGTTGATAGAGAGAACAAAAGAATAGAAAGAAATTTTTCATATCTGACATTCTTTTCTGCACATATAATTTTTAAAACATGTGCTAATTTTAAAACAAATACAGATCCACTTCTAGTGGGGCACAAGTAAGCATTCGCTTCTTCCAATTATCAAACATAACAAAAAATTCATACAGAAAGGAAAGTATGTTATCTTACTTTTTTCCTTCCACATCCATGGGGCTCAATCGTGAGTTCTGCTGATTTTCTCTTTTAATGAAGAAGACGAACGTTGAAGACGGTGAGAGAGAGAAAAATAGGTCTATGTAAAAGAGGAACGTGGGGGTGGGGGCGTGAAAACTGGGAAAAAAATCTTTAAAATGGTGTAAGAGATAATGTCAATTGATTCTCTATTAATGTTATCCCAAAAATGGTGTAAGAGATAATGACAATTGATTATCTTATTTCTCTTACTTATTAATTGTAAGGTAATTATAAAAATAATAATTAATTAATTAAATCAAATAAATTAAATTATGGATTAAAACTAATCTATTAATACTTGTAATTAAACTGTTATAAGTTGTAATATAAAAAAAGTACATCTAAAGGCTGTAATATTAGATATGTGGGGTGAATTTTTCTTATTTTTTTTTGTTAAGTTTGTTTTTACGTGAAATTGGAGAAAATAAATTTGATGGATGTAAGGTGGTGTTCGTTATGTAAAATGTTAATTTTTCTATATTTGATCAGTTAAAATCTTTGCAATATATTTTCTCTAGAAAATAATTTTTTTCCTTTTAAAATGAGGAAATGATTTCTATAATAGACGTATTAAAAAAAAAGTTACACATGATATTCTACATTGATAATGTCTTCCTTCGTTTTCAACCACACCTCATTTTTACCCCATAATATCGAGCTCCCCCCATCTTTATCCCCACCACCACACACATCCCTACCCTCTACCTTCACCTCTTATAGTATTTGTCTAAATTATATAAAAATATTTTTAGGATAATAATTTTTGCCAACCTATCAAAAACAAGAAAACAAATAAGAAACATATTTATTTTCCTAGAAATCATTTCTAAAATAATATTTTTAATCTTAACAAACACATCCTAAGTAATTATTAATCATATATAGTATTGCATACTAAAAATTGAATACGCTCTCGATCCATGAATAAATGTTGATTGTCAAATAATAAATTATTATACTCATGGAAACATTATACCATTAGATACTTAAAGCGACACTTTATACACACAGAGAGTATTACTATTTATATATTAGAAAAAGATGATACATTTTTTCAATAGTCATCAAGGTTCTTATTTTTAGTTTTTTTTACCAAAAACATATTACGGAATAATTTTATTAATTATATTTTAAAATTTATTATTAATATATCATTGTTAAAATAACAATTAGGATAAAAATAAAGAAAATGTGCATACTCTACTAATTAATTTAATTTTAGAATCCCAATTATCTAAGAGTTTAACTTGACTATTAGTATTTTATAGAATTACTTAATGATAATGACAAAGTCAGGCAAAAATAATTAATTTTCTTAATTTATTAAAATAAACAAGTAGAACATTAATTTATTATTATATGAGTCAAATTAATAAATTTTCATTAGAATAACAATTAGGATAAAACTAAAGAAAATGTGCATACTCTACTATTTAATTTAATTTTAGTCTCTCAAATATCTAGTAGTTTAACTTGACTATTAGTATTTTATAGAATTATTTAACGATAATGATAAAGTCAGGCAAAAATAATTAATTTTCTTAATTTTTTAAAATAAACAAGTAAAATATTATTTTATTATTATAAGAGTCAAATTAAAGATAACATTTACTATTTACTTTATTAATTATAATTAGTGGATATGAATTGATTTTCGAGAAAACTCTCAGCTAATAAGAGGATAACATTTTCCTTGATTCCTATAATTGATTCTTCTCATTATTTATCCTTTCTACCATCTCTTCTCATTATATGTTATGTCAGCTCATTTTTACTTGTCATATTTGGACTTATATATTCATTAATAATAATAATTTATAAGTTAAATAATTAATACTAAAAATATAATATAATTTTTAAAATTTTTTTATTCTTAATATATGAAAATTGACATTAAAAAAAAATTATTTTTAAATAATGGACAAGTAAAAGACGGATGAAGTATGTACTCCCTCCGACCCTTTTGACTTGACACACCTCTTAAGAAAATAATGATTGGTATAATGAGTTTATCATTTTACTCTTATTAATTGATAACGTTTTAAACATATTTACTCACTACATTTAAAAAAAATATTAATTTAATGTTAATAAATTGAAAGGTATAATAGGAGAATTTTTTTTTCTTGATTTGTTAAATATATTTGACAAATAAATAAAAACGGAGAAAGTATCTATTAAATTTATGCCGAATGGAAGAGGAAAAAAACGGAAGTGGACCAAAGCCCACGTCTTGTGATACTTATGGCAAATAAAAAAGTGAGGTTCATCATATTCTTCAATGACAGGGCAAGATTTGTAATTAAATAAAAAATATTGGACTTTTCTTAAAGTTCTTGCTGAGGTACAAAAAACAAAGCAAGAAATACAACTTTTTGAAGCCAGTTTAACTTGCAAAATCTTTTGTAAGACTTTAATAACATTTATGGCAAATAGAAAGTGGGACCCATCATATTCACCATGGGCAAGGCATAGTTTGTAATTAAATAGAAGGGAAAATACATTAAAAAAAAACCCCGAACTTGGCACAAAAACTTACTTTAGTACTTAAACTACACGGGTGTTTATATACCCCCCTTAACATCTTTTATGTGAATTATTTTCAACCCTTCGAACATCAGCCCAGTTGAAGGTTGGACATTGTTACACACACGCGTTTTCATTGGTCCACGTCGCAAAGGGTTTTAAAAATATCTTACCCGTTTTATATAACCCACTCGTTCCCAAAATACAACCCAACCCATTTTAAAACAAATATCCCTAAATCTCTCTCAAATCTAAAGACCTAATATGAAGAATAACAAGTCATTAGCGTGAAGGATTTGTTGAGTTTAGGATTTTCGTGAAGAAACAAAGGATTTACGTGTAGAAACAAAGTTACCAGGTTAGTAATCTTCGTTTAGATGATTGTAACATTTGACCGAGTTTAGGATTTTCGTAAAGCTTAGTTTTTTTTTATCTTTTCAGTTTGACGATGGATGTGTACGTTACCTTAAGGTTTCACCATGGTGGAAAACTACAACAAAAACCTCGTATTAAGTATGAAGGAGGTATTGTCACTGATTGTTTTGATGTAGATGTTGATAAATTGTCCTACTTTGAATTTGTTGATATAGTTAAAGAAATTGGCTATAACTGTTCTGCTTGTGTTGTTTATATTAAACCACCTAAATGTCGACGTGTTGTTGAAGTTAAAAGTGATAGGGATATTATAGGTATTGTACATAAATTAAAAAATAATGATATTGTTGAACACTTTATGTGACTCATTTAGTTGAAGAAGTTGTTGTGTCCTCCCCCCCCCCCCCCCCCCGAAATTGGATATCTAAATGATGTGGGTGGGGAATCTAATACTACTTTTGATAAGGAATCTAGTCAAACATTGGAAGGTAGTGAAGGTTTAGGATTTCAAGAGGCTGCACAACCTGAAAAACCTATTGTGGGTGAAGAGTTGGGTGAAGTGTTGGGTAGGACTTCTGCTAGTGTTGGAGAGGACTTGGGTAGGGCTTATGCTGGTGTTGGAGAGGACTTGGGTAGGGATTCTGTTAGTGTTGGAGAAGACTTGAGTGGTACTTTTTCTGCTACTGCTGCATCTGATATTCCAGAAGTTGGGTCTGATTGGGAAAGTGAAACAGAAGCAAGTGATGATTCAGACAATGCAGATTTGTCTGATGAAGGAGAAGATAAGTATGGTAGTGATGTTCATAATCTTAGGAAAGAGAAAAGGGCTGCTAAAATAAAAATAAAAAAAGAGAAAAGAAAGGGGCCCTAGATCTGAAGGAGTTGATTTAGGAAAAAAAAGAGTTGATTTGGGATATGATGAATATTTATCCAAGAAACAAACTATTTTTGAGGGTAAGATAGCTGGAGATGAGCCATACTTTGATTCAGATGAAGCTGTTAGTTTTGAAATAGATATTGATGAAGATGTTAATGAAGAATATGAGGTTGAACAACCTATAAGAAGACAAAGAAAAGCAAGAAGAGCAAAAAGAAATAAAAGAAAGTTGTCTTTGATCCTACCTGTCAGTTAATAGTTTGGGAGACTGGTCTTGCTTTTGAAAGTGTTAAGCAGTTTAGAGAAGCTATTACTAGATATGCAGTTCAAGAACATGTTGAATTAGATAAATATGTTAATGATGCAACTAGGGTAAGGGTAAAGTGTACAACTGGTTGTCCATGGTTGTTGTTTGGAAGTATTGATTCAAGAACATGAGATTTTGTGGTGAAGAATTGTAATCCAGTACATAAATGCAATGGCACAACCAAAAATAAATTGGTGAATTCAAAGTACTTATCAGAAAGGTACAAGAACAGAATTATTTCTGAGCTTGGCATTAGAGTTTTTCAGTTTCAAATTTTAGTGAAGAAAGAGTTGAATGTGTATGTAGGGAGGACTGTAGCAAGGAAAGCTAGAAACATTGTGTTGAAACAAATTATGGGTGATCATGTGGAGGAGTTTAAAAGAATTTTAGATTATAGAGATGAGCTCTTAAAGACTAATCTAGGCAGCACATGTGTGGTGAGACTTAGTGAAGAAACTTTTGAAGGTGACAGAAAAATGTTTCAATCATTTTACATATGCTTTGATGCTTTAAAGAAGACATTCAAAGCTGGAGCTAGAAGATGTATATGATTTGATGGTTGCTTCTTGAAAGGTGTTTCTAGAGGTCTATTACTTGTGGTCGTTTGTAAGGATGGGAACAACCAAATGCTACCACTAGCATGGGCAGTTGTTGAGGTTGAAAACACATTCACTTGGAAATGGTTTATCAAGCTTGTAAGACATGATCTTGAGCTAAGAGATGGAACAGAATTGACAACCACTACTGATATGCAGAAGGTATTTTTGTTTTCTTTTTCATTTATTCATTTGTTTGCTTTTTCATTTATTCATTTATTTTCTTTTTATTTATTCATTAAGTTAGATCTCATGTTATTCTAAATGTTGTTGTTTAAAGGGTCTTGACAAAGCTATTCAAGATCTTCTGCCAAATGCAGAACCAAGAATGTGTGCAAGACATGTTCTAGCCAACTGGTCTAAGAATTGGAAAGGCATTGAAAGAAGAAATTATTTTTGGAGATGTGCCAAATCTACATATGAACAAGAATTGAAAAGAAATTTGAATCATATGGAGAAGTTAGGCACTAGAATATATGATAACTTATTGTGGTACAATATAGAGAGGTGGTCTAAATTATACTTTAAGTTTTTCAGTTGTTGTGATAGTGTTGACAGCAACATGGCTGAAAGTTTTAATTCATGGATTTTGGGGCCAAGACACAAAACTATCATCACAATATTTGAAGAAATAAGGATCAAAGTGATGAGAATAATAGGACAATTGAGGGAGTTATGTGATACTTGGATAACAAACATATCTCCAATAGCCCTAAAGGTATTGACAGAGAACACAACAAAGTCAATGAAGTGTAACCTTGAATGGAATGGTGAATGTGGTTTTGAGGTTAAAGACAATTGGGATAACACATTTATTGTGAATCTAGGCAATTTAACATGTACTTGTAGATCTTGGATGCTAAGAGGTATACCTTGTTGTCATGTTATAGCTGCACTTCATTTTAGAAAATTGGAGCCCATTAACTATGTAGCACATTAGTATAGCAATGAGACTTATCTCAAGGTCTATAGTCACTACATTCAACCAGTTACTAACATGAAAATGTGGCCACAGTCGGCCAACCCTTCTGTTATACCACCTGCTATAAAAACACTACCAGGAAGGCCTAGAAAGTGTAGGAAAAAGGAGCAGAATGAAAACAAAACAGGAAAATTGTCCAAGAGAGGTGTTGAGATTAACCTGCATTCTTTGTCATGCAAAGGGTCATAATAAGAAGGGTTGTCATTTGAATAATCAAGCTAATGCAAGCAGAGGAAGAGAAATGGGGAGAGGATGTGAGCCTAGTTCAACAAGGTCAAGTGTTGGTTCTTCTAGAGCACCAACTGAATCACAATCAAGCACAAAGAGAGGAAAAGGTCGACCAAGAGGTTCTACAAAACATGTAATGTTTATAGTAATTCATTTAGTTGTTAATTTACATCTTAATCAGTCTAATATTTTTGTTAATCAACTTATGTTATAGGCTAGTGCTACTGGAAGGGGAAGAGGAACTGCAACTGGTAATGGAACAGGGATTGGTGTTATTGCTGATAGTTCTGGTGCCATTGGAAGGGGAAAAGGAACTGGAACTGGTTTAGCTGGAAGGGGAAGAAGAACTAGTGTAACTGCTACTGCTACTGATGTTCCTGGTGCTACTGGAGGAGGGAAGATGCCAAGAATGGTTGGAATGGGGATATTACATACACAAAGTGATTTTACAATCCACAATGTAAGTTGTCTTAATTATTTACTCACTTTTTAATTTTAACTTGTGAAGCATCTAAGACAACATATTTTTCTGAATCTAGCCTGGAATGCCTATGAACTCTTCAATAGTGACTGGAAATCTTGGGCATCATAAACCAAAATCAGACTTAAAATGGAAAGGAAAGGTTGCTGTAACTCAACAAGGTCTTCAAGAGATGAGAGAAAACAAAAGAATGAGAACAAGGTCCAATAATGCTGAAGTTTGATATGGAGACTGCTTTAGTTTGATATTTTAGCTGTTTTTGGAACAATTATATTGCATTTGTGACTGCATTAGTTTGATCTGTTTGTTTTTGAAACAATTATATTACATCTGTGACTGCATTAGTTTGATCTATGTTTGTTTTTGAAACAATTATGCAGTTGTGACTGCATTAGTTTGATATTTTAGTTGTCTCTTTTTGAAACAATTATGCAACCAGTTTTGCATTACTTTTTTGTGTATAATTATGCAATTGTGACTGCAATTTAGCGAATGCAGTTGTAAATAAAACACAAACAAATACACAAACCACCAAATTACATTAAGAGAATAAGAAGAACTCATTACAAAAGAGTCTTGCACCTAATTGGTTACAACACAAACAGTGCTACACTACACCAACATTGATCTCACTACATCAACAACTTAAGGTAACTTCATTGAACCTTTCTTCATATTTATCACCTAGAACCAATAGCTTATAGCTATAACCATAACACAACAACAAGCTACAACAAAAAAGAGCACATTCTGCTATGTTCTTCTCCATTTATTCTGCATTTCATCTTCTCAACCTCTTCTTGCAACATTTTCAATTTCATACCTAGACAATCATCATCTTGTTTGAAATCTCCCGGCTTGTCAACTTCTTCAGTAACCTCAACCAATTCAAATGCAGTGGCTGAGGTTTGAGAGGATTCTACTATATTCTCAAGCTCACTCAATTTCTGTATTAGTTTAGGAATCACAAATTTTGACCTCGGATCAATATTTTCTTTATCCTTCCAACACCAAAAGTTGCAAGATCTAGGACCCTTCAATAATGAAAAAGGATGAAGGAATTAGTGGTTAATCAAATTCTTAATCGGCTAAAAAAATTTAAACAAAAATGATCTTTACCCCATAATAAGGACATGACCAATATCTTCTTCCGGGGTTATTTGAAGTCCAAGATGTTTTCAAACGCACCACAAGTCCATGATTACAACAAACTTTTTTCTTCATAGTATAATCATCTTCTTCCATACAAAGATTTGTCAAATTAATTGATCTCATTGTGTGCTACAATTTTGTGCAAGAATTAACGAGAATCTGGAAAAAAGAGAAAATAAGAAAAAGGGAGGAAAGAAAAATCAAAATAATAGATGAAGAAGAATAGGTTTGAATCTTACATTTTGAAGAACAATTCCTTCAAAGATTCAACTTTTAGGTTTGAATCTTACATTTTGAAGAACAATTCCTTTAAACATTCAACTTTTAGGTTTGAAGAGCTAAGATTTGAGAAAAATAATGAATTAGGTCACCATTTTTTGAATGATTGGTTTGGTGAGGGAGAAGAGGTATTTAGGGTTCTTCAAAAGTGAAGATTGTTCTTCAAATGGGTAATGGGTCGGATATTACCGTTGAAGGGGTAAATTTAATTTTAAAAAAATGTTAAAAGATGACTAACGCGCCGTTCTAAGCTGTAACAACACGCGCACAAGGTTGGTGTTCGGAGGGTTGAAAATAATTCACATAAAAGATGTTAAGGGGGGTATGTAAATACCCGTGCAGTTTAAGTACTAAAGTAAGTTTTTGTGCCAAGTTCAGGGTTTTTTTTTTTGTATTTTCCCTAAATAGAAAAAGGAGAATCTTTTTAAGAGTTCTTACTTAGGTTTAAATAACAATGCAAAAGTTACAACATTTTAAAGCAAGATTATCTTGCAATTTTTTAAAGGACTTTAATACCTCCAAACTTTAATTTAATGTCAGAAAACTGACATGTTGAAACTGTCCTTTCTAATATATAGAAATTTGGAAAAATAGCTGATATATCGCTTAACTTTGTCATTTAGAACTGATATACCCCTCGTTATGAAAGTGACTCATATATACTTTTACTGTTATATAAATGCCTTACATATACCCTTTTCCTCGAACGGAAGTGAAAAAATTAATATTAATTTAATTTTTTAATTATTTTTTTGAAAAAAATATAATCCATATAGGATATATATGAGCCACTTTCATAATGGAGGGGTTAGGGGTATATCAACTCTAAATTGCAAAGTTGAAGAGTATTACTCCCTCAATTCACTTTTACTTTCGGCATATTTTTAAAAATAAATTTTTATTTATTATTTATTATTTTAAATATATTAAATAAAGACTATTATTAATACACTATATATCAGTTAGTATAAATATTATAATAAAATATTCATATTAATAACTATTTCTTAAAAAATGTATAAAATTCAAAATAAACAAATAACAACGAACGGATGAAATACTTTTTAAATATGTAAGATATGGATCGGGTATAGAATATGGATCTTTTTAAATTTTGTTTAAATTTATGTGATTTATGTCTGCGTGGTATAAATTATTAATATTTTTTGTTATGTCATGTTTTTTTAATAATTAATTTATATAGTTGTGATTGTACGAGAGAAATTTTTCAAGTGATTTTACTTATATATAATAAAGTTGAATGACTTTGTTATATAATTTCTCATAGACTTTTTGAGACAGTTATACTTAAAAGAACAATTTTTTTTTTACAATTTATAGAATTTTATCTTAGGTAGTTCATAATTTCTCTTGCGTTTTCTTTGTGCATCTATTATTTTTTGAGAGATATAAATTGATCGAATAATATTTTTTCTGACACTATATTTCCTTTTCTAAATTTTGTCCTAAAATTTTATTTATAAAAATGACCTCTTTTTTTATTTTACTAAATATTATTTATAATTTTTTTAATTAAATACAATTTTCACTATCAATTTTAGAAATTTCAAATAAAATAATAACAATGATAATACTAATACTAATACTAATAATAATAATAATAATAACAATAATAGTTCCTATGTGAATTTAATTTATGACATTAGGTAACTTATCGCAGCAGGTACTTTCATCCAAATTTGTTTCTCATAATAAGAAGTAATTTTTCTTCAACATGTGAATATTGAAGTACCACGTGGAAAGTGGCTAGCCTGCCTTATTTATCGAGTAACTTATATATTTATGAGCTAATTATATAGATATATTTTTATTTGTAATACTATGAATTTTATGAGATTTTGATATCGTCTAAATATGTTCAGATACATGTATCTCAAGATATATAGAATCAAAATTAAGTGTAATTTATATTTAGATACATTGTATGCATGTATCAAGATACATAGATAAATATAATTTGCCTCCCTCGCCTCACTCGTCACTTTCCTTTCTCGCTCGCGTATTTGATCTATTAAATACATGTGAATCACACCATTTACATATTATCTAATGTGTATCTATTATGGTTTACATGTAACTAAGATGAATAAGCAAATCTCACTTGTCTTCCTTCCACTTGCCTCTGTCCCTATTTCAGACATGTGATAGCAAAAAATATGTATTTAAATATATTTGATTTAAAATTTAAAATAAAATTATTAATTAAAGAAATAAAATATAATTATTTTAAACTATATAAATGTTTGTGTAATTAGCTAACGTCCTTACTTACTTATCTAGACGGGCCCTTTTCTGACAAACCAAAGTGATATTTGACCCATATACTTTTCATTCACCATCACTACATTTCCAGAAATGCTCTGTTTGTCCCGTTATACGCCATTTTCCAGTTGATTTTTCCGCAAGCTCTCAATTTCATACTCTAAATCTCATTTTTACCGAATTGAGTGGATGGTTGCTGTTACTTCTCAGTATCCATTTGGTATCTGCCCTCAATTCCATGGAAATTCAAGGTTACTTTCCCCAGAAACGGACTTCTCTGCTCTCAATTTTCCTTACAGACTGGGATATTCAAGATTGACTCTTCACCCCAAGGTACTTCTTTTTTTCTTCTTATCATTTTGGCATTTGATGTTGAACTATTCTTCTCATGTGCTTTTTAATTAATTTGAAGTTAGATAAATTAATTGTGTAGTAAAAATGGGATTTTCCTTCGATTCTGTTGCCTAGAGGTTCAGCTTAATCAGAGTGTTGTTTGTGTAGAACACGATTAAGTTAAAAAAGTTCTTTTCTAAAAAGTATGAAGATGGTACACTGCGTATTTCTTGAAAAGTGAAAGAAAAGAAGCATTAACAGACTAAAGTTTGAGTGAGATTACTGGTGCTATGTTACCTTTATGGTTTCATAAATTAGGGAATGTGATGCAATGCTAGTTGAGTGAGCATGTAAGTTACACATTATCCATGAGGTACCGGTAAGAAGTTGGGTGGTTGAAATAATTTTTTAAACTATAGTGTGCAAGTCAACTCGAAGGCACGTCGACTATTCCGATGGTACTATTACCGAGTAACTCTGTCCATTCAAGCTTAATCAGAATGCAAAGAGGGTTGGAATAATAATAATAATAATAATAATAATAATAATAAATATCTCGAAAATATAATTTTTTTTTTTTTTTTTTGATTTGCACCGGGTGTCCGAGTCTCTTTGAGCCCCGACTAATCCCGGGGGTGCACAGGCCCTCGGCAAGGAGTTTCCCGCAAGTGCACCACGGTTAATTCAGGTTTTACCCAGTCCGATGGCCCTCAGAAATTGTTTGCACCTAGTGGGTTTCGAACTTGAGACCTTGAAAGGGAGCAAACCCCAAGGCTCAAGTCAATTGCCAGCAGGGTTCGAAAATATAATTTTTTAATGACAGGGAAAACCAGAATGCAAAGAAGGTTGGAATAATAATAATAATAAATATCTCGAAAATATAATTTTTTTAATGACAAGGAAAACCCGCAGCCGCTACCCTTTGAGTGCGCATGGGGTAAAACCCTTGTTCCTATGCAATAGGTCGCAAACCACACAGAAAAGGTAACCTGCACTAGGCAAACCCGGTGCGACGAGCTCGACCCACAAGGCAAACCCCTTGCTTTCGCTGACAAGGGTTTTCGAACTTGAAACCTCCAACATGAAAGTCTCAGACCCATACCATTGGGCCACCCCAAAGGGTTATAATGTTCGTTTTTTAGAACTTGTAACGTCTATTTTGTGACCACATTGATTACATTTATTAGCCTTCAATTCCTTCATCAATTTGTTCAATTGAATTTGGTCTTTGAATAGCTAGACTTCAATAGAATTGAATGGCCTTTAACAATGCCATAATTGCTCAACGTATGGATGCACCATGGCGTGCTCATTTCTTCACTATAAATATCCATTATCATCCATAGGATTAAAATGGTGGCAGAGGTCCATTTCCTCGTCAATAATTTAATTCTTCTACTTCATTTTGAGCTCATGGAACAAGAAGAATAATTCTTTCTCTTGGTTCTTCTTCCTATATTTTGTAGTGGTGGATTTTGATTTATTTAATCTTTGTTAGATTCTCACTCCTAGTTTTATACTAGAAGAGTTTGTTGAATCCTAGGGATACACCTATACCAGATGAAATATGGTCAATGACATTGTCTTTGACACACGTCAAGCTTTGAAAAAAAATTCTACAATGTTCGCGGTTAAGTATTTTCTTAAAGATTTCCTCTAACATTTATTTGCCTGTGCTAGGATTTTAATCTTGGCCTCCTATGGTTTTCAATTAATCGCTCGACCACACTCTCAGGTGATGGTCGGGTTGAATCATTATAGGAGAGACCTAAGTTGCTTAGACTCTTCACTTTCGGTGCTGCACCTGTGTCCACAAGACGCGGGTGTAGGATCCATTCCCTATCCGGTCAACCGATTAAGTGTACTTTGATCAAATTCGAGGGATAAATTCTGGAAAAATTCAATGATTTCTGTAATAAAAACAAAACCTAATGTGAAATTGAAGAAAATGGAATAAACCTTCTATATACAAATTTCTATTGTCACTCCCTTTCCTATTATCGCTTTTCAGGATTCTCCTCTTGATCAATATTTTCTCTACATAATATCTCATAATTTAGATTTTAGAACTCTATTTAGATATTTGGATTATCTTTATAGCCGAATCCCCGCACCCGTATCCATACATGGATCCGTACCGTATCCCTGAATCTTTAAATTTAGATCATAGAGCATCCGACCTCTAGATCCGCACCCGAGTCCGAGCAACTTATGGAGAGGCATTATATCTTTGATGGGAAGATCACAGTTTGGTCTTAGAGCGGGATGCATCTACAGGTCCTTGTTCTTATAGTCGACTCCTAGTTGTTAGCCCTAGCCTCAAGCTAAATGTATCTCATTGCATGATTCGTGTGGGTTATCTCTAGTTTGGGTAGTATATTTGTGTAGTTGTCTGTGTGAAGACTTCTCAAGTAAGCATAATGAGGCTACTATAGTCAATGCAGCTTGTTGTTTGGAGCTGGTACACTGCCCTTCAATAAAAATGAATACTTTGTTAAAGTGAAGTGATAGATCAAAGTGGTTGGTGAATGGTGATTGTAGTCAGGAATCAGAGAATAGGACCGTGTTCGGTGGCATGCTTTTACTATATCAGAATTGAGAAAATTGTCAAAAGAATAAAAGAAAAAAGTTAGTACTATAGTGTGTAATCTCACACTTATTCCCACCGAAGAATCTAATCAAATACACAGTTTGCGGGATCATTGAATTTATTTCACTAGTCTAATAGTGCAATCACATGTATATGAATATGAAATACACTGAAGTATCACTCACCGGAGCTTTACTGGAATTGGAAAAGGTAGAAGGAGAAAATATTTTGTCGTTCTTGTTTTGTTTTGTAAAGCAAGAGTTCTGGCTTATTTAACAGAGACAAGACACCGGTTCATGAGGAGTCCTAACCATTGTGTCTTTTCATTATTTAATAATAATTAAATATATAACACATATATATTTATTTATTATTTATATGGATCCGGGTTGACCCACAGGGTGATGCGAATCTAATTCCTTCACCCACTATTCAAGATAATCCATGGAGAGGTATGTCTACCTTTCATGTATTGGATTTTCTAGGACTCAATGAAAATCTGTCAGTGTCTGTAATGCTAATGTGTGCAACACAATAATTACAATCATCTGCCTATGCCAATGGCCTACACAATTTTAATATTCAATGTCATTGCTTGTCTGTATGCCAAAAGCTTTTGAATTAACTGTTGTTTGGTCTTCAACTCTTCTTATTACAGGGTCATGTTGCTGAAATACATTCTTTGCCACATGCCGGTGATTTCACTGGTGAAAATGAGCCAACACCAATTCTTGATGCAATTGAAAGTCCCATGAACCTAAAGAATTTATCAACTAAGGTCAAATAATTAGCACTTCTCCTCATTTGACCCTTGATAATCACGGGACCATATTGGCTGACTGTGACCAACTTGGTGCAGGAACTGAAACAACTAGCTAATGAAATTCGATCAGAATTATCTTTTATCATCGCAAAATCTCAAAAACCTTCAAGTTCCAGTCTGACTGTTGTGGAGCTGACTGTTGCTATTCACCATGTATTTCATGCCCCTGTGGACAAAATATTGTGGGATGTGGCTGAACAAGTAAGATCCACTTGGTAATATACCAGAAAATGGTAGATTTCCAAGTAAATGAGTTATACTAAATAACATGTGAAGCTAGCTTTAGTTATGCAGCTCCCAATTCAGGTTTTGATTTGAGAATTTTTTGTCATCGTAAAAATTTCTATTTTGACGTTTTGGACAGACATATGCACATAAACTTCTCACTGGAAGGAGGCAGATTATGCAAGCACTTGAAAACTCAAAAGGCCGGCCTGTGGCAGCGCCAGATTTTGAGAGCGGATATGACCCCTTCGGAGTAGGGCATGGATGCAACAGTGTATCTGCTGGACTTGGTAAAAATCATGCTTCTGCTTTTCCCTTTCTCAGCTGAGGATATCCTACTTCTGCTTCTTCAATTATTTTTCAAAATTCACCACGGAAGGTTACTATAGGAAGTGCTTTCTTGTTTTATAATTTAATTCTTGTTACAAATTATTTCATAAAAAGTTGCCTGCTAAATCCATCAAAAAATTTGAATGTTTTTCCAGCCTAGATTTATATAATATTCTCATCAATCATGTAATATAGATACTTAGACTGTAGTGTCACCTTCAATAGGAATGGCCATTGCCCGAGATTTTAAGGGGAAGCGTGATCGTGTAGTGGCAGTGATCAACAATGAAACAATTATGGCCGGCCAAGTTTATGAGGCAATGCGCAATTCAGGCTATTTGGACTCAAATATGATTGTGATATTAAATGATAGTCGGCATTCTTTACACCCAAAGGTTGAGGAGGCCTCTAAAATACCTATTAATGCTTTCTCAAGTACTCTCAGCAAACTTCAGTCAAGTAAACTTTTCCGGAGGTTTAGAGAACTTGCTAAGGTATGTCCCTGCTATATTTACAAAAGTACTAACAAAATACTCCTATCCACGTTAATGTAAAGAGTTGGTTCAAATGCAAAATCCTAATTTGATATACATGTTGCACAAGTAATATGCCTTTTTCAAGCACCAAAAAGAAGAATTCTGGAATTAAACAAAACAGAAATGTTATGTTCTTCTTTTCTTTTTCGAAATTAATTATCAAAAAGAGAGCAAGATAAACCTATTGTGGCTTGCAGTTAAGGTTTTTAAAATAGTTTGTACATCACTTATTATACTCACAAAATCTACAACAAAAGTTTTTCGATTTCCACTACTTTTACTAATTGAGGTCAAGCGTGCATCTTTGTTCTATTTTTCAATAGGGTAAAGTAGATTTCATTATCCCACCACAATTTGTGGGATAAGACAACTAAATGCATTAGGAAGTAGCTAAAGAGGTGTTGGGGGTCTCGAGAGGTAACACAGGTGATCGCTGAGGGGATTGGTGGTGGAATAGAGCAGTCCAAAAGAAAGTGGATGCCATGAAGGTTGCTTATATGAAGAATAGAGAGAAAAGACGAGGATGAAAAGAGGGCTAATAGGAAGAAGTATAATGCGATGAAGATGGTAGTGAAGTTAGCGGTTACAACGGCTAAAACAATAGCGTTTGAACAAGAACCAATTTGGAGGTGGAGTACAATGATCCCAGTGATATTCAGAATTGCAACAACTACTGGGGTATCAAGCTACTAAGCCAACTATGTAAGATTGGGAAGAGGGTGGAAATGTGTCACCAAGACTTAAAGGTAAGTTTTATCAAGTGGTTGTCAGACTGGCTATGTTATATGGGCGGTGTGTTGGCCGGTCAAGAACTCGCACTCTAGAAAATGCAAGTAGCAGAGATAAGATGTTGAGATGGATGTGTGGGTGTACTAGGAGAGATAAGATTAGGAATATAGATATTCAGGACAATGTGGGAGTGGCCTCAGTGGTGGACAAGATAAGGAAGGCCTAGATTGATATAGTTCGGGCATGTGAAGAGGAGATGCACAGATGCCCCAGTGAGGAGGTGCGAGGGGTTGACGATGATGGGTCTTAGGAGAGGTAGGGGTAGGCCGAAGAAGTACTAGGAGTGGTTAGACAACGCATGACACTCCTGCCGCTTACCGAGGGCATGACCCTAGATAGGAGGATATAAAGGTCGCAGATTAGGATAGAGGGTTGGTAAATAGTTGAGTGTGGTCTAGCTTCCCAGTGTTATTATTAGTACTCTCCTACTATCTTGTTTTTCGATTTTATTATTACCTGTTTTTTTTTTTTGCTTCAGTTATCATACTATTTGTTGCTTCTATTGTTCCTTTCTCCATTATTTTCTGTATGGTCCCTTCACTGTTGTATTTTCTTTTCTTACTTATCTACTTGAGCCGAGGGTATATAATCTCTCTACCTTCACAAGGCAAGGGCAAGGTTGTGCACACACCACCCTCTCCTGATCCCACTTGTGGGATTACCCCGGGTATGTTGTTGTAACTTTCATTGATACTAAAGTACCAAGAAGGTACTAAAAGCATACAAATTACAGCACAGCTGCAACTGTTACATTCTCAAAACTTCTATAAAATCCATGTACTGATCTAGATTTTCTGCCATACTTCCCTTCACCAAAAGTATTCTTTTTTTAGACATCTATTCTTAACACCAGCTAAACATGTCCTTTCCAACCAAATGATCCAAACGATGCAAAGAGGTATCGTTTTCCAGATTTTCCTCCTAGTTTTCCTGACTTTCTCATTTTGCCAACAAATCAATAGGTCTTTCACCTTTTTTGACATCACCCATTGCACACCACTCAGAGTTAATTAGGAACAGATCCCATAGCTGCTTTGTATGATTCCAATGAAATAAAATATGCTCTGCAGATTCCTGAGAATTTTCACAGAAAAAGCATCGACTGCACAAAGGAATTTCTCTTCTCTGCAACATATCTTGAGTTAAACATGCATTTTATTATGATCCAACTAATTAAACTCAGAAATTAAACTAAGCAAATTGAACTCAACAATTTTTTGGGGAATTTTCTCGGGTTTATATTAAGCAAAATGAACTCTATTACATAATAGAAACTACTAATACGAAATGAAAATAACTGGAAGACGGAATCTACATTGATGAGATAAACTTGTATGTGATTAAAGAAAAAAGAGGAGAATTTTGGGATAGAAAAAGAAGAGGAAGAATAGTTTAGAGAGAATTGAGGAAGGTGAGGAAAATATCCAACTGATCATGCCGCTCTTGCTCTTTCCGGGAATTAGTTATAGGATGCTCACGTGCAATCACAGCCCTTCAGCTTCATTAACTCAAATTAAATCTCGTGCGTCCAGGTGTTATAATTCTATTCGTCGTTTCTTTATTCTTCACTCAGCTCATTTATTCAGGTCATGAAACATTTCTAGCTACAATCCAGCCAAAACAAGCTGCTTTAGGAGGTGCTCGTGATTTCCACGATGTTTTCCATGGCCAAGTCAAATCCTAGTGGTCTAGCTCTGTGCTATTAAATCTGAGAGTTGATGGTAGTTATATTGATCTACTGATTCTCTGACACAACATTTTCTCGGGTTTTTTTTCTTTTGATGACCGGGAAATCTATCTGGAGCCAATCCTTTGGGTCAACGGCAATATATTCTTGGGAATATTCTCTTCAGTTTTCCCTTTTTTTGCTTTGTAACTTAAAGATGGTAAATGATCTCACATACTTTATCAGAACAACTTAAAAATGGTAATTCGCTTGCAGTTTCTTTTTGAACGTAAATTGTCTCCATACTCACATTGTGAAAGACCTTTCATGAAGTGTCTGGTAGTTTTTCAGGCACTTGTGCTAGCTATTTTTGTGCGGTATATTAATGAGATGATTTGAAACATAATTATGTTACTTCAGTGAGAAAATTTTCTTGGTGTTTAACAGGTTGTAGTTATAGTTATGTTTATTGCTACCTTACATGAATTTTTCTTTTGTTTTGACGTACCAATGTTGAATTGTACAATAGTATTTCGTGCGGAATTTTCGGAAGTGCACTAAACTTAGTAGGCGTTTGAACATGCAATTTCAAAATCGCAATATGAAATCATGAGATGAAATTAGCGATTGGACACGCAATTTCACGTTGATTTCATATCATGAGATGAAATTCCATATTCTCTAAAAAAGAAAACATGATATGAGAATTCAAAATCATGATTTGAGATTTTTCAAATACAAAAACTGACTCACAAGTTTATATTTTGTAAAAAAACCCACATTTATATCTACTAACCATTTATTTCATATGTAAATAAAATTTATAATTCATATCGTTATTTTTTAAACCATCTATATCTCATGTAACGATTATTCTCACCAACATATATAAAATTCATTATTACTTCAAATCAATTCTTACTTTTCCATTTATATTCACCAAATTCATTATTTTTCATCAAATTTATTTACCAACAAATGGCTCAAAGTAACAATGTTGGTTTGTCTTCTCGATCATATGATCGAGATATGTAAGTTCAATGTGAGGAGATTGTTCGTATTATGTGGGATGATTATATTAAAGACTAGTACACTACAACTTATGTTCAATTTTTTTATTGAATTAAAGTTTAATGAATAAATATTGTATTTTTTTAGAATAATTTTGTGATAGTATATTATGCGATTTTATAAACTTCTGTTTATTTGGTAATATTGTATAAAGAAGTCGGATAATTTTAATAGCTGTACAACTTATGGGGTTTTTATGTTATGAGAAAACATGCAACATAAAAAGTCCAAATTGCATGTCCAATCAAAACTTCAACTTCATCTCATGATTTCATATTGCATGGCCAAACGCCCCCTTAGTAAAACACTAGATGTACATGTATGGTTGCTTACACATATACTAGATAAGTATGTGTAGATGAGTCTACTATTTTTTTTAGAAGGAACGTGTAGGCGAGCTTCTTGGACATGATTATCATCATTGTTGCAAATAGTGATAGACTTTTGTTATCTCCGATAAAGTTATAGTGGTAAAATTCTTGTCTTATCATGTATTTCTACTATAGTCATATTCCAAATATCTGCTGCTTTTTATAGGTATTAACTAAGAAAATCGGGAAAGGCATGTATGAATGGGCAGCCAAGGTTGATGAGTATGCACGTGGTATGATTGGCCCGCCAGGATCAACCCTCTTTGAAGAGCTTGGCCTTTACTACATTGGCCCTGTTGATGGACACAATATTGAAGATCTAGTATGTGTTCTGAATGAAGTGGCATCTTTGGATTCAATGGGTCCTGTTTTAGTTCATGTTATAACCAAGGAAGAACTGGAAGTAGGAGACAATCAAATGAATGCAGTTGCAAATAAAATTATGGAAGGTTTGATCCTGATCTCCTATCCTTTTCCTTCCTTTCACACTAAGGGTCGTTTGGAAGGGTATATGAGAATAGTGTTGAATAGTAAATAGTAATGCTAGCATTAGCAATATTGGTATTGGTTATGCTGAGATTATTTCTTATGCACTGTTTGGATTGGTGTGTTAAAAATAACATACATTGCATTATTTCTAAAAAAATATTTGTTTACAAAAATATCTGCCACAAATACGGTGGGAAGGATGTGGAAAAGGTTTTGAGGGGAAATTGCAACCTAAACCATGGTGTGTATAAATAATGCTTGCATTAGTTATACATAGGTTGTAAAAGTGTACTATACAAGGTATTAGGAATATACAAAACTAATGCATGCTTTGTTTTTTTCTAATGCATCCTACCAAACGATAGAGTATATTAAACATGTTGGGGAACTCCTCTAATGCAAATGTAGTGGGAGCAAAATTGATATAACATTTAGATGCTATGTGTTTTTTCTGGATAAGTTTTGATCAAAAGGTTCTAAACTTTTATACTAAGAGCCTGTTTGGCGTTGATGGTGGGAGACCAAAAACACTAATTTTGAGAAAAAAAATACTCTTCTTGAAAAATTAAGGTGTTTGGCAAATTAGTAAAACTGCCTTTAAATAGAAGCAAAAACAATTTTTCTGTTGTTGGAAAGAAGCTAAAAAATTCTTGCTTTTCAAAAAAAGGGAGAAGCGGAAACAGAAAATTATTTTTTCCAAGATCAAAATATCTCTTTCATATATACATATTTGTCAATATATCTCTTATTAATTTATTAGCATATCTCATAGATTTGGTTAAGTTTCATTTAAGAATTTTATTTTTTATTTTTATATAATAATTTTTTATTATTTTACGTTTATTAATTATCATTTTATATTTTTATTATTTTTAATTATATATAAATCATCATGTTAATATTTTATCAATACTTTATTTGTTTATTTTATTTTATCTATGTATAATATTGGTTGAAAATTTGAATAAAATAAAAAGTTTGATTAAAATTATTATAACAGATATTTAAAAATAGTCCCTCTCTATAAAATAATCTTACTATTAAAGGTACATTAATATTTACACTTTTTCGTAATTTGACTCTTAAAAGCATTTTTTTTACAAAGATTAGTCAAACACAATCTATTTATCAAAAACACTTTTCAAATGAATTAGCCAGACACAAATTGCTTTTTTTTTAAAAACACTTTTCTGAAAAACTATTTTAAAAAAGTGTTTCTAAATATAAACAGTTTTTAACCCTTCGGGGTGGCCCAGTGGTTTGGGCTTGGGACTTCCATGTTGGAGGTCTCAAGTTCGAAACCCCTTGCCAGCGAAAGCAAGGGGTTTGCCTTCTGGGTCGAGCTCGTCGCACCGGGCTTGCCTAGTGCGGGTTACCTCTCCTATGTGGTTTGCGAGCTATTGCATAGGAGCGGGGGTTTTACCCTGTGCGCACCCAAAGGGTAGCGGCTGTGGGTTTCCCTTGTCATAAAAAAAAAAATATAAACAGTTTTTAGCAGGAATACCAAACAGACTAAATTTTACTCCAAGGGTACCCATAACAAGCTCAATCATATTTTATGGCTTTATATGCATATGTATATCTCATTCTTCAATTGTCTTGTATTGCACATTTGCACTGTTTTAATACTAAATAATTTAGAAGACGTGGATGAACTTAAATGGACTGCATGATTTGTGAGGATTCATATAGCCGACCCCAACTTGCTTGGGATTGAGGCATTCTTGTATAATTTAAAAAAGCATCTTTCTTCTGGATTTTAAAAACTAATTTTAATCAATTGATTTCCAAATAAGGGTTGAATAAAATCCTGATTATCATCACCATTCAGATCAATTTTAGAGTAGATTTCTAGTGAATGTCAGGTAAGATGTAATCTTGATAAACTGACCTTTCTTTCTATCAAAAGTAATTTGAATTTCTACCTTTCCATATATTTGGAAGCATTGTGAGCATCGTGAGGTGATGCCATAGGACTTCATGAATACTAGCTGCCCTACCTTGACCATTCAATAAGTTTTTCCTGAGTGAAGTTCATGAAAAAAATCAAAAACTGGGTATAAATGATTTGTTGTAAGCTGTTCTGGCTCAGAAGCATGTCCGAGTGGAAGCTGATAGTTTTCAGATGGAACTCGAGAAGTGTTAAAATTGTAGTAGCAAAGTTATCCTGAATGGCAAAGCTATGTATTATTACTACAAATTCTACTAATAGTCAACCTTTTTATTGTCAAAGCAGGTGTATCTAGCTCAGGCACTATACCTTGTGGCAATCGAACATATAGTGATTGCTTTGTAGAGGCCTTGATATCAGAGGCAGAGAGACACAAAGATATTGTAGCTGTTCATGCAGGCATGGGAATGGAGCCATCACTTCACCTTCTGAAGGATGTCTTTGCAGAGAAGTTCTTTGATGTTGGGATGGCCGAACAACATGCGGTAACATTTGCAGCTGGGTTGGCATGTGGAGGGCTGAAGCCATTCTGCATAATTCCTTCAGCTTTCCTCCAAAGAGCCTATGACCAGGTCTTTCTCTCTCTCTCTCTCGCACACACTCACACAGAGATGGACACCGAGGATAAGAAAATAGACAAGGCAGCTAGTGCAAATGTCTAATAAATGGCCTGGTTCTGTCCCCACCTCCCACGAAATAAGAGGAAGGGTCTCATGCATCAACAACCAACTGTCACTTTATTTGGATGTGTAACTTTTTAGCTGTAGCAAGTAAAGGATCAATGGATACAAAAAACACACTAAATACTTGGTTCAGAATTTGTTCAGTGGATTGAAAATCATTGAATTGTAGGTCTAGTCATTGAGTCAGAGACTTCACAATTCTCATTTTCTTTATCTTAATTGACACTTCCTAATATAGGAAGAGGACATGGAGAATTGAATAGGTGCTACTAACACACTAGTCCATAGGAAAAAAAAGAATTGACTTGGACATTTTTCTAGAAGTTTCACATTTATCATATTGAAGGGGGTGGTTTATGCCCTCTTCTGGGAAGGGTTACCATTTATTTACTGTAAGCAGTACGTACCTAGGTTTCCAAATGATGGTTGCAGTTTACCTTATAATTCTCTTTCAATATTCATGATATCTTTCTGGTCTCTCGTTTATCTGACTTAGAAATTCAATTGAGATCAAGAAATGAGCAACTAAAGCAAGATCTTTGGTTGTCTGCAAATGTTTTATGAAAGTTTTCCAAAATCTCAAGCAAATGCAACCTAAAAGTCCTGAATATCTAAAAATATCATTAGACTACTTTTCCTTATCCATGTCAGATTGATTTTGTTCTTTTTGTCCCGCAGCTTTAACTTCCATGCATCATGTTCCTTAGTATTTGAAACATGTCCAGAAAAGTAACTTCATTGTTGTTATATTTCTGAGCAGTAGGTCACTCTTTATTTAATCAGCCTCACGCAGTGAGTCTGAAATCCTGTACTTGCTTGGAATTTGTTGTTTTTGTCCAAATAATCATTTTAAAGAAGAAGACGGGTCTTATCAAGAGGAAAAAGAAAAGCAATAGGGAGGAAACGAAGATGTCCAACTTATTTCAAACTTGTGAAGTAAATTGGACTTCTGTTTAGAAAATGAAGTAAAGAAGTGGTTCAATAACTTTGAGAATGTCAATTGGGCATAAAGTATATAGGACCAACTTGTTAAAGTTATTGAGATCAGCATTAAATGGTTGAACGTGTTGCTGAAAGTTTTGGTCTATAACTTGTGTCATTATCATTTTATGTGTATCTTTACTTTATCAAATGAATAAATTAAGATTTCAGTGACCGCGATGCGATGGATAGTCACTGCTATATGGTAAAATTGATCCTGTTCTGTACGAGTCTACAGGTTGATAGCTTCCAACTTCAGTTTCGTCCAGGCACATTAATAGACGACTTTTATTTGGGGTTTCTAAGATATCTTGTACCAAAGAAATGTTGTCAATTTGAACGTCAGTGTGTTAAAGATAAAGTACAATTTTCTAAAGTTCCCATCATGTTTTATTGGCTGCTTAGGTCGTCCATGATGTAGATCGTCAGAAGGTTCCCGTGCGTTTCATCATTACAAGTGCTGGATTAGTAGGATCTGATGGTCCTATACATTGTGGGGCATTTGATATAGCATTTATGTCCTGTTTGCCAAACATGATAGTGATGGCTCCTTCTGATGAAGTTGAGCTTTCTCATATGGTGGCAACTGCTGCCCTTATTGATGACAGGCCGGTTTGCTTCCGCTACCCTCGAGGTGCCCTTTCAGTGATGGAACACTCATTTAGTGGAATTCCCATTGAGGTAATACTTTGGCAAATAGATCTAGAAAGGTTCTGATGCATTCATGATAATGGTAACTCAATATTTTAGTACAGGTTTGATTTGAATTATCACCTAATATTTTCAGTTTCTTTTACTAAATCAATTTTGTAATTTACAATTGGCATTCCGTGTTTATTTTATAGAAAACTATGTATTATTACCCAGATATTGCTTTAAGGGATGTGATATATTTGAATGTTTATCCAACAACAACTTGTTTCGTAATGTGATTGGTCTACATAGCACAATCAAATAAGCCCCTTCATATTTGAATTTGCATTTATACACTTTTTTGTTTTGTTGTTGTGGAGAAGGTTGGCAGAGGGAGAATACTTACAGAGGGTAAAGATGTTGCTTTACTTGGCTATGGATCCATGGTACAAAATTGTCTGAGAGCTCAATCACTTCTTTCAAAGCTTGGTGTTGAAGTGACTGTCGCTGATGCAAGATTCTGCAAGCCCCTTGACATACAACTTCTTAGGCAATTATGCAAGAACCATTCCTTTCTAGTTACAGTCGAGGAAGGCTCTATAGGAGGATTTGCATCACATGTAGCACAGTTCCTCTCACTCGATGGACAGCTCGATGCAGGAATTAAGGTAAATTTCAAATCGCTCCTGAATCATTTTGCTCAATGATAGCTGTAGGAGTTCTTTTCAATACGACCACAAGTCACATTTCCACATTAGAAGTTTGAGCTGCTTTCCTTTAATTCTTCTGACTCGTGATTTAGAAACTTTTAATAGAATGCTAAGCTTATATGCCTCCTTCCCCTCTCCCTCTTTCCAAGCACAGCTTCTTTCCACGTTACTGAATCTGAATGGACATCTTCGACTTGGAATATGTTTTTGAACTTCATGGTTTCTTCTAATATCATTTTAAATACTATATGGTCTGAGATTAAAGGTTAAACTTCTCTTTTGATGATCTATTCTTAGTGGCGACCAATCACTTTGCCTGACAACTATATCGAGCAAGCATCACCAAAAGAGCAGCTTGCTGTTGCAGGACTGACTGGAAATCACATAGCTGCAACTGCACTGAGTCTGCTTGGCCGTACTCGAGAAGCTCTTCTTTTGATGTGCTAAATTCTATTTAATTGTTCTTGTAAAGTGTAAATATCTTAGGCCCTCCTATACATACTTATGAAGTGTAGAAGTGGAAAATACACAAGGTAGGAGAAGAGGAGGGAAAGAAGAAAATAAACAGGATGAGGAAGTTTGTGATAGGAAAGAAGCAGTCCATATTTCTGAGAGTAGGTGCAACAATGTACCTCATTTCTTGAGTGACAATGGCCCATTGGCTTGGCAACTTCTAACATTCGCATCTGAAAAGTGTGGTCTTGTGAAGGCCAAACATCAAAGCGTTTTCGCCTGATGTTAAGTATGGCTTGCCATGGCAAAAGTTTAGACATTTTTTACTTGAGTATTGAGGTGCGTGGTTAAAGTTTGTGTCATGCATGTCTAAATCTTTTTTTGTCCCTAATTATTTTTGAAGGGTTATGTTTTTTTGAAAGGTGCATAAGAAGTTAAAATTAGCAGTATTTTCAGTTTCAATGAATTTGCATGACTCCAGCCCAGATTCATAATGTGTTGACTGACCTACATGTAAAAACACACAACATGTGATAATTAGAACCACAAAGCTTTTCATATATACATAACTGACCTACATGTAAAAATGGCCTCAACTTTTAGATATGTGTGTTTGAAACTTTGACAAAACATAAGAATTTTGTATCTCATATTTTAACATCCAAATAAGCTCGAATTTGAAACATAACTTTCATATATCATAAAGATCATACCTCAATCATCAATTTGTCAACATAACAATAAATCTAACAAATTCATTTAATTTAACTTAATACATGTTAAAACTGATTAAAATTTTAGTCATATGTGTCTAAATGCAGAAGGAGAAAAAGGCAAAAAGAAGTATGTGAATTTGCTTGAAAGTTACCTAATATATTGAATATTGGTATAAAAAAAAAGTGTAGGATAGATATTACTTAAATGGGGAGACCAAAATAGGAGGAGTTCTACTTTTGATTTTTAATCTTTTTTTAAAAACTTTATCAAACACTCTCAAAACTCAAAAGCTAAAAATGACTTACAAGTATGTTTGACCAACTTTTAAGTCAATCCAAATAAGCTCTTAAACTTGTATAAAGTTAAACAAGTAGACACATAAATCATATATGACATAATAAATGTAGGACACGAAATTCTATAAGTTTCCATTTTTCATATTTTCACTGTTAAGTTATAGAAATAATAAAACAATTACCCCAAAAGTACTGTACTTCCGATATATAGTCGAAAAGTACACTATCTTCTTTTTCTTTTTTCCCACTTAATGTTTGATATCCACGTTAAAGTCAGACTAAATTTGAATACATTCCGAAAAATTTCATATTGAAAGATTTTGTAAATATATTGAAAAATATTTTAAGAATACACTATCATCCAAATATAAATGCATATTACTACAATATATTATATAAGGGCGGATCGTAGGTTTTCGGAATCCTCACATACTTGGGTAAAGAGAAATTTCATTTTGATTAGTAATATATTTGAAAAATATTTTTAAGTGTAACAATTTTTTTAAAATTCTAGTCGCTTTTTTATTCCAAAAAGTAAAAAGCAGAACGCATGCAGTGCTTCACGTTAGTTTCTCCTTTCTTGAAATAATAATAATTACAAAGTCTACTAAAAAGAAATCAACCAATAAAATATTTTTTTTACCCAAATTTCAAATCAAATTTGAAACCAAAAAAGTGAGAAAAAAAGAAACACTCAGGTCAGGGTTAAAAAATTGCTTTTGATTCTCCCATATTCTCTTTTCGTTTGTTTTTTTTCATGTTTTTGTGTTTATTTTCTGTTCTGAAATTCCATTTAATTGAAAGAGGTGTAAGTAGTGCATGACACAGTCATTGCCACTTTACTCTATTATTTTTAACTAGTGGAGAGCATAAAATTGAAAAAGTAATAATGTGATCTTAATAATATAAAGCTCGTTTAGTTGGGAATAAATTATATCAGTATTAACTATTTTAGGTTGTTTTTCTATCTTTAATGTATGTGAAATAAAAATAATATTACAATATCAGGATAACTAGTTTTGAGATAAGTTATTTTGCAATTTTATTCCAATCAAATATGGGATAGACTCATCCTAGAACTAATTCCAAAATTAATTATTCCTTATCCCTCATACCAAACGAGCAATACATCATTAAGTGATTCTGCGAGTATTATTTTATGCATAATTAAACATATTACACACACAAAAAGGGAAGTTAATTCTTTCTTTGTTCAATGATTTTGATAGTAATGAGAATGAAAATGAAAATTCATCTTGTGGTTCAAATTGATATATGTTGGTCTAATTCTTTGATTTGCAATATTCTATTTTAGAAGTTAATTTTTTGGGTTTTAGTTATTCATTTTAAATTAAACTTCTGTATTTAAATTAGTTGAAATTATAAAGTGAGAGTCTATATAACCACAAAATCTAAGCCTCAAATCATTTGGTTTTCTCTTCACTAAGTTCTCTTTTATATTTAGTTATTCAAGATGATCGATGTCACTTCTTCTCGACCATCAAATAACGATAAAATATTGAATTTGGATTCTCTTGAATCCGATCGTGCTAAAAGAAAACAAATTTCAGAACCTCGCGTCCTAATCTATTGAAAATCAACAAATTAACTTAAAATTCTGAATCCGCTTAAATAAAACAAAAGGACAAGAATATCCTTAGTTAATTCAGATAAATTTGCTGGACCACTTTATTCAATATTCAGTCCATTTTGTATATTTATGTGACTAATTACGTCCTTGATCACTCAGTGTCACATGCATAAAAAGCAATGAATAGGTAATCGATTATTGTAATTAATCCCATGTAATTAATGGTATGTTTTTTGTTACATAATAAAGTCATTAAACTAACCTACCACATGAAGAGTTGGAAACAACAAATCACATGCAATAACCATATACTTTGCTTCCTTTTTCACATCACTAATCAAATCATGACGTTCATGCATGAAGAAGCAAAGATTTGGGTAAATCTTCTTTTCACCTTTTTAAGAAGATTATTAGTACTTTCTTGATCGAGATTTAAATTTTATGAGTTTTTATAAATTAATATACATTAATAATTATGTTTATAGTTAAATATCTTTATAAATATTTAGTAGATTTTTTATTTATTGTTATATATACAGATTTGGATAAAAGTTATCAGGTTTTCATACTCGTTACCATTTATGTGAATGTGTTTTACTAAGCATAGAATTTAAGGACAAAAAAATATACTTCTAAAATTTATCGTCTAAAATAAATTATAAATCTTGATGTCGCTACATAAAGTATTTTAATTGTGATAAAAATAAGAAATCATACATTTTAAAAAAACTTTATTTTTTCTGTAAATTTTATATCAAGTTAAATAACATCACATCAATTATTACCGTGCGAAAGAGTATACCATAACCGAAATGGTGTCTCTCTTTGCTTGCGTGTGTATAATCCTATATAAGTCTTTAAAGCACATTGGGCAACATGCACTATGCATGTTCATGTAAATTAAATATAAGCCTAAGTCATCCACGGCCATTCAAAGTTGTCCGCATATTTCAGTTAGACATCTCAATTAAGGCTTGTACCTATTGAACACCTTATTTGTTCAAAAGTCATTCCTATTAAACACAAAATGCTAATATGGCTAAAAAAGTGTGTTCCATCCTCCTTAAGCGCGTTAAACAATTGATTTTTTATTTATTATTTATTTTCCAACTTATACTGCTAATATTTTTTAAAATTAATTAACAAAAAAAAATGAAAAAAGAAGAAGAAAAGTCGTCTTCTTCCCCACACCCCTCTTTTCATCATTTCCTTCACCCACACCCCTTCCACCTCTCTTTCTTTCTCTCACTCTCTCCAACTCTTTTTGATTTTTTCCTTCTTTCATTTTTTAGTTATTACATAGATCTAAGTTTCATATTTTCCGGCATAACTCCATTTTCCTAATGAAGATAACATTTTTTTTCCAGCAAAAGTTAATTATTTTTCATATAATTGTAATAAATGATTAGTAATGGAAAGAAAATGAATGGAATGAGTGAAAACTTTTGATGCTATTCGGTTGAAAGGGGAATTAATTTTTATCTTGGGTGTGCAACCATGTCATACTACTTGGGGTGAAGAGGCAAGGCTTACTCATTGTGATCGCACGATACCGCCGGGGAAAGTGATAAGTACATGATTTGACGAAGAGGACCGGTGGCGTAGGTGTGTAGGTGGCCTTTTTTAGAAAAATCGTTTTTGTTTTTTAGTTAGTTTTTTTTTAAAATAATTAAAATAGACTAAAAGAGTTATTTTTTAGAATTTCATTTTTAAAATACATTTTTAGATATGAATTACACATGTCATCATTTAATTCATCAATTTGTCATGTCACTGCCATGTCACAACAAGTGTATTACACACATCTCACATTTTGGGCTGATTGTCAAAAAAATGTCAAATAGGTATCAATTTTAAGGGGTATAGGTGTTCAATAGGTACAAGCTTTAGTTGAGGTGTTTAAACGAATTATGCAGACAACTTTAAGGGGCCGTGGATGACTTAACCCTTAAATATATTTCCAAACTCGTGAGATATTTCTCTCTCGGTTAAATAATAGTTGTTCATTATTAACTTTGCATACTTCTTAAGAAAGTATAACTGGAAAAGTAATTTTACTGTATCACTCTTTGAATATAATAAATACAATGTCTTGAAAAATGTAATAGAAAAATTGTTATAATTAATGACAAGGATAAACTAGAAACTAAGTGTCACGACCCAGACCATTGTGACCCACACTAACCCTCCGGTGGAAAAACCACTACTACAACCCAAACCAAACAACTAAACCAAAAACTAAAGCATTTAAGTTACGGAAGCAAGTTAAATAGCTAAAAACTGAAGTTCCCATAAACTTCCAAAAGATATAACAACTAAACAAATGCGGAAATACTACAGTAAATGTGCCAAAACATCTAACAATGAACAAAAGTCTACACAAGGGTCACGACCCCAAACTAACGAATTAATAACTAACTAGAAAGTCTAAGTCCGAAATATGGACATAGACGAAAGGAGAACTCATGGCAGCCTGAAAGAACCGGCTCACCCTTGAATTCGATTGGCGATCACTGATCTTCTAAACGAGGTATGTCAATAACAGATTGAAGATGCCCTGTACTCAACAAAGAAAGAGTAAGTGCAGTATCAGTACACAACCACAGTGTACTGGTAGGATCACGCGGCTATCCCACTAAATGCAACATACACAAGCCAATACAACAATATAATCACATGCATATAGCAAACATATACAATATTATCAACATTTACGAACAATGAACAACGAACAACTTCACATTTCTCAAGATATACAAATATGATAAGTCATTGGTCCTCTCATGGAACCCAAACCCAAACAGTTAGCATACCAAAACGTGGTACCCGATCCAATGATTATGCCGGAGCGTGGCAACCGATCCCATATTTATGCCGAAACGTGGCAACTAATCCCAAGTTAGTGTGTCGGAACGTAACACCCGATCCATTCAATAAGCCACAATCATAATCACAAGGTACATTCTCATAATCATACAATCAAGTCATGATTCGTGACATTCATCATTCATATATCCTCATTTACAATTAATGTGATCAATAAGGCAACATTCGCATACATACATGCATCATAATGAAGCAAGAACGAACATACATCACACAATCATAGAATCACAACCATCACCCACCTTGAAACAAGCTTGAAACCCTAAGAAACTTGATCATTCCCTTTCCAAATTCGTTCTACTTGTTCTTGGTCTACAAACAATCAATATAATATGAGAATCAATAAACAATCACTAATTACCCGAATTACTAACAATTCTACCAATCCTAGATCATACTCATGATACCAAGTATCCAAATTAGGGCTTTTTTCATCATAGTTTCTAGATCAAAACCCTCACCCATTGATAATTACCCATTTGATTAGGTTCTACGGATCGAAAAATGGATTCGGGGAGTTAAAATCTTACCTTTAGCCTCAAGAATGGTGGAAAACTGTAAAGAAAAGCCCTGGGTACGTTCCTTAGCTCTCAAATTTGAAAAGTGCAGAATAAAACATCTTTTTTGTTTATTTACGACTTTAAGTCGCGCCTGGCCCGCCACAACGGTCCTCACCCCGCTACAGCGGCCCCGCCTTGGCGACTGAAATCACCGCCAAAGCGGCTTGCATGAAACAATGAGCAAATTAAAGAATTCCAAAACCCCAATTTCACAACACGTCTTCAACCAACGATACTCAGAAACTACCTGTTCATGCTAAGATCAATTTCAGGAGTTCTACTCGCCTGGATTCAATTATGTAAAGTCGTACGGATTCCTTAACGACTTATTTAACTACTCATGAAATCAAAATCATAATTAGATCACCCAACTGCTACCAAATTTCTCTATACTTTAGTGACTCCAATTTCATCCAAATCTAGACTATATTGGGAAATTCCAAGTTACTACGAAAAAGTTTTCTGACCCAAAATATTTCTCCGTTATCTTTTCTGATCGTTATAATAGATACCAATTTACCCATCACTCGTCCCCGAGTGACAAACTTAGGAAAATAAGCTAAGAAAGAAATGAAGTAGTACTTAAATCGACGAAAAATTGGGGATACTTGTCTCGCATGTCCCTCTCGGTTTCCCAAGTAGCTTTCTCAATTGGACGATACTTCCATTGAACTTTCACGGATTTAATCTTTTTGGTCCTCAGCTTACGCACATCAGGATCAAGAATTGCAACCGGTTCCTCCACATATTGGAGGTCTTTGTCTAACACAATTAAGTCCCACTTTATGATATAATCTTCGTCACCATGATATCTCTTCAACATGGACACATGAAATACTGGATGAACTCCTAATAAATTAGGAGGTAAAGGCAATATATACGCCACTGGCCCTACGCATTCAAGAATCTCAAAAGATCAATGTATCGCGGACTTAGCGTAACTTTCTTGCCAAATCTCATCACCCCTTTCATGGGTGATATTTTAAGAAGAACATTCTCACCGATTTGAAACGCCATGTCTCTTACTTTATGATTCACATACTTCTTCTGTCTACTCTGGGCTGCTAAAAGCTTAGCTTGAATACTCATCACCTTATCTTGAGCATCCTTCACTAAATCAACCCCAGAGGTTTCACATCTCCAGCCTCAAACTATCATATGGGTGATCTACATCCCCTCCCATAAAGTGCCTCAAATGGTGCCATATCAATGCTAGAGTGATAACTATTATTATAAGAGAATTCACACAAAGGTAAGAACTTATCCCAATGCCCTCCAAAATCAATCACACATGCCCTCAACATGCCTTCTAACGCTTGAATAGTCCTCTCCGACTTTCCGTCCGTCTGTGGATGGAAAGTTATACTAAAAGTGAGTTGTGTGTCCAATTCATCATGTAATTTCCTCCAAAACTTAGAGGTAAACTGAGTACCACGATCTGAGATAATAGAAAGGGGCACCCCTTGTACCCTCACTATCTCTTTCACATAAACTTTAGTCAATTGTTCAGCATTGTAATCTATTCTTACTGGAATAAAGTGGGTTGACTTAGTCAATCTATCAACCACTACCCAAATAGAATCAAACTTCCCCAAAATCTTGGGAAGACCAACCACAAAATCCATGGTTATCTTCAATTCCGAAATTGGCATTTTCTGAAGTAAACCTGCAGGCCTTTGGTGTTTATACTTCACTTGTTGAAAATTCTGACACTTAGCCACAAACTCCGCTATATCCTTCTTCATGCCCGGCCACCAATAAATTTGCTTCAAATCCCAGTACATCTTGGTCACACCCGGATGAATAGAATATCGCGAACCATGATATTCCACTAACAATTTCTGAATCAAGTCATCTACTCTAGGAACACAAATTCTTCCCTTAAAAGTGAACGCACATTCTGCATCAAGAGTGGTCTCTTGTGTTTTACCAATCACAGTCTTGTTCTTAAGTTCATTCAAATTTTCATTCTCAAATTGTTTGGCCTTGATCTCCTCAATGAATGTGGCCCTTACTTCAATGTTTGCTAACACCCCACCTCTTTCAGAGTTGCTCAACTGGATGAATTTAGACTCCAACTAACACCCCACCTCTTTCAGAGATGCCCAACTGCATGAATTTAGACTCCAAGGTCTGGATTTCCTTAGCTAAGGGTCGCTTGGATACACTCAAGCAAGCTAAACTACCCATACTCACCATTTTTCGACTCAAAACGTCTGCCACCACATTAGCTTTGCCCGGATGGTATTGAATGGTCACATCATAATTCTTGAGTAACTTCATCCACCATCTCTGTCTCAAATTCAGATCATTTTGAGTAAACACATGTTGCAAACTACGATGATCAGTAAACACCTCATACTTAACACCATAAAGGTAATGCCGCCAGATCTTAAGAGCAAACAGTATCGTTGCCAACTCCAAATCATGTGTTGGGTAATTCCTCTCATGCACCTTTAATTGACTCGATGCATAAGCTATAACATTCTTATCCTGCATCAACACATCACCCAAACCAGAATGTAAAGCATCACAATAAATAATACAATCTTTACCTTTAATCGGTAGTGCCAAAATAAGTGCGGTGGTCAAAAGAGTCTTGAACTTTTGAAAGCTCTCCTCACATTTTTCAGTCCATTCAAATGGTATCTCCTTTTTGGTCAAATTAGTCAAGTAAGTGACACTAGAAGCAAAGTTCTTCACAAATCAACGATAGTAGCTAGCGAGCCTCACAAAACTCCTAACTTCCGTCACATAGCTAGGCCGAATCCAATTCTTAACCACCTCAATCTTTTGAGGATCTACCGTTACCCCTTCTTTTGACACTACATGTCCCACAAAATGCAATAGAAGTCAACCAAAATTCACACTTAGAAAATTTAGCATACAACATTTGTTTCCCAAGAACATCCAGAACAATATGAAGATGATCGACATGCTCTTTTTCACTTTTTGAATAGACCAAAATATCATCAATGAATACTATAAAAAACAAATCAAGAAATGGATTGAACAACCCATTCATCAAACTCATGAAAGCTGCAGGCGCATTAGTCAAACCAAAAGACATAACTAGAAACTCGTAGTGTCCATAGCGGGTTCTAAATGTCGTCTTGAGCACATCCTCAGGCCTAATTTTCAACTGATAGTAGTCAGACCTTAGATCAATCTTAGATAAAACTGATGCACCTTGCAATTGGTCAAAAAGATCATTTATTCAAGGCAAATGATACTTGTTTTGAATAGTGACCCTATTCAATTGCCGGTAATCTATACACATTCTCATACTACCATCTTTTTTCTTAACAAACAAAACTGGAGCACCCCATGGGGAAGCACTAGGACAAATAAATCACTTATCAAGAAGCTCTTGGATTTGAGCCTTAAGCTCTCTTAATTCTGCTGGAGTCATGTGATATGAATGGATTGAAATGAGATGCGTTCCAGGTTCTAAATCAATGTAGAAATCTATATCTCTATCTAGAGGCATACCGGGCAAGTCATTAGGAAACACTTTTCTAAATTCTGACACCACATGAATAGACTCAATAGATGGAGACTCAACCTCAACATCCCGAATATGAGCCAAATAAGCCAAACAACCCTGCCCAACCAATTTTCTAGCCCAAATGGAGGATATAATCTTAGTTTGTTTAGGCTTGTACACCCCTTCTCACTCTAATTTCCCTTCCCGAAATTTCTAGAGTTACAAACTTAGTATTACAATTAAGCACAACATAATAGGGGGGACAACCAAGTCATGCCTAAGATTATATCAAAGTCAGTCATATCCAAAATCACCAAATCAGCCCACGTCTGAAAACCCATAAACAAAATAGGATAAGCACGATAGACATGAGTGGTTATGACAGACTTTCCAACTGGGGTAGAAACATGGATGATGACATCAAGTATATCACAAATCATAGCTAATTCTGAGGCAAATCACATGGACACATAAGAATAGGTGGAACCCGGACCAAATAACACATTAGCCATCCGGTTATAAACAAGAATAGTACATGTGATCACTGCGTCGGACGCCTTTGCCTCACTCTTACCAGGAAAGGCATAACATTGAGCCCTATCATCTTGACGAGCTACTTCTCTGTCTGGTTGCGTTGCACCTCTGCCTGCGTTACCATTTCATCTACCCCTACGACCTCGCTGATTACCTCTTCGCCCACCTTATGGACGCCCTCGACCATTATTACCATTTCTCGCGGGTACCACTTTTCTAGTTTGCTGTTACACTAAATCCATCATGCGCAGGTGGGGACAATCTCTCTTCATATGCCCAGGTTCTCCACAATTGTAGCAAGTATGATAAAAAAATAGTCTGCCGCCCGTCGAAGACGCAACTCCCTGGCTATCCTGAATCACATTATGAGGTGGAGTTCCTTAGTCGTTACCTGTAGAGGCGGGAATAACGAACTGAATTGGCTTGGCTGCAAGCGTTGGCCTTTCGAACCCCCTGGAGTAAGAACCTTGAAAGTTACCCGAGTTCTTGACCATTTTAGCCAATGCCTTAGCTTAACCGTCTCGCCTCACCCCCTCTACTTTCTTAACAAAGTCAGTTACCTCATTAAAGCTCCTCCCTGCAAAGGTCATATGAACAGATAATACCTACAACTCAGAATTTAGTTCCTCAATAAATAAACGGATCTTGTCTTCCTCAATAGTCAGCAATTGAGTAGCATATCTAGACAAAGCATGAAACTTGGCCTCATAAGAAGCCACAGGCATACCACTTTGCTCCAAAGTCATGAACTAATCCTTCTTGCGATCTCTCAAAGTCCTAGGAACATATTTCTCTAAAAAGAGAGCATGAAATTGGGTCTAAGAGAGTGGGGGTAATGTTGAAGATCTACACTCCACATAAGCTCTCCACCACTGCTTAGCCTCACCTTGAAGTTGGAAAGTCACGAACTCAACCCCATGCTGATGGACAATTCCCAACTTATGAAGCCTCTAATAGCAGTCTAAGATAAACTCATAAGCATCCTTATTCTCAGAACCAACAAATACAAGAGGCTTTAGCTTAAAAAACCTAGTCAACATCTCATGCTCATTACCAATCATAATAAAACCCAACAAAGGACGAAAGAAAGCATCATTACCTCCCGTACCACCCACCTTGGACGTAGTACTAGCAACATGGGGATTAGCGGGAGCTTGAGTTGCTTGAATAGAGGGAAGCACTCCAAGACCAACCAACCCTTTCAAGAATGACATGATCTGTTGAGCTAACACTGGGTCCAAATGAGGAATACTTGTAGTTTCAGCTTGCACCTCTTCCTCTTGTCCAACTTTCTCAACACTTTCAACCTCAACATTCTCCTTTATCTCTTCATGATGCGCATGATGGGCCTCATTTTAGGGAGCATTTTCGACCGGTACCCTATCTCTAGTAGGCACCACTTTTCCTCGGCCTCTACCCCTAGCTCTTCCTCTACCCATGCCTCGATTGTGACCTCTCGCTGCAGATTCCTCAGCTGGAGCATTGACGCGAGCTACGGGACTGACGCCGTTGAATCTATTGTTAACCATCTGCGGACAGAAGAGTGAAGGAGGTTATATACCAATTTGAATCGCTAGTTATCAATTGGAATCAAGTCATAACACGAAATGAGACAAGAGAAAACATAGAGATTTTCTAAAGTCCTATAGCCTGTTGAAGAAAAGTAAAGGTGTCCCCGTACCATTCTGCAATACTCTACTAGACTAGTTTTGGTACATCGAGATCAACAAACTGAGGCTCTGATACCAACTTTATCACGACCCAGATCATCGTGATTGACACCCACACTAACCCTCTTATATGAGAACCACTACTACAATCCAAACCAAGCAACTAAAACATTTAAGTTACAGAAGCAAGTTAAATATCTAAAAACTGAAGTTCCCAAAAGATCTAACAACTAAACAAATACGGAAATACTACCAAGAACCTGAAAGTCAATGTACCAAAACATCTAGCAATAAACCAAAGTCTAAACAAAAAGGGTCACAACCTAAAACTAACGAACTAATAACTAACTAGAAAGTCTAAGTCTGAAATGTGGACATAGACGAAAGGAAAACTAATGGCAGCATGAAAGAACTAACTCACCCTTGAATTCGATTGGCGATCAATGATCTTCTAAACGAGGTATATCAATAGCCGATTGAAGATGCCCTGTACTCAACAAAGAAAGAGCAAGTGCAATATCAGTACATAACCACAGTGTACTGGTAGGATCGTGCGGCTATCCCACTAAGTGCAACATACATAAGTCAATACAACAATATAATCACATGCATATAGCAAACATATACAATATTATCAATATTTACGAACAACTTCACATTTCTCAAGATACACAAATATGACAAATCATTGGTCCTCTCATGGAACCCAAACCCAAACAGTTAACATACTGAAACGTGGTACCCGATCCAATGATTATGCCGAAACATGGCAATCGATCTCATAATTATGCCAGAACGTGGCAACCGATCCCAAGTTAGTGTGTCGAAATGCAACACATGATCCATTCAACTAGCCACAATCACAATCACAAGGTACATTCTAATAATCATACAATCAAGTCATGATTCGTGACATTCATCATTCATATATCCTCATTTACAATTAATGTGATCTATAAAGCAACATTCACATACATACATGTATCATAATGAAGCAAGAACGAACATGCATCACACAATCATAAAATCATAACCATCACTTATCTCGAAATAAGCTTGAAATCCTAAGAAACTTGGCCCTTCCCTTTTCAGATTCTTTTTGCTTTTTCTTGGTCTACAAACAATCTATATAATACGGGAATCAATAAACAATCACTAATTACCCAGATTACTAACAATTCTAGCAATCCTAGATCATACCCATGATCCCAAGTATCCAAATTAGGGCTTTCCCCACCATAGTTTCTAGATCAAGACCCTCCCCTATCGATAATTACCCATTTGACTACGTTCTACGGATCGAAAAACTAATTCGGGGAGTTAAAATCTTACCTTTAGCCTTAAGAATGGTAGAAAATCGTGAAGAAAAGCCCTCGGTTCGTTCCTTAGCTCTCAAATTCAAAAAGTTCAGAATAAAACGTTTTTGGGTTTATTTACGACTTTAAGTCGCGTCTGGCCCACCACAGTTGTCCTCACCCCACTACAGCGTCCCCGTTTGGCGACTGAAATTACCTCCAAAACGGCTTGCACGAAACAGTGAGCAAATTAAAGAATTCCATAAACCCAATTTCACAACACGCCTTCAACCAACGACACTCAGAAACTACCCGTTCACGCTAAGATCAATTTCGAGAGTTATACTCGCCTGAATTCAATTACGTAAAGTCGTACAAATTTCTTAACGACTTATCTAACTACTCATGAAATCAAAATGATAATTAGATCACCCAATTACTACCAGATTTCTCTAGACTTTAATGACTCCGATTTCGTCCAAATCTGGACTAGGTTGAGAAATTCCAAGTTACTACAAAAAAGTTTTCCGACCCAAATTTTTTTCTCCGTTGGCTTTTCTATAACGACGAAACCCGATCGTTACACTAAGTGTATATTTTTCATAAAGTGGACAAATATTGTAAGACATCTCAAAATAATATAGTAAACAACTATTGTTAAACACGTCCGGGGTGTAACATTAGATTTGGTATAAATGAGTTAATTATTAAGTTATGGCTTAATGACCTGGGAGACCCCTGTACTTGACTCCGTTGTAAGTTGGACCCTCCTACTTATCAATTTGTCAACTGAACCCCTAATCTCATCATCACGTAATATTTTAGCCCTTTTTTCATCTGACTAGTGTGTGTGAAGTACAATTGCATACACGTGGACTTCCATGTCATTTTTAATGACATGTAAGAAATTACATGTTATAAATTAAAAAAATCAATTAAACCACTTTTGTAATTTCTGGAAATTTTAGATAAGCATTTTTTTAAAAATATATTCCAAATAAGCATGTTCTTCATATTTATTCCAAATTGAACACTATTATGCCCCGTTTGGCCAGGCAATATGGTATCATAATATGGAATCATGAGATCTAATTGAAGTTTTGTTTGGACATGCGATATGAAAATTTTGTGTTATATATTTTCTCATATTCATAAGAATCTCATAAGTTGTAAAACTATTAAAATAACCCTAATTGTTTATTCAATCTTACCAAAAAAAAATAATTATAAAATCACATAATAAATTATTACAAAGCTATTTGTTTCCTACTTGAGTAACTGTTTCATCAAACTTTAATTCAATAAAAAAAATTGAACATTAATTGTAGTGAACTAGTTTTAAATATAATCCTCCCACATAATACAGACAATCTCCTAACATTGAACTTGCATTTCTCGATCACGTGACCGAGAAGACAACCAACATTGTTACTTTGAGCCATTTTTTGGTCAATATCATCCGTAACTATATTTTCATGATCATGGACCATAAATATTTCATTGCTCCTTTTCACAACTAATTATGTAACACTGCACAAGTTATGACAATTTTCACTTGTGTGTCAATATCATAATGGTTCATGCTTTATTTCAGTATTTTGAATCTATTTTTCCAAGCTCCAAAGGTCCGTAGGGTTGTTTTAACAAAATATAAACTTGTGGATCAATTATTGTGTTTAAAAAACCTCAAATCATGATATGGAATTCCCATATAATTCCATATAATGATTTTTGGAGAATATGGTATTCCATCTCATGATATGGAATCTTTAGATGGAATCAGTGTGAAATTGCATGTCTAAACACTGATTCCATCTCACGATTTCATATCGTGATATGGTATCGCATGGCCAAACGCCTACTAAATTCATGTCAAATAGATGAGATTTTTCCCCATTTGACTTGAAAATTCAAATACAAGTTCACTTCCAAAAATCCAACTAATCCCAATCACAATTTTGAATCAATTTCACAAATTCACAAGACCCATTTGTTATTTTTCAAGCTTTCTCTAACTTATCAATGGAGTTTTAATTTTTCAATATCCACCATTATCCTTTGTGTTAATCCATAGTTAGACCTCTTTTTTGAAGCCTAAAAAAACAAATACTAATCTCAATACTTTTAGACTAAAAGCTAAAATCTAAAAGACTTTTAGACTAAGTGGTTAGGGTAGGCGGCTGATTTGTAATGAAAAAGAAGTGTGGGTTGAGAAGAAAGTGGATGAAGGAGAGAATGAAGAGGAGGAGAGTGAGTGTGGTGGATGAAATTCCAAGAAGCAAAAGAGAGAAAGGGGGCTGGGGACGGAGGAGAGAGGGGTGGGGTGGGAGAGGGATGGTTGAGGAAGATGTTTTTTTTTAAATTAATAATTATTATTTTTATTTAAATTTTTCAAATGTAAAATACCTTATTTACTCGCTGTCAAACGCGTGTTATCACGTAAATTTCTAACTCAACATTATCAATGCCACATAAGTTCAGTCAATTGTCAAAGGGATTTAAAATATTGTGTTCTAATGAGTTTAGGGGTTCAGTTGACAAATTGATAAGTAGAAGGATCCAACTTACAAATGAAGCCAAGTACATGGTCTCCCAGGTCATTTCGCCTTAAATTATTAAAGAGAAAAAGAAAAAACAAGAGTGATCAAGTTTATCTAACTATTGACAATCTAAAGAGTATTAATTATTTATATTCTTGCAACACTTTATGTACACAATATTATTTTATTTTAAAAAAAAAAAAGGAATTTTTTGACCTAACACATTTGACTAGTAAAATATGCATGAGTTTGCACATGTGATCCAACATTTAATATGTATTCTTACTGTATTTAATTTGTTTTTGTTTCATTTTTGTTATCTCATGTATTAAGGTTAGCAAAACAGAAACAGAAAATAGATGAAGCAGATAGAATATAAATAATTCGAGTCCACAAAATCCAATGTGTTTCCTTAAGAAATTTAATCCCCTCAAGTACCCGAAGTTGCAGATTAATTTCTCCCAAGATAAAATGGATTAACCTATTAGAGAAGTAGTGGTACCTCAAACTTCAATAATTTCAGCGAACGCAAGAACAATAACGAGAGCACACACAGATTCAATCGATCGACAATTTTGTTAATGTAAGAAAATATATGCAGAGATGAAAAAAAAATTGTGTTGAAAATCGGAAAAAGAGTCTCTATTTATAGGCATTTGCAGCAAAGAACGTGTCTGTTCGACAATGGTGTGAACGCTTCTGTTCAGACATGTCGTTCCAGAATGTTGTGTCTTTGAGAAAAATAACGTCTTTTTGGAAGGAACAGGTCCCTTCAGAACAATGTTACCGTTACACACGAATTTCAAATAAATCTCGTTACGCAAAATTAATTTTGTAATTAACTAACATCCTGAATTAATTTATAAGAGAAAGGAAATCAATTAATGAGATTGATTAAATAATTTTTGTCCAAAAATATTATCAATCAATCACATCATTTGTCAAATCCAAAGCCGAAGTCGAGCGAGCGACGAGCGACGACGGCGCGAGGGGGAACCTTTTTCTTAACCCTTTAAGAACTAAAGGAAGTGTTTCCTTATATAAGGAAAACAATTTTTCTTTCTTCTACCAATATGGGAGAAATGACTTTTCATTTGCAATTTGCAATGACTTTTCACTTTCCCTCCAAAATTGGTTCCCCCACATTTCCATTTCTCTTCTTATTTCCCATTCACACATTGATGTAACCCAACAATCCCCCACATGAATGGGAAATGACTATTGTTAAAACATATGCATAAAAAATTTGTGTGTCTCGTAAGTAAGGGTTAATCGCATCTGGATAAGTAGGTTTCCCTTTAAACTTTTCGTAGTGAACATATATCGGATATACTCGATCAATCAGTAGATTTAATATATTTGAACCGTCGAACTTTGGTGTATACCTAGACAACATAAGTCACACAATCAACCCTTGAACTATTTTTTATTCTCATTGTTTTGTTCATTTCAGCCATGAACACGTCTTGGTTAATAAGTGCTTAGAGAACTGGCCTTACCGGATTCTCCTTGAAGCGGCTTACACTTCACACTTACATAGGTGGTTTCTAACTATGTATCCCGTAGATACGCAATGTGATATACCATGTATCAAACTTGGAAACCATTAAAAAGTCCTTATGTCTTTATCTTGGCTACTAAATATTGTCTCATCATGAGAATGGCTATAAAATAAATTGACAATGTTGAACTGTCATCTATGACTTTGTTTGATCTCCTTGAACTTAGATCTTGGGATCTCCAGTCTTTAGGTAGAGTTACCGCCACGATGACTTGTTCTCGGCCATAGTCCCATTCCCATCGATGATCTCTCAACTCCTTCTTTAGTTAGGCCTTTTGTAAGTGGATCCGACACATTATCCTTTGACTTCATATAGTCAATTGTGATAATTCCACTAGAGAGTAGTTGTCTAACAGAGTTATGCCTTTGTCGTATGTGACAAGACTTCCCGTTATACATAACACTTCTAGACCTTCCTATTGCAGCTTGACTATCACAATGTATGCATATAGGGGCCATTGGTTTGGGCCAAAACGAAATATCTTCTAAGAAATTTCGAAGCCATTTAACTTCTTCACCTGCCTTGTCTAAGGCGATGAATTCAAACTCCATTGTAGAGCGAGCTATACATATTTGTTTGGATGATTTACAAAATATTGCTCATCCACTAATAGTGAAAACATATCCACTCGTGGATTTCGTTTCAGTTGACCCAGTAATCCAATTTGCATCACTATATCCTTCAAGAACTGTGGATATTTGTTGTAATGCAGAACATAGTTTTGAGTGTCATCTAAGTACCCAAAAACTCTCTTCATTGCCATCCAATGATTTTGATTGAGATTACTTGTGTATCGACTCAGTTTACTTATAGCGCAAGCTATGTCTAGTCGTGTACAATTCATGACGTACATCAACTTCCCAATACTCTGGCATAATCCAATTGAGACTGACTTTCACCTTTATTCTTAGCAAGATTAAGGTTCATATCAATTGGGGTTTTTACCCTTTTGAAATTCAAGTACTTGAACTTTTCAAGTACCTTTTGAATATGATGAGATTGAGACAATGCTAGACCGTTAGGAGTTTTGTGAATCTTAATTCCCAATATCAAATTGGCAACTCCTAGATCTTTCATATCAAACTTGCTAGTGAGCATACACTTAGTAGCTTTTACATTAGCAATGTCCTTGCTCATTATCAGCATGTCATCCACATATGGGCATACAATGACCTCCTGATTCGGAGTGTCTATAATGTAGACACATTTATCACATTCATTGATCTTAAATTCATTGGACAACATGGTTTGATCAAACTTTGCATGCCATTGTTTCAGTGCTTGTTTTAGTCCATAAAGTGACTTAACAAGTTTGCATACTTTCTTTTCTTTATCGGGAACTACGAAACCCTAAGGTTGTTCCATGTAAATCTCTTCCTCCAGCTCTCCATTTAAGAAGATAATTTTCACATCCATTTGATGGATTTCAAGACCGTATATTGCAACTAGGGCAATTAACATTCGAATTGATGTAATCCTAGTCACCGACGAGTATGTGTCAAAATAATCAAGACCCTTTTTATGTCTAAAGCCTTTGACAACAAGTCTTGCTTTATATTTGTCAATAGTTCCATCATATTTCATCTTCCTATTGAAGATCCATTTTGAACCCAAGGATTTGTTCCCTGGAGGAAGATCAACCAATTCACAGGTATGATTGGTTAATATTGATTCAATCTCACTATTGACAGCCTCCTTCCAAGAGGTTGAGTCGCTAGACAACATAGCTTCCTTGAATATTTGAGGCTCACTTTCAAAAACGAATATTACAAAATTAGATCCAAATGAAGTAGTTATCCTTTGACGTTTATGGCGCCTTGGACGCTCTTCATTAAGTTCATTCTCTTTTGGTTCTTCTCGAGGTCGTTTAGACCCCCCACTAGATGACTCAAGTCTAGTTTTATACAGATAGATATGTTAAAAGAATTCAGCATTATCTGATTCCATTACCGTATTGTTATGAATATCCGAATGTTCGGACTTATAAACCAAAAATTGACATGCCTTGCTATTTGTGGCATATCCAATGAATACACAATCCACAGTCTTAGGCCCGATTTTCACCCTCTTAGGTATAGGAACTTGGACTTTGGCTAGACACTCCGCACGTTGAAATATTTCAAGTTGGGTTTTCTACCTTTCCATTTCTCATATGGAACAACATGTGTCTTGCTATGAGGCACTCTATTGAGTATTCAACTTGCTGTAAGGATAGCTTCCCCCCACAAATTTTGTGATAAACCTGAACTTATAAGTAAGGCATTCATCATTTCCTTTAAAGTTCGATTTTTCCTTTTCGCAATTCCATTAGATTGACGAGAGTAAGGAGCAGTAGTTTGATGGATAATTCCATTTTCCAAACATATTTCTGCAAATGGAGATTCATATTCTCCACCTCTATCACTTCTGATCATTTTGATCTTTTTATCCAACTAATTTTCAACTTCAGTTTTATATTGCCTAAATGCATATATTCCTTACCATTTAGCAAGTAGACATATCAATATCGAGTGCAATCGTCAATAAAAGTTATGAAATACTTTTGTCCTACCACGTGTTGGTGTTGACTTCATTCACAAATGTCAGTGTGAATCAGTTCTAAGGGATATGAATTCCTTTCAACAAACTTATAAGGATGCTTAGCATACTTAGATTCAACGCAAACTTGACATTTTGATTTATTGCACTCAAATTTAGACAAAACATTTAAGTTAATCAGTTTTCGCAAGGCTTTGTTATTAATGTGTCCCAAACGTTCATGCCATAAACATTTAGACTCAAACAAGTAAGAAGAAGCAGGATCTTTATTCATATCAACTGCAATTACATTGAGTTTGAAGAGGCCTTCAGTGAGGTAACATTTTCTTACATACATCTCATTCTTACTTACTACAACTTTATCAGAAACAAATACACATTTGAATCCATTCTTGATAAGAACTGGTATAGAAACTAAATTCTTTCGCAATTCTAAAACATACAAGACCCTGCTTAAAGTCACCACTTTGCCCGATGTCATCTTCAAGTGGACCTTGCCAGTTCCTTTAACCTTTGCAGTAGCAGAGTTCGCCATAAATAACTTCTTGTCTGCTGGTGCTGGAGTATATGATGCAAATAATTCTTTGTTGGCACAAACATGGCATGAGGCACCATAATCTATTCACCATTCTCTTAGATTTCCAACCAAGTTGCATTCTGACAGCATTGCACAGAGATCGTCCATCTCTTTTTTGGATTCAGCCAAATTTTCTTGATCCTTCTTCTTGTCCTTCTTGGGACCCCCGACATTCAGTAGCTCTATGACCACGTTTGCCACAATTGATGCAGTTTTCATTGAAATTCTTCTTAGGAGGATTGCTCTTTGGACCAGATGTTTTCTTTCTTTTCTTTGATTTTGTGGGATCTTCTTCAACAATATTTACTCCAGATATTGCTGAATTACCACGTGACTTCTTTTCTGCGGCCTTGTTATCCTCTTTGATTCTCAGCCTTACCATAAGATCTTCAACAGTCATATCATTGTGTTTGTGTTTCAAGTAGTTTTTGAATTCCTTCCACAACGGTGGTAACTTCTCAATAATGGCCGCCACTTGAAAAACATCATTCACAATCAATCCTAGATTAAAGATTATGTGAGTATTAAGAATAGACTTAATATGTTCAACATAGGCATTAAATAAATTTATACCTTCAGTAAGGAGATCATGGATTATGACCTGCAGTTCTTGAACTTGGGTAATGACGGTCTTACTGTCTATCATCTTATAGTCCAAAAACTTTGCCACAATGAACTTGTTCATTCTGACATCCTCTGTTTTGTACTTCTTTTCTAGAGCATCCCAGAGTTCTTTTAAGGTCTTGACTCTACTGTACACATTGTACAAATCATCTTGCAGGCCACTAAGAATATAGTTTTTACATAAAAAATCTGAATGTGTCCATGCTTCTGTCACCAAGAATCGTTCTTCAACCGGAGTTTCATCCGACATAACGGGAACATTTTCATTAATGAGCCTCTGCAGACTCAGCGTAGTCAGATAGAAGAACATCTTCTGCTGCCATCTCTTGAAGTCGACTCCAGAAAACTTTGCAAGTTTCTCAGCCGGTGCAAGGGCAACAGTTGAACGATTGTGTGCAACCGATGTTGTTGCAGCACTCACTGATGTTGTTGCAGCACATACTGTTACAACATTTACTTGACTTGAATTTGTCATTTTTCTGTCACAAATGGCAGACAATTTTAGTATGTGAAATACTAACAGTAAAGGATAAATCCTTACACAGCATGTTTCTGATTTAACAATAAAGTTTTTATGTTCTTTTGATCGTTAATCGAATGAATTTTAAAAATTCAAACATAGTAGAAAACCATAAAAGTTTTAATCTCTAGAAACCTCAAATATAGAAACTACTAAATTTCTTAAATTTGTATCTCATGTATTAAGGTTAGCAAAACAGAAACAAAAAATAGATAAAACAGACAGAATATAAACAATTCGAGTCCACAGAACCCACTGTGTTTCCTTAAAAAATTTAATCCCCTCAAGTACTCGAAATTGCAGATTAATTCCTCCCAAGATAAAACGGATTAACCTATTAGAGAAATAACGGTACCTCAAACTTCAATAATTTCAGCGAACGCAAGAACAATAACGAGAGCACACACAGACTCAGTCGATCGACAATTTTTGTTTATGCAAGAAAATATATGCAGAGAGGAAAAAAATTCAGTGTTGAAAACCGGAAAAAAAGTCTCTATTTATAGCCACTTACAGCAAGGAACGCATCTGTTCGACAATGGTGTGAACGCTTCTGTTCAGATATGTCGTTCCAGAATGTTGTGTCTTTTGGGAAAAATAACGTCTTTTCGGAAGGAACATGTCCCTTCAGAACGATGTTACCGTTACACGCGAATTTCAAATAAATTCCGTTACGCGAAATTAATTCTGTTAATTAACTAACATCCTGAATTAATTTATAAGAGAAAGGAAATCAATTAATGAGATTGATTAAATAAATTTTGTCCAAAAATATTATCAATCAATCAAAGTCGAAGCCAAGCGAGCGACGACGGCGCGAGGGGGCACCTTCTTCTTAACCCATTAAGAACTAAAGGAAGTGTTTTCTTATATAAGGACAACAATTTTCCTTTCTTCTACCAATATGGGAGAAATGACTTTTCATTTTCCCTCCAAAATTGGTTCCCCCACATTTCCATTTTCTCTTCTTATTTTCTATTCACACCTTGCTAAAACCCAACAATTTTTTCTTAGAATTTTTTTAGTTGAATATATAAGGTCATATTTTCACCTCAACTCAAGATCGTAGTTGTGTATATGCTTATCCCCAAGGATGTCATAATAGAAAAAATTTATCTGAATACACAACTTCTTTTACCATAATTTTTAAAAAAAAATTCATTTGAAAAAATATATATTCTATTTTCTCCTATTTTCGGATACATCACTTTACGCAATGTATGAGACATATGCGATGTATCGAGACGTTGAGTGATGTATCCAAAACCAAGACATTGACAGGGGCGGAGCCAGCCTTCTGTTACGGGGTACATCCGAACCCCCTTCGACGGAAAATATTACTATTTATACATGGTTAAAATTATTTTTATGTATATATATGGTAGATGTTGAACCCCCTTCGGTTAGTTCGTGTGTTTAGTTCTTCGAATTTTGAACCCCTTTATTAAAAATTCTAGCTCCGCCACTGGTTACATCGATATATCGAGACGTTGAGTGATGTATCTGAAACCAAGATACGATGTATCAAGATGTTGAGTGATAAATCCAAAATTGTGACGTGATGTAGATGACGTTTTGGGATATATCTGAACTCCACCAAATTTAAGGGATTTTTATAATTTGGAAAAGAATAGAATATGATGTAATTAGCTCTTAACACTATGAAATTTGTGTAAAAATTCCATAAAATTCTTCAACAAAAATTTATATATATACATATTATAAATATCTAAGTGTGAATACTAGTAATTTTATATGGTTAATGATATGAAAAATATTGAAAAATAAAAATAAATCTCACTTAATTTTAATAAAATAAACAATAAAAATATTTTTTAAATATAAAGAATATGTAAAATCAACTCAAAAATAATCAGTATGGGTCAGTATTTGGGGCGTGGTTATTTTATTACCATCAAAACTATCATTAATAAAGGAACCATGATAAAGATATCTTTGAAAGGAATTTGATTTCTTTCCTCTTGGGGGAAAGTAATAAGGTTCATCCAGTGATACACTCTCCGTTAATTTTATTTATTCATTATATTAAATATTTTTATTTATTTATTTACTTTTAACATATTTAGAAAAAAATAAATTATTATTTAGCATTAATTATTCATTTCTCAAATTCATTAAAATATGCAGACTATTTCTATTAGGGAAAATGATGCAGAATAGCAAGCATTTAGCCTATATTAGCTATTATAGTTATAGTTTAAGAAAATTGTAATTTGCGGATACAATTTTCTCAATTATTGTTATTCGCCTGATTTGTATAAACTCAGAATTTGTATAATTTTGTTCTTGATTGTATAAATTCAAAACATAGCAAATCACAGCCTCCATAGCAAATGAAACTATAGCTATGAAGCGCAATTATCGAAACTATAGTTATATTTATTATCACTAAAATTATATTTTTTATTATTTTGTACTCTAATAGGCATAGAAAATTATATAAACAAGTAGAAATAAATGGAAGAAATTCACACTCCACGTCCCAATGAATGCAACTCGTTGACCTCCTACATCCATCAGTTCATGAACATCCTCTTATGCATATCAATTATCATACTTCATAAATGAAGCTAAAATCATTTAAATCATTTCCCTTTCCAAGAAAATCATTAATTTTTTTCATTCATGAACCTTCTTATAAAGTACCCAAAGCAGCAATTAATCATGAACTTTTTTATAGGATGATGGACTGTAATTAGGTGTCAAAGAGAGTTGAACTAGCTAGCTGATTTATTTCCATAAGTGAAGTCTATATTAGTTCTGGCTGTGTTTGTTTGGTGCATCTCAAAAGGAAAGTAATTATTTAACAAAAAAAAGAAGTAATTATTTAAACCAAAAAAAATAAAATAATAAGAGCTAGATTTTTATCAAGAGATATAAAATATAAAGGGAAAAGAGTCTGATATACCCCTCAACTTTGATATTTAGAGCTGATATACCTCTCATTCGGAAAGTAGCTCATACATATCCCTATTGTTACACAAATGAATCACATATACCCTTTTCCTCTAACGGAAGTAAAATAATAATTTTAAATTAATTTTTTTTATTAAAACAATAATCCATGTAGGGTATATTTTATTCTTTTTAAGTTTTTTTAATTCAACGACTAATTTGAATTTTTTATTTTGATGGTCAAATTTATTCTTTTCACTTATTTTCTTATAATCTTTACTATAGATATCCTAAAAAAATTACATATACTAAATTAATTACAATAGCAAAAAAAGTAGTTTTATTTTTTTCTCTTTTTTTTCATTCACATTAATTTTTTTTCTCTTGCATTCTATCATTAATATGTGCTACTTGTACCTTCTAGTGAATGTACTCATTTTTTTTATCTTATCTAATTTGATACGACTTCACATTTATCTTAGCATTCACATTTCTGCAACAATCATCTTGTGGATATATTGGTAATCTTATATTTGTTTTAAAATCTTATCCTTCACTTTGATGGTCATTCCTCTATCACATAATATTTTGGTAATACTTTTCCACTTCAACCATCTGATTTTTATTCCTACGAGTACCATCTTCATCTATATATATATCATCTATGGATCATGAATTTTTTTTCACTTTTTAAAGAGTTAAACTATGAAAAACACGCTTGGTCATAAAATTTCGAAATTCAACTTGAAGTTTAACTACAAAAAATTTTAAAAATAGCAAAAATGTGTTTTCACTCTAAATTACTCATAAAAGATTAAAAAAAAAAAAAACTCCAATTTGCATTCATAGCTCCGATTTTAAAATATCAATGATAATAAAAATTACTTTTTTTTTTTCATATTCCACAATGAAACTTTCACTTTAGATTTTTATCTTAGTTAAGTAATTTAAATATAGCATTATTAAACAACAGCGCCTGTAGCTCAGTGGATAGAGCGTCTGTTTCCTAAGCAGAAGGTCGTAGGTTCGACCCCTACCTGGCGCGTTATATATTTTGTTTTGTTAATTTTTATAAGGATAATGCAGTTACTAAAAAAAAAGACTGTCAAAGTAATAAAATAAAATTGTTTCCAGGCCAATGATTTTATTAATCTCTTTTTTACTCAATAAGTAATTTGCGATCATTGTATTTTTGCATATTTTGCCTTTCATGAGTAGACAGACAATCTTTCGGTGGGAGCATTAGAAGCGACAAATTAAAAGAAAAGTATGAAAAAAAGAATTTGAGATTTCTTCAGGTAATAATTTATAGTGAAATTGAAACAAAGTGTGGTTACTATTCTAAATTACTCATTAATTGTTTAATTTTCTTACTAATATATCTAGTTGATTCTAATATTACTAATTAACAATATTAAAAATTATTCAATTTGCAGAAGCTTTATTTATTTTTATTTATATCCAACAATATTATTTTTTTGCAACTTGTACCCAAGATGTTTTCATTGAATAATTTCAAATTTCATATTATAGTTATACAATCAAATTTTACTTAAAACCAAACTTGAATTAAAATCTACCAAACTTGCACTTAAGACCATCAAACATATAAGAAGACACCGTATCCAATTTAAATTGTACCGAAATCACCAAATCAACACGAACATTTCCCATGTAATGAGCATTTTTAGTGAAAGTTTTGGATAATTAGTACTTATAAGTATTATTATTAAGATTATTTTATTTAAAATTTTGAAAATTGATTAGCAAGTACCAACACCGTAAAATATCATCATGTAAACAGAGGCGTATTCAGGATTTCATAAGGATGGGTGCATTATTACGAAAAGATATATTTAAGATATAAATTTAATCGGTTTAACCTTTACGTTCTTAACACTGAACTGTTAAACTTTAAAAATTATAGGTCCAACATATATAATAGTACTAGTTTTAAATTTTAATATACACATTTGATTTAATTATATAAAAATTATACCGTGCTAATTTTTTTTAGGAATTTTCAATGTTACACATTTGAAATTTTTTAAAGATTAAAGCAAAAAAATAAAAGAAAAATTGATTGAAATGCCAAAAGTGCTACCGATAACCACTTGGAGGGGTGTTAGTAACAAAAATAAGATAGATATAAGATTTAAATTTCTATATTTGCTTAAAGAGGTGCACCCAATCTTCATCGTATTGTTATATGTTACTTTTAATGTGGGTTCACACTTCTATATTTAAATATTTTTATAAAAATATAACACTACTATATATAATCTAGAGAGGGGAGCATGGGTTCACGTGAACCCACGGAACCCCCTCTAGATACGCCTCTGCATGTAAATCTTTATGTTTAAATTTTTATATTTAAATTTACGCTTAAAAATTTATTCAAAAAATATATTTTTAAAAAAGTGGGTTGGTCCATAAACCACAAGCCCGACCCGCTCTAGCGAATTTCAACGTTGTACTTGTTAAATTTGATATATAGTAAATAAAATGCTACCAAACATGCTACTAGTTAGCTTGATTTTAGTACATGTGTAATTCACTTCATAACAAGCAACAAACTATTCTATAAGTATTAAATGACTTTTAGGGTGTGTTTCGAATGATAAAATTTTAATTAATCAATTTTATTGAAAAATATTTTCTCTGGATAAACAAGTTCCTTAAAATGAGAAGACGTTGAGAATACAAGTTTCACAAGTGACATTCCACAATAATCTTGGTCTTCCTCACCCTTCATCACATCTAATCTTCACCCTACCTCCTTAGCCCCATCATTACCCTTGTCTTCACTTTCAATAAATTTGTAATCATATATAAAAATAAATAAATAAAGATAATATTTAATATTTATGTCGAACACAAAAAGAAGAAGAAGTAAAAAAAACTCACTTATTTTCCTACCATATCAAACACATCCTTAGGGATTGTTTGGAATGGGATATATAAAATTATCCCACCATATATATATATATGAAATAACTTATTCATCAATATTATAGTACAAATGACAGACCCATAGTCCTAAAACTAACTAGTACACCCTCTATTTACTTGTCCACTAATTTAAAAATACGTTTTCACTTTTAACATATCAAAAAAGACAATCATTTTTTCCTATTTTACCTCATTCATTTTCCAAAACCCATCAATATACATCAATAAAATACTCATATCAATCATGATTTCTTGATGGACGTGCAAAATTCAAAATGAAAGTAAAAGTGATCAACGAGAATGACTAATCAATATTATTCTAAAATTATTATCTCTTATTTTCGTACCAAAGGACCTATTAAAAGTATAAATAAATACATTACATTACTTTTTTTCCATAAGAAAATAAGGTAAAATATTTGAGAAAGATATGAAATAAAATTGAAAACCAAAATATGTTAAGGCGAACATGAACCGCGCGCTACCATGAGCATATAACAGACTAGAGAGTATTCAAAAAAAGCAAAAAGAAAAACTGTCTTCCTCTTCTTCGTGCCATTAACGGATGTCGAGAAAATAGGAAGAGAGCGACGGATATAGAGAGAGAGAAAGGAGAGCCAAAGAGTTTTTACTTGCTTTATTTCTCCTCTTATATCATTTATTATTAGACTCTTCCCATCTTCTTCTCCAGGCGGCAAGTTTTGCCGCCGGATTGGAAAAAAATAAAATCTTCTTCATAGATTAACCAAATCATCACCCTTTCCATTCCTTTTTTTTTTTCTTTTCTTTTCTTTTCTCCTCTCTTCCTTTCCTGCATTATCTTTGATTTGGTAATACTACTATTCTTCAACATTAATCATTTTTTGTATTGTATTGTGTTGGGTGTGATGTATACATGCGATTTCGTGTTTTTTATTAAGTGGGTATCACCAAATTTCTCTTCCACTTTGTGGGTATTTCGCCGTTTTGTGAATAACTGAAGAAAAGGGGGGAATGTGCTTGGGTAATTGTGTGTTTTTTTCATTAAAAAATTTAAAATGAGGAACACAATATATGGTTTGTTCTGGGTGCGTGCGTGCGAATTTTGCATATGTTGTTCTTTAGTTATTTTGTTATTTTTATGCAAGTTGGCATTGCATGATTTGAAGGAAAGTTTATTTTAATAGACATTCTTCTGATGGAGAATAAAAGGAGTTAGTAATAGTTTTCATGGTTATAATTTGTAGTAGTTTACTATTTGTTATGTGTTTAACCAGTTAAATTTATTACATTTGCAGTTTCACCTATGGAGAAACCAAAAACTCCCTTCAAGGGAGTCATTGATGATGTTAAAGGAAGGATGGCATGCTATAAACGCGATTGGCTCGACTCATGTGGTACAGGCGTGAGGTATTTTATGTTATGTTTGAGCTGAATATGAACTGGGACATTAATCTATTATTACTACGTATTGATGAAAGTGTTGGGTTTATTGTGTAAATGAATTTTAGGATATTGGCTCCAACAGCATACATTTTCTTTGCTTCTGCTCTTCCTGTTATTGCTTTCGGGGAGCAATTGAGTAGAGAAACAGGTCCGCGCTAAATTTTTTTTCCATATATGCGATAATCATGTAATGTAAGTTGGATTAATTTGTTGATATATTGAATTGACAGATGGAGCTATGAGCACAGTTGAAACTCTTGCTTCTACTGCTATCTGTGGAATCATCCATTCAATTTTTGGTGGACAACCTCTCTTGATCTTAGGAGTTGCAGAGCCAACCATCATCATGTACACCTACTTGTACAATTTTGTGAAGGATAGACCAGAAATGGGGCCAAAGCTGTTTGTCGCCTGGGCAGGATGGTGTGGAATCTACTTTTTCCTTTGTTTTCTCCAAAATGGTGTAGCAAGAGCTTCCTGGGGTTACCAAATGCGTAAATGTTACTAACCATATGTTTGACAGGGTTTGTGTGTGGACCGCGTTGATGTTGTTTCTTCTTGCTATATTCAACGCTTGCAATATCATCCCTAGGTTTACGAGGCTTGCAGGGGAACTCTTTGGCATGTTAATCACAGTTCTTTTCCTCCAAGAGGCTATAAAGGTACTTGTTGTTGTCCATCCTTTTGAGAATGTACTCTTAAAGAGTCTATAAAACAAAAAGGACTAGAAAGAATTTTCATTTAAAACTAGAAGAAATATCATGCTCCTCATTACTTTTTGTTCTTCGAGTCACAGGGAGTAGTGAGTGAATTTTCAATTCCAAAAGGTGAAAATCCGGAACGAGAGGAGTTCCACTTTGAATGGCTCTACACGAATGGGTTACTGGCAGTTATTTTCTCGTTTGGTGTTCTTTTAGCTTCTCTTAAAAGTAGAGGAGCTAGATCATGGCGTTATGGTACAGGTATGTGACAATATCTGCTTTATTGAAGGGTGAATTTGGATTTTGGATATATTATTGTCTGTTAAAAGTCAGAATCTCTCATACATCGACTATTATGAACAGGTTGGATGCGAAGTTTTATAGCCGACTATGGGGTTCCCCTTATGGTTGTGTTGTGGACAGCAATGTCTTTCGGTGTGCCTGGAAAAATTCCTTCTGAAGTTCCTCGAAGGCTCTTTTGTCCTCTCCCTTGGGAGGCTAAATCATTATACCACTGGACTGTGATCAAGGTGCTCTAAACTTCACGATGACACCCTTATTCACCTAGGCTTCTTGAGTTCTCCAGCTGGAGTGGCCAATAAGATCTGGACTGCTTCTATATTCTGTTCAGAGCATATCTTGCTCCTTCAGTTAGGTTTCATAAAAGGGGATGTCGTAAAACAAACAGAGACATTAGAATTCATCATCAACATCCTTTGTTTTTATGTATGTTCTTATATACAAAAAGCTTTTGAAAGTGGGCCATACAAATGGCTTGTGGCACATGAACTTTCTCCTATAGGCTATAGTAATTCGGAAGTCAGTATAATACATGTCAAGATGTAGCTCCCTCTTTGGGTATTTTCTGAAAAAAGAATTTTGAACCAAATTTATGGATTAACTCTATGTACGTCAGTTAAGTCGGAAACATTCCTATCCTGTATAATTTAGTTTATGCACTTCATTGCAGGATATGGTAAGGGTCCCGGTGTTGTATATCTTTGCTGCCTTCATTCCAGCTCTGATGATAGCTGGTCTATACTTTTTCGATCATAGTGTTGCTGCACAGATGGCACAACAGAACGAGTTCAATCTTAAAAACCCATCTGCTTACCATTATGATTTGTTTTTGCTTGGAGTCATGGTATAGATTTTCAGAACTTTTTCTATGTAAAGAGATAAGCTTTAGTTCACTTCAGGTCTTCCACTCTAGCTCAGTCTTCATCCTGAATTTATGGTTTCAGACTTTGATATGCGGATTACTTGGGATTCCCCCTTCAAATGGGGTACTTCCGCAATCACCAATGCATACAAGGAGCCTTGCTGTACTCAAGAGACAGGTAGATAATGCAATAAGATGTTCTCTATTTATTCTCATCTGCGTGATTAATTGTCCTACTAACACTACTTGGTCCCTCATGAGCAGTTAATTCGGAAGAAAATGGTGAAGAGTGCGAAGGAAGGTATTAAGCAGAATGCAACAAAATCAGAGATATATGGAAAGATGCATGCTGTCTTCGTTGAGATGGATGCTACATCAAAGGTAAGTGCTGGAACCAAGTATAACTGTTGCCAATCAGGGATGCATAGGTCAATGTCCATATGGCCTATTCATTTGCCAAAAAAAATGTGTTTATTTATTTTCAATACCTCTAACTAGTTTGTGTTGAGACATAGTTATTGGAATATAAGAAATTTCTTTATATTATGCAGCGCACAGCAGATAAGGATTTGGAGAACTTGAAGGCAGCTGTAATGAAACATGACGATGGAGAAAATGGAACAGACGGAAAATTTGACCCTAAGAAGCACATTGATGCACACTTGCCTGTCCGAGTAAATGAGCAAAGAGTTAGCAACTTTTTGCAATCTCTACTTGTGGGATGTAGCGTGTTTGCTATACCTGTGATCCGGAGGATACCCACCTCAGTTCTTTGGGGATATTTTGCCTACATGGCCATTGACAGTCTCCCTGGTAATCAATTCTGGGAGAGGCTGCTGCTGCTTTTAATTCCTTCGGGTAGAAGATTCAAGTAAGCCACAAAAAACTATTCCTCATAACTAGGTCTTGAAAAGTCCCTCAAAACTTTTGGTCATGTTCACATTAACACCTGGATATCTTAAATTGTAGGAGTTTTGTGTTGTTACGTAATTATGCTAGCCTAGTTCTTATTCGAACTTAGAACTAGAGGAAAAGTGACATGTATTTTGGCATTGGAATCCTTGTTATTGATCATAAACTACTTTTCTGTTTCACTTTTATGGATGACCATGCCATAGTTATATACATTAGATTATTCAAGTGGTAGTAATTGATTGGTTAAACAGTAGCATCTTTTAAGTGCTATTTTGTGATGGTTCTTTTGACAGGGTCTTTGAAGGGCTCCATGCCTCCTATGTTGCGTCGGTCCCATTCAAATACATTGTCAAGTTTACAATGCTCCAGTTTGTGTATTTCTTAATTTGCTTTGGAGTAACATGGATACCTATCGCTGGAATACTATTCCCTGTGCTTTTCTTCCTTCTCATAGCTATAAGAGAGCATGTTCTTCCCAAGTTTTTCCCATACGAGTATCTTAAGGAATTAGATGCAGCTGAGTACGAAGAAATTGCTGGTGTTCCTAAGGTAAATTATTTTTCCTACCTTTCCTGCATCCTCCTGTGTAAGTGTAAATGATATAGGTGGGCTTTTGTGCACATTTTAGTTTATTATTTTTGCTCTAATTGCATTCTTCTTAATACTGGATGCTCCATCTTTGTTGCATTCAGCTGCAATATTACTTGTTCCCTGGCCATATGATGTAGTTTTGTACCTCACTGAAGTTTTGCTTTGGAGATAACTGAAAGAAAGGATCCTTCACAGATTTTCTGGAGACCACAGATAATAGAACTGGAAGGAATTAGACCAAGCAAATACAAGCTTGTGTTAATTAAAAACCAAAATATAAGTTGGCAACATGGATGTAACTAGACCAGACAATAAAACTTGTTAATTACACCCAAGAGATAAGATGGCTAATTATGTGTCTAGATAAAATAAATAAAAAGACACAATTTTGACCATAATTCATTGAACCTACTAAGAGATAGATAGAACTGATGATCTCAAGATGCACTCTTGCTACCACATAGGTCAACTACAGAACCATTATTGTGCAAGTGTCTATTAACATGGAATTCAGGTCCTGAAAGCATATGATACAAAAGCCCATAATTGATTGAGGAAATTGGACTTCAAACTCTAAACACCTTTTCACTTAAAATCTTCCTCTTCAATCCAGATCACTGAAAATCTTCCTTCTAGATAGCATGTCCTTGATAACCCTCAAAACTCAAAAGCCCATACAAGATTTTACAGAAATATTCCCTTTTAACTTCCCGGACTGCTAAAAGTGAACTACCATTTCCTTTACAGGGTTAATTTTTCTTGTTTTCGTTTTAGTAGGTTAAAAGCCTTAAAAGAAGAGACAAATATGTGAAAGAACATGTCAATAAGCTCATAAATAAATTAATACAAAAATACAACAAACACCAATATTTCTCATTTTTTTAGTATGAGTTTAACTAAATGTTTCTTTTCCAGTATGTCGATTCTGGAAAATAATAGCCAATATCAGCAACAAGACACCTAACAGTTTCTGTTCTTTTTTCATTATTCCAGCTCTATTTATTTTGTTCTACGTGTCCGGCATTCAAAACCCACTAACCCGAGTAATCTGGATTCATGCGGGGTAGGTAAAGGACTTCCTACCAAGAAGTTATCCATTACAGTTATAAACCCAAGATGTCTGGTTGGCAAAAGGCGAAGAGAGTTCCCAACCATCTCCAACTACTATTGTCTTCCTTCCATCTCTACTCATACTTGACAGCCAATTCTACTTACTATCCTATCATACCCCTAAACAAGATTAGAACAAACTTCTCCACCACTCTCACAATTTCAATTTCCAACAACTTAATCATCTTACAGAAATGTGACTGTCTAATTAGAATTAGATCAACCTTTTATGAAAAAGTTGATAACCCCCTGGATCATTCAACTGCTACATTTTTCTGTTGCATTCAATTTTCTTATCACTTCTTCTATGTAATACAAACAACTGGAGTGTCTTGTTGATGAGAACTTTGAGGGTCCCTTAGGATACCCGTTCTCACAATGGTTTATGTATCTATCTGCAGGAGAGAGAGATAGCTGATGAAGAAAATGATGATGATTTCTCTGATTCTGAGATATTGGATGAGATGACAACACACAGAGGTGAACTAAAACATAGATCTGTCAGCCTAACCGAAAGGCAACATCAGGTAAATTGGCTTTGTCAAATCGTCCAACATTAGCAGCTTCCATTTTATTACGTTGGAAGAAACTGATAATGACCCCATTTGATTTATGTCAGGTTTATCCACACGACGCTTCTGAAATGTAATGGCACCTGATGCATCAATGTAAATGATATAACTCATTGTGACTCTCAATCAAAGTACTTCCATGGAGGTCATTATAATTTTGACAAATCCTCTCAGTTGTGGAAAATGTGCAATAGAAACAATACATGAAAAGAAAGATGAGAGTAGAAAAGAGCGGGAGATGGAGATATAACAAAAGAAAAAAAGAAAGGGAAAAAAAAGCACGAGATATTCTGTACAAACTTTTAATTTCCTTTCATAGTACCCAAGCTAAGTAATATAGAAGTTTGATGCTGATTGAAAAATTTGTATAATTCTGGATGCTTTTTTTGTGTGTGTTATTATTTCATTTTTGGCAAAGGTTGAAGATGTAGACTAGATGATGTATGTGTTATACAAATGAGTCATTGTGGAATCTGGTAACTTTGCTTGTAAAACTACTTTCGATAGTAAAACATTTGAAAATACATTGAACAATTAGGACTCGTTTGATAGGATGTATTAATCAAAATAGTCCATGGATTAAAATTTAGTTCATTGTTTGGTTACTTTATTTAACCTAATTCATGGATTAGTTATACCTCATACAAAGTCTTATCTAATTCCTAGAAAAGGGAGGGATAACTAATCCAAGGTTTAACAATCCTTGGATAAGACCCCTAAACGACTAAACTATCTCCAAATCTTTTTTCCTAATTTTTTTTTTTGTAATTTAATGCTTTTTATTTATTTATATGAGAATATTTATAAATATTCTTTTAAATTCTCCAAATTCGTTCTATGTGATTTGATGATTTCCCAAATTAATATTTTTTTCTCCATGTGTTGATTTGTTATATTGGGTTGGTTTTTTCATTTTTTTTTAAAATGTAGTTCGTCGATTGACCACTTGAACTATTAAAAAAAAAGGCTTTGTGTATTTGAACAATTTAAGTAGCCTTAAATCTATGTTAAGTTCAAGGTATATTTGACCAACAAAAAAATTAGAAATATACCGTGCTATCAAGGATCTCTATGGTGGCATATCGAGTTTTGGGCTAAATTCATCCCTTAACTATGAATAAAGCTTAGGTTACATCCTTGTACTATAATAGTTAACAAGAAACATCCTTTTAGTATTTAAATAAAACAAAAGTTAGTCTTCTGTCTATTTGAGTTAAAAAAAACTAACATTGCTTTTTCAAAAAGTGATTTTCTCTCTCCCATATCCCTATTTTGCCCCTCTCAAATTTGTCCCATCATCTGTCTTCAAGTTCAATAAAAAGCATTTGGTATAGTCTAATCGTTTTTTCCTTTTCACATCTTGAGCACTTTAAAAAAAAAAACATAAACCTGCAAAATTGCAGAAAAACAACAAAAAAAACTGGTAAACTAGCAGCAAAACAGCAAAAAAATGCCCAAAAGAGTAGAAAACTGAAAAGAAGAAAAAAAACTCATGATTTTAGTAAAACAGAAAGTTAATGTAACAACAAAGACACCACAAAATAAGCAAAAAATAGCAAAGTCTAGTGTCATTAAATCATCATAAAGCTAAAACATTTTTCATTAGTTCCATGCACAAGAACATAACAAATGAACAACAAAAACTAGTCACATATCATTAGTTTGATACATCAAATATCCAAAAAAAAGATCCAAAACTAAAAATGTAGTTTCTTCAATGTTGCAACTTCATAGAGAAAATGGAAAACTCTGACGTTGTTGGCTGACTTGAGATGTACCTCTTCTAACCTAAAATAAGAAATTAAAATATTAAATATGAATAGTTATACAAGTAAGCTACAATAAAAATAACTTAAATATGAATATTTGAATATTCTTACAGGTAGCTTTTCAACATTTTGGCAACTTGATGCTTCCTCGACCATGATGGAGTCCAAACTACAAAGGTAGTTCGATGGATGAATTTCAATGTCATCTGAGGAGAAACTGCAAGTTCTACTGTTGTGGCCAGGTTTACCACATTTTCTACAATCAACTGATTTTTGTTTCCGTTTTAACTTCATCCTGCTCGCCCCTGGCTCATCATCTTCTTTCCTTCTTAATTTTTGTTTCTTTCCTTTCTTCTTATTATTCAAGTAAGACGGTGGAAATGGTGGAGGATTCAGTGACTTAGGCCATAAATCAGGGCCATTCATGGGCAATATTGAAGCTTCATAAATTTTTCGATATGTATCAACCTTGTAGCAATCATCAACATAGTTTAAAACCTCATCATTTTTCAACCAAATCGAGGATATAGCATGTTTACAAGGAACTCCTGATAATTCCCATTGCCTACAACTACAGGTTCTGTTATATAAGTCAACAGCCCAATTATCACCTTCGACCGACCCAATTACCTCATAGTTCCACATGTTCGACCTTTGGGGAATATAATTAGCAGCTTTCTTCATAGTTTTGGCTAACTTCTTCTTAATAGTAGGACAAATATCATTCAAGTTCCATTTTTCAGCTTTCTCCCTATTAGAATTAATTCTTGTCATGAGTAAGTGCCTAATGGTCTCCAAAAGTTTAACAATTGGTTTATCTCTTTGCATCAAGAATAAACTTATTAAAAACCTCACATTGGTTGTTCAAAAAGAATGTCACATTTAGGAAGAGGTGAGAAATGTGATCTTGACCATTCACTAGGCACTTTAGCAGAAAGCCATGCACAAGCATCTTTATCTAATTCAAACAAATCAGTCATACAAGCATCAAACCTGTCAATAGTTGTTGCTGAAGCTGCCTTCCAAAGAGCATTTTTTAAAGCCATTCCAGAATATCCAGCTCTCTTGAAATTGTTATGCAAATGTCGCACACAAAATCTATGAGAAACACCAGGCAACACTAAATCAAAAGCTTCAATGAGCCCTTTTTGCTTATCTGACATAAAAGTCCGCAAGTATTGCTCTTCAATCTCAAGATCATTCATCAAGTAGGTTAAGAACCATTGCCATATTTCCTTATTTTCTTTCTCGACTATTGCATAAGCTATTGGAAAGATGTTATTATTTCCATCCAAAGTAACAGCTGATAGCAATTGTGCCCCATACATAGTATTCTTCAGCCAACATCCATCGACCCCAATAATCTTTCGACAACCAGCCTTAAATCCTGCTTTACAAGCTGCAAAACAAATATAAAACCTCTGAAATCTCATTGGCTTATTCAGAATCTCATTTGGAGTTAGTTTCATGAAAACAGAAGTTCCAGGATTAGTTCGAACAATTTCATTGCAATAATTCCATAATATACCAAACTGATCATTTATATCTCCATCGATCATTGCAATAGCTTTTTCCTTTGCCCTTCTTGCTTGATGCATACTCACATGCAACTTTAATTCCCTACTCAATGTATCTCTGAATTCTGATGTTCTCCAGTTCTTATTTGATTTAACTCTATCAACATACTTCCTTGCAATCCAACTAGAATTGATGGTTTTGTTGTTATAGTTCCACCCAAAACAAGTATGCTCGGAAACAAACGTCTTGATTTGAAAAGTAGATATATCCCTTTGCATTAGTGATCCCAATATCCTCCACTTACAAGCATTAGTTCTGCATTTGGCCCTAGCTCTTTCTCTGTCATCTTTGGTCCACCGAATTGACTTTCCTATTTTGGCTTGATTTGCAACCACGGCTTCCTTGAATTCCTTTTTGTTATCAAATACCATTCCCAGCTCTAATTCAGGATTAAAGGCACCTATTTTTGGGTTATGCTTTGGAAAGTTACAATCTTCAAATTCAGAATCGCAATCACTATTCAAACTCTTTGTATCATCAAAATCTACACAATCTGAGTCACCCTCCTCATTCTGCATCTTTCTATGCATCTCTTCACTTACATAATTTTGATTTCCATCATTTTTCTTCTTTTTCACAGTTATATTGATCCCAAAAGATTCAACAGAAGGATCAACATTTTTTAAAAATAACAAATCATCCTCCTCCAAAGAATAGTTAGAATCATTAAAATCTTCATCGTCAAATTCATCACTGTGTGCCTCTGTGTCATTTGCCAGCAAAGAATTCTTTTTCATCTCATTTCCACATTGATTATCATCATGATAAAAATTCAAATGTTCAAAATATATCTCAACTACTCTGTCCTTTGGAATGCAAGTAACAACTTTAGCGGCTTCCATATTACTCCCAACTAATCGAACCATATAAGAGTTTAAACTATACTTGTGCCAAAATACCACAGATTCCTTGTCATAACCACATTGTTCCGCCATATTCTTAAAATATATTAGATTAATCATTGTACTGTCGACATAGTCAAAATATTCGATTTTTCCACCTATGTAGCCTCTTGTCGAACTACGCACAAATGATCCACCATGATGTACTTTAATTGTGAAAAACAATGACTCATTCATAGAATCTGCACATATAATACAAATCTGAATACATAAAGCCAACAAAGAACTACAAGCTCATTATAATGAATATCCAGAAAAAAAAACCTTATATATCAAATAAAAAACTTAATATAGCTTTTCAAAATCAATAATACTTATAAATCAATATGAAAGGCATTGCAAATGATATTAAAAAATGCTTAAAATGTCTTGAATATCGATAATACCATAGTTGGGTGTGGACGATCGACCACGTAAACTTCGAATCGACATTGTTCCAGTTAGTTGTTATGCTGCAACCCGTAATATCAAGTGTTTTTAAGAATGAAGATGTTTTAGTTTGAGAAATAGAAAATTGGAAATATTTTTCGAATCAGAAAAACTAGAAATTTTCAATGATTTTTATTCCTTTACCTTGTTTGTGTTTCGCTCTCTGCCCTGTTTTCAACTCTAGTTGAAGAGAAAAATTTGTTCTTGATCTTGATTATTTTGTCAAGTTCAGAAAATATTGAGCTTCCTTCTTGGTTTTGCTGAATATGGAAGACAGACGATGGGACAGGTTTGAGAGGGGCAAAATAGGGATATGGGAGAGAGAAAATCACTTTTTGAAAAAGCAATGTTAGTTTTTTAACTCAAATAGACAGAAGACTGACTTTTGTTATATTTTAAATACTAAAAGGATGTTTCTTGTTAACTATTATAATACAAGGATGTAACCTAAGCTTTAGTCATAGTTAAGGGATGAATTTAGCCCAAA